>NW_020897720.1:11728269-11741525 GCF_003984885.1 Neopelma chrysocephalum
GTGTGTGCTTGTCTGTATTTTCTCAGTCTTTTCTTCATCCAGTGTATTTAATGTTTTAAATAATACTTGTGACTGTGTCCTATATTGTAGGAGTGGCAATTGATGGAAATAATAATGAAGATAAAGAAAGATTCATCAAACTGGTTAAGAAAAGAGGAAAAGTAAAGGCCCTGGAAGAAGAGTTGTACAGTAAGTGTCTTAAAAATGACCCCTTTACTTTGGCCTCCCAGTCAGATATAATCTGCATCTCAGCAGAAAGTCAGACCATAAAATTGCAGTTGTGGTTTTGTATCAGAAATAACTTCATTGTGAAATCCAATATCAGTTAAACTGTTTGTGCCCCTCAAACCTGCACTTTAAAAGCAAGTTGATCTTTAGATATAGCACTGTGAAATTATCAATCCACTCTCCCCTCTTTTGGTTGCTTCTTTGTTCAAAACCTGGGCTCCTTTGGTGCTTTACTCACGTGACTTCTGTGCTGCAGGGCTGAAATGCTGAAACATGCACTGTGACAGAATTTACGACCATTTAAGCAGCTGGCTGTCATCACAATCTGCTTTATGCAGTGCTTCCATCTGTGAAGGACTGAAGCTGTGTTTTAATACGTTTACACTACAATTTGTAGTAATGGGGTCTGTTAGCCTGGCTGTTGGTATTGGCTGAAAATGCCCCGGCCTTGGCAAAAAAAGTTTTAATCACAGTAGCTTGAACTTTCTGAAGTGTAATGTTGAGAAAGGAAATGGTTTAAAAAAAAAAGCCAGAAGATAACTTTTAGATTTTTGCTTGTAGGAATTCTCTTTGTGTTTTACTCTGTGTGTGTGTGTGTGTGAGAGAGAGAGAGACACAGAGAGACGCAGCATTAAATATTCAGTAAACTGAATTTCTCGTTTATAGAACAAGATGACTTGGATTCAAAAACAGATTTTGAAACACATTTTGGAATTGCTCATACTCGCTGGGCAACCCATGGAGTACCAAGTGCAATAAACAGTCACCCCCAGAGATCAGATAAAAGGAATGGTACGTAATCTCTGCAGCACTTGAACCGTATGAATCTGAAATGATTCAATCCACATAGCACATATGTTATTACTAATGTTATGGTATCTATTTTTTTATGCTGGGGCTGAGCTGTTGCCATTCTAGACACTTTCACAATAAAATATTCTCTTCTCAGGCTAAAGTACCACTGTAAAAAAATTAATGAAATCTGTTCTCTGAAAATTGCAAGTTAGTCAAAGTACAACATTCTTGTTATGAAACATAAGATTGAAAATGTGAAGTTGTTAATATTGCCTGGCCCAGAAAAGGGAGATTTCATACAATTTTTTACTTGAGATGGCTTGATTCTCTTCTAATAGGTGTAGTTTAGAACTGCCTTCATGAATTGGAACTGCCTTCATATGCGGTCAGAATTTGTAAGGTTCTTCTTTTGTTCTCCATGTTGTGATAAACTGTAGGTTTGAAAGCTAGAAGAGGTAGTTTCAAATGTACTCTTAAGCGTTTTTTTGTTCCCTTTAATTTTGTGTTCTGAGTTAAATATCTTAATTATTCCCTGCTGATGAATGTGTGTATTTTTCCTTTTAGAATTTGTTGTTATCCATAATGGAATCATCACAAATTATAAGGACCTGAGAAAATTTCTGGTGAGTCTGTGCCAACTTGGTTCTAAAACTAGAAAGTAAATGCTCCACCAGCTACTGTCGGATCTTTCATGACTTTGGTGGAACCTGAACTCAAGTTTCTTAATATAATTTATAAAATATGAGTGCGAAGAAGTGTGCCTAATAAAAATACTCAGTAGCTAGTGAAGTGCAATATGTTCTTGTAATCCTAAATGCAAAGTATTTATGAGTAGAGTAGCAGTTTGTGCCCTCAGACTCTTTGAGAGGGTGTGTGGAGTGGGTTCCCTCCTGTCTTTGTTTCTTGACAGATGCTAAGCAAGTCTTACTACAGTCTTATTACAGTATTTCCCAAAGAGACTTATTCTATGACAGGATAAGTCCTTATATTTTGTCTGTAGTGATTTATATCCATTTATATCCAATGGAGTGCTCTGCCTGTGCAGTTTCTGGTAGGAGGCAGCTGAGAGACTCTTCAGTGCTTCTTGTCTGAGGATGAACACGCTTTTTACTCTTTTATATGATATTTCAGGAGAGCAAAGGCTACGAATTCGAATCTGAAACAGATACAGAAACAATCCCCAAATTGATCAAATACATGTATGACAACAGAGAGAGCGAGGACACCAGTTTTTCAGCCTTGGTAGAAAGAGTTATTCAACAGTTGGTAAGTGGGATGTTGCTTTTTTCCTGTACCACTTTACAAGCTACTTGTGGGGTTCCTTCAAATTCTGCATTTATGCATTTAGAACCTCTGCAGGAATTCTTAGAAGGTGCTGCAAATAACACTTCTAGGTCTCTAAACAATGCTTAATAGACCAAGAAATGAGATTAAAATTTTGGAGAGTTCAAAGGCTTTTCAATTGTAAATCTTTAAATTGCAGCAGCAGTAGGTTTGGTTTTTGAGGTTTTTTTTGTTGTCTGGGTTTTTTTTAAGCAAGAGATTATCGCAGTTTTTTAATGAAGAAGTTTAATAAAAAAAAATTAATAGGAGCCTCTGGGGGTTGAAATCTTTAGTAAAGGGCAGTGTGTTCTTAAAGGCTATTCTGATCATGTTGAAACACTGCTGTGATTCAAGTTTGGCCAATGCCTTGGCTCCCCTATTTGGAACTAGATCTGACAAGCTGTACTGATTTCCAGACTGTGAAGTGGGAATCTACTGTTACTCAGTATGTGAATGCTTGAAAACTTTGATAGCTGCATTGCAAACTTGGAGAAAGCTGGCTTTGTTTCCTCCCCCAGTCCCTGGGCAGATGTTTTCCCTCCCCTTCCTGCAGTTTCTTACACTCTTTTCACCTCCCCTGTCTCCTCTTTAAAGCAGCTCTGTAGGATTCCTTGGAGCAGGGCTGGAATACACACGGAGTGAAGGCCTGTGTGGGTCAGGAGGGAATAGTGGTGAAGCCACATAGTTGAGGGGAAGGGTGGCTTCACCTGGCCACAGAACAAGGGCAGAACAGTCTGACTGGAGCCCTTCCATGAGAGGAGGGAATGTCACCATCTCTCCTCTGCCTGCAAAGTATGGAGGCCTTTCCTCCTGCTTTTGGAATACTCCTCCAGTTTGCCAGCTGTGTTAGTACTACAGAGATGTTTCTGGCTTTTGTTCTTGTGTTCTGGATTTTTTTTGTGTGTGTGCGTTTTGTTTTTGAAATCCATTAACTAGAATTTGCTGCTTAAACTAGAAATAATAACTCCACATTTTTAGCTGAAAATGCATGATAATGCACTACATGCACATTCTTATTGAAAGTCTTACTGAAAGTAAATGTCTAGCAGTCTTTATGTTGATTATGAGTAACATGTCTGACATTTTCATAACCCTAGAAGTTGTTGCTTTTATTTTTAAAGAGAGGCTAAGTGCTCACTTCCTGATCTCTCAGCTGTTGCACTGCTAATGTCCACGTTGGCTTGTTCTGCTCCATGGCCAATTCCTTTAAAGGTGCAGTCTGCCCTCCAGGAAGAGATTCCTGATAGCAGTAAAGAGTGTTCCTGCAGAGCCTCTTCAGGGAGAGGGGCCCCAGTTTAATGGGATGCAACTAATTGAGATAAGCTGCTGAGGATGTCTTTTTTTTTTCCTTTTGTTTTCATGGTTTCCAGGAAGGTGCTTTTGCATTGGTTTTCAAGAGCATCCATTACCCAGGTGAAGCTGTTGCTACCAGGTTAGTGAAAGTCCAATTTTATACATAATTCACGCTTTAGGTTAAAAAAGGCTAAAGTCTCTAAAGATACTAGAATATTGATGTGTAAAGTGCTTAATTAACCAAAAGTCAGTGAGTCAATAAAGAAACTCAACGTATCTTCTGTTTGTAAAGTTGTATATTAGGAATGTGCTAACATTTCTCCTATATCAAAAAAGGGACAGAAAGGGTATTGTTCAATTTTACTTCACATGGAATAAAGACTGAGATAGGTATATTTAGGTTGGTTAGAAGGCCATCAAAGTAATAGGTTATACAAATAGTGTTCTATAGTTGTCATAGCACTTAATGATTTCTCTTTAAGTTCTACTTTTATTTATGACTTGGAAAACAACTTTCAGGAAATGCAAGGATATTAAAATAGCAAATGAAGTAGCAGTGGGAATAAAGCCTGTTTTATACTATAACCCAAAAGCCCATTGCTTCTGTGCTCTAAAATAGGACTGCATTAAAATTATGGAACAGCCAGCTGTACCATCACTCTAGCTGGAGAACATCTTCTGAAATGAACTATTCTATATGTGGTTCAGGTTTGGGTTTTTTAGGACTGAAGGTATTAAGAGAAGCTACTCTCGTACTCTGAGGTGATGGTGGAGGGTGACTTGTCCTTTTATTCCTGTGATTTTTTTTTTAAACAAAGTTTTCAGTGTGGCATGTGACCCATATAAATAAAAAATTATCTTAATACTCTACAATTTCAGAGGTGCAGTAATGATTTGGCAAATCTTACAGAAGCAAGCCAAGCTTATTTAACTCCTGCCATGTAATGGCTTTAGGGCCATGGTTGAGGAGGCTCTTTCTACTTAGGAAGCTAGATGGGATACTGTCTTTCAACTTCACAGATGTCCTTTGACTTCTTTGTGTGCATGTTTCTCTTCATGAACTTGCTTGTTTTCCCTTTTGTAGGAGGGGGAGTCCTTTACTCATTGGGGTAAGGAGCAAGTACAAGCTCTCAACTGAACAGATTCCTGTTTTATATAGAACATGTAAGTTGATTATTTTTAAGAACTAAAATTACTGTTATTTTATAATTAGAAATCAGGTTAATTGGTCTTTGTACTGTAAAAGTACCAGCTGATGCCCCAAATAGCTTCTTAGCTAAGGATATTATGTTTTTATACTACTGACTGTGCAGTTCATGTAAAAGACCCATCCCCCAAAATATTTGTGTAACTGTGGTACCCTGAACCTCTATAATCTGTAATCTCTGACTTGAACAGAACTGGCCTTGCATTTAAAAAGTCTGGTTTTTTTAATAGGCAACATTGAGAATGTGAAGAACATGTGCAATTCCCGAGTGAAAAGACTGGACAGCTCAACCTGCCTTCATGCTGTTGGGGATAAGGCAGTAGAATTCTTCTTTGCTTCAGATGCAAGGTAGTAGAAGTATTTAAACTTTTCTGAAAATACTAGTTCTTGTTTATAAGTGAGATAGTTCTGGAAATCTTATACTGTCTTGCTGCTGAATAGAATAGCTTCTAATTCAGGTAACTTCATAAAGCCCCCAGGCTCAGGTACTTGAAAAATGTGAAGGCTTTTCATCAGCATTTGAGCTTCAAACAAGCGCAGCCCGTTGCTGACCTCTATGTGAAATACATCCAGTGTAGGAAAGGACTTTGGGTAGAAATGGACAATATCAGCTGAATATTTGGGCAGACTATAGGTTAGTCTGGGTTGTGGTGTCAGAAGAGGAAATAGTGGTGTGGTTCCAAGCTTGGCAGATACCTGGACATCAGGTGCACATTTATCTCATAAACAAGATTGGGACCTTAGTGGGATCCCTCAGGGACACGGGGAGACAAGACCAGATGAGCAGGAACTGGTGCAGTGGTTCCTGAGACTCCTCCTCTGGGTTGCTGTGAGAGTGCAGGAGGAGCAGCAGATGGAGCCATTGCCTTTGAGATGACTCTATCTGCCTTTATGCCCAAAAGGAAGAGACAGAAGCGGGGCTGGAAGTGCTGCTGTGGCATATTTAATTGTTTGCCATTACAAGCTCTGATGTGTCAGGTTTGTTTTGCTTCTGCAGTGCCATCATTGAGCACACCAACAGAGTGATTTTCCTAGAAGATGATGACATTGCAGCAGTAACTGATGGGAAGCTCTCAATTCACCGTCTGGAGCGTTCGGCCAGTGATGATCCTTCCCGGGCCATCCAAACCTTGCAGATGGAATTGCAGCAAATCATGAAGGGTGGGTTGAAACATCTGTAAATGAGTATCATCAAAGATGGATGGTTACTGTTTGTGAAGTAGATAAGGCAGAAAACTCCTAATTTGTTGTGAAAATTATATTTAGGTTATTTCTACTGGGAGCTGACAATTCCAAATTTTAAGACTGAGAGAGGATGGGCAGTCTGGGACCCTTCCCATTTTAGCCTTGGAAAAGTCAAAGATGCTTTTATTCAATTCAGTATTTAGTGAAAATGTAACTAATGTTAACATGTAATTGTTGGCAAAGTTTGACTGTAAACTAAGAATTTATGCAGAACACAAAAGCTTCCTTAAAAACTAATTTAGTTCCCTTGTCAGTATTGGGAAATGAAACCAAACAGAGTGAATTACCAATTCTCCCTTTCTTCTTGCCTGTTCCTAAGGTTTTATTTAAACCGACACAGTCAAATTATCTTGCTACCACAGGTTGTCTTAAAAGTTCTCTTTGTATCTGGAATAGGCTTAAAATAAAAAACCTAAGCATTAACATGTCATGCTTTTGTAAACAGGTAACTTCAGTGCCTTCATGCAGAAGGAAATCTTTGAGCAGCCAGAATCAGTTGTCAACACGATGAGAGGAAGGGTGAATTTCGAGAGCAGCACAGGTAACTCAGAGCAGGTGTTCAGGCTGAGTTGGGCTTAAAAACTGTAAATATACCAATTAGAAAATAAAATGCACCGTTGACATGTGCATATTTATTTGTTTGCAGTTTTGCTGGGGGGGCTGAAGGATCATTTGAAAGAAATCAGAAGGTGCCGAAGACTGATCATTATTGGCTGTGGGACCAGTTACCACGCTGCAGTAGCTGTATGTTCAGCCTTGGCTCAAATGCACATGTAACTCTTAATTGCTGGGGTTTTAGACAACAGCTCTTCATCTGCTTTTTCTTTTATCTCCAACTTTGTATTTCATTGAGGGGTCTCACCCTTTTATTTAGTTTTCCTTTGTGCCACATTCTTTATTAATGCTCCAGTGCCCATTAACCTACCATGCTAGAAGTTGACTTTTTTCACCTTGGTTTTTAAAGCTCTGGTGAGCTGAAACTATCAGTTTTTCTAATAAGAATCCATTTAGCTTATCTCTGACTCATAAGATGCCCAGACATTAATGAGTGGCAATAGTAACAAATGTTGTGTTGCTGCTTGAATACAGACTCGACAAGTATTGGAAGAATTAACTGAATTACCAGTGATGGTGGAACTTGCCAGTGACTTCCTGGATAGAAACACACCTGTATTCAGGGATGATGTGTGCTTTTTCATAAGCCAGTCAGGTGAGCTGCATTTACTGTTGACTGTGTGCTGTAAGATTGCTTTCCATTGCATTTTGCACTGTGTGGGCGTGAATACAGTTATGTAGAACTTTATGCTTTTCAGGAATCGTTACTATCCTCTGCCAACCTGAAGCCAAGATGTAAATGTTTTCCAGGTGAAACTGCAGATACACTTATGGCCTTGAGGTATTGTAAAGAACATCGCGCTCTGACAGTTGGCATCACAAACACAGTTGGAAGCTCAATATCCAGGGAGACTGACTGTGGGGTACATATCAATGCAGGACCTGAGATAGGTGTGGCAAGCACAAAGGTAATTGCTGTTCAATGTCTGACTTTCATACTTCAGCCCTGTGGAATCCAATTAAAATTTTAATTGTAGCACTTCAAACTGAGATCATATTAACTCTCTGCAGACTTAGCTGTTAAATGTTTTGTTTTGTCTGCAGGCTTATACCAGCCAGTTCGTGTCTCTTGTAATGTTTGGCCTAATGATGTCTGAAGACAGAATTTCCTTGCAGAAAAGGAGACAGGAGATCATTAGTGGACTAAAATCATTGCCAGGTATATTGATATTTTGGGTTTGAGGAGGCACAGGGGATGTTGGCAATATAAAATGCTCCTCAGGGATTTTTTTTTCTCATTTGAGTTTCACTCTCCCCCTCCTACTGAAAGGGAGACAATATGAGAAAAATGCACAACTCATTTCTGCACCATTTGCCAATTTTACAAGTGCCCTTCCAAGAAACTTGGCAGGAAGATTGGAATTTTCACGGGCTGGGTTTTCTAATTACAATAAGGTAGTTTTGTATGAGAAATACTATTTGATCTCCTAAATTGGTAGTTTGAATTTTTTAAAACCTTCCACTTTAAATCAGGATAGATAAAAGGAAACTAATTCAAGGTGACTTTAAAACGGATGCTCACAACTTCCTTTAGAAATTCAAATGGGACGCATGAACACTGCTTAAACCAATAGTAGCTTTAAATTTATTACTGTAAATAAGGCTGGAGAAAATATCCTTAAACTGCAGTCAAAGTTACTAAGTTAGTGATTGAATTCTATTAAGTGTATTTGTTCTATTAGATAAGTAGAACACGCTACTACAAGCAAACTATTTTTTCCAGTTAAAAAAAATTTAATATGTTTTTTTCTGTGCCTCAATAGAGATGATTAAAGAAGTCTTGTCCTTGGATGAGAAGATACACGATTTGGCTCTTGAACTGTACAAACAAAGATCATTGCTGGTTATGGGTCGTGGGTATAATTACGCCACTTGTCTGGAAGGAGCTTTGGTAGGAACTTCTCAATATTGTAGAGTGTTATTTAAAATGAGATTTTGTGGCTTCTGCAACATAGATTATTTCTAATATTTCATTACAACTTAATTCTGCTGCAGTAAAGCTGCTATCTGTAACTAGGAGCATTTAATTGAACACATACATAAGGTGAACCTGGATACGATATCAATTTCTTGTTTCTTTCACGTAATAAATGCGGTGTTTAACGAGTCTGTTTAAAACCAAAAGCCTAACAATTTACACTACTGACTCATTTGAAAATAACATCAGAAAAATCCAATGTGCTGGTGTTTAGAAGGGGTGCTTGTGAAGGAAACTCATGAATTATGTTACGAGCATTCTAGTTGAAGTGTTAAGGGTGTAGACTGCATCAGCCAAGGTTGTGCTGGGGGTTTGGTTCTTAAAGTTCCTGTTGATTACTCCAGTTCTTTATCTGCAAATGCATGTGCCTGGGCAAGCTCTGCTTCCACCCACAGCCTGCTGGAAATCCCAGCAGACAGCCCATGTGTTATCACTAATAATTGATCTTTGAAAATACCAACTTGATACCACGTGTCTGCATTGAAGTGGCAGAGGTACAGCTTTGCTGTTTTGCTTCTTGTGGCTGCTGTTTCTCCTCTGATTTACCAGTAACTTGATGGTATTTCTCTTTTTTTTTTCAGAAAATAAAAGAAATCACCTATATGCACTCTGAAGGGATCCTGGCTGGTGAGCTGAAACATGGGCCATTAGCCCTAATAGATAAACAAATGCCTGTTATCATGGTGATAATGAAGGATCCTTGTTTCACCAAGTGCCAGAATGCTCTGCAACAGGTCACTGCTCGGCAGGTAGGATGTTCAACTATTACAGTGTCAGAGGGAAAGAGATTGTGCACATTGTATTGCTGCTGGCTGTGCCTCCAAAAAAGGATGGACTGCCGATTTTTGTTTTAATTATTAAGTTATAAATAAGGTACTACATCTGCATTTTAGGTTGTCATTACAGGTTAAGACCAGCAGTGAAAAAGATTGCATGTGGGTCATTTGTTTGTTTAGGTTCTTTTGTTTTGAAGCAAATGGAATAATGTTAAAACTCTGTGAGGTGAAAACATTCAAGTCTCACAATACAGTGAAAGGCAAAAATCATTACACTGGCATTGCCTTTGTTAGATACTTGAGTGTCTTCAAACATAGACAGCCATGCTGTGAACCAATATTTCAAAGCAGTTCTAGGTAAGCTCTTCACTTACCAGTGCAAACTTGTATTTTCAGGGTCGTCCAATCATTCTGTGTTCTAAAGAAGACACAGAAAGCTCAAAATTTGCCTACAAAACCATTGAGCTCCCTCATACTGTTGACTGCCTTCAAGGAATCTTGAGTGTTATTCCTCTTCAGTTGCTTTCATTCCACCTGGCTGTTCTCAGAGGATATGATGTAAGTGCTTTCTATATTTAACACTCCAGTTAGTGCAGTTTTGAACTTCCTCCTACCAGTGTAAAGTGAGAGACCCAGTTGTATGGCATATGGAGCAGAGAACTATGATAACAGTTAAAGGAGCTTATCATGACTATGATGGTACACGTGGCATTTCAGTGCCAATTCTGCAGTTCTGTATTTTTTAAATTGCTATCCTTCAAAAAAATTATAGAGATCATTTGTTAATTTGATTAGTTGAGAATAGACATGGGACTTTTTTAGAGAACTAAATCTTAAAATGTGATACTGTAGTTTAACCTAAAATAGGTCAATGCTTTCTACAGCTTGGCTTGCTGATGTGTAGGTGTCAGTTTGATAATGATGATGGCTTTGGAGGGGTACCCTGAGCAAAACAAATCTGTATTTGTTAGTAGAGTTTTGGAAGCAAGGATGAATTCAGCCGCCAGTCATTATCTGCAGATCTATAGTCTGTTGTGTGTGTTAATGTGCTTAGAATAAAGCAGAACTCATTAGGAAGTCTGAAAAACACATTAAATGAACTGTCAAATGCAGAATGCCAGTATTACTCTGTCAATACTGAAAGTCTGTCTCTTCATTCCAGGTGGACTTTCCAAGAAATTTGGCCAAATCTGTTACTGTAGAATAACAGCCAAGAACAGCTGATGTTTTTGTCACCAGACCTCCGAGTTATATTTGTAGAAATGTATTGTTCTCAACTGATAGGTACATGTTTTTTTTAAAGAGAATGACAGTGCTGACTGGAAAGTGTCAAAAGGATTTATCTTGCAGCTTAAAAAGCTTTTGATGTGCCTTGTACCCAAGTGCTTTTGCTTACAGCAAATATTCCTCTAAGTCCTGGAATTGCCAAAGAAGATAAAAAATTGTTTACACATGGTATACTGAATGAACTTTTCTACTGTGCAATATATATATATATGTACAGCTCTCTCCAGAGTAACTGTGAACATTTTTTTTAGCCTACACTACTTAACTAGTTTTAAAGATATAGTATTTATAACTACAATTGTATAGCTTTTTTTTAAGTTATTTTTTTAGTACATTGCTTATCTGTAACATTGTTAATGCTCAGAATGTAAATACTGAGCATGTTGACACTTATGTACAGTTGTTGGGGATTTCTCTTCTTCAGCCTCAAACTGGAAATTTGTTGTCCCTCTTCCTCCCCACCTTTCTCTCCTCCCCTTTACATCTGTGTTTTATATTTAACCAGTCATTTGCAAAGTTGTTCTGTAGCTGTAAATTCCCAGCTGTGTTCTAAATTTCTGCTTCTTTCAACTAATTTGAAAAGCTAGAACAACATTTGTTTTCTATGCCACCCTAGCTCTTATTTACATAACATGTACAGTGCAACAGAATAAGGGAACTGGATGTCTTTCAAGTGATATTTTTGTTTGAAGAGGGTACAATGAAATTACAATGCTATTAAAAGATGATATAATTCTTTTTGTTTTGTGGCTTGGTTTTTTGTGTTTGTGTGTGTGTTTTTGTTTAGTTGGTTTTTGTTTGTTTTGGTTTTTTTTTAACTTGATGACTCTACATCTCAGATCTGAGATGCTTTCCAGACAGGTACTGACACAGCAGTGTCATCCCTGCAGGTTCTACTGTTGTTCACACCAGCTGTTGATTAAACCTTTGCTTTTTACCTTCTGCTGAGGTAGATGAACGTGGAAAGAAATTTCCTACAGGGAAAAGAAACGCTGTGCCTGTGTTTTTACATATGCTGCTCATGGCCACAAAGTTGCCTCCTTGGCCAGGAAAAAGTTGTGATAAACTTGCATTTAATATATAGTATCTAAACTCCAGATATTAGAATTTATATAAAAGAAACTCCAACACCCTATACTGGCACATAAGAGAATACTCAGTATATCTTCCAGCTAGGGATGAAGTCCTATTTTAGTAACATATACATTTGCAAAAGCACACTGTGCTAGCTGTGAACTAACTTCCAGTAGGGAAGTACTTATAAACCTCCAAATAAATAAGGTAGATACACACGTGAAGTCCTCTGCTCTTTTGTGTTCTTTTTTTTCAAAGGGTCAGAAAGCATAATATTTAATTTTTCTACATTTTATGAACTAAACACTTGACCAGTAAAAGTTTCTTTATGCTGTTCCTCTGCAGGTTGGCTTCTTAACGGAGTTGTTTGAATGCTTGTGTAGGTTAAGAGCTTGAGAGTATCACACTGGATTGTAATAGGAGCTACTTAGTGGAAACTGGTATAGTACTTTTTATAACCACATAAAAGAGCCCAGATCATAACAAAAAGCATAGTGCTAGTCTGACCTAGGTCCCAAGAACATGTAACTCTGTATCTGACATGTTTTGGTAAGTAATGCAAAGGCCCCTTTTACTCTCTGTCTAGAATTAGTATCCTCTTCATATTAAAAAGACTATAAAAATATTAAAAAAAACAATCAAGGGATACTGATGTCATTTAGTCTATATAATACATTAAATTGACTTATTAAAAAAATTACAGGTGTGTTTTTCTAAAACCATCGGTTAGAATAGAAATCACGGGAATTGAAGCTCTCATTAGTCCTGGGAGAGGTGGAAAATTGAGTTTATTTTTAGACAGCACCTGTTTTAAAAAACAAGCAGTCCTGGTGTCAAGGGGAGTGGCATGGTGAAGGGTGGAAAGGTTATGGTTCTTGAGTGGGGCTGAAAACCAACACGTGACATCACTGTGCTGTGCCGCTCTGAGGGCTTCTTGTTACAGGGGAGGTGTTTCCTTCATGAAGGGCCTCTCCCTGCGGCTGTGAGGAGCCACCAGCCACCAACCGGCCATGTCGTGGTGGTGCTGCTGCTGTGAAATGACGTCACAACCACAATACATAAATGACGTGTGTTGTGACGTCATGTGTGTTGATGACGTCACGCGAGGGGCGGGGCCGAGCTGTCCCCCTTCTCCACTGCGGTCCTTCGCCGCCCTCCCTTATATAGCGGGTGGTAGGTCCCGCCCCCGCGGCTCGATTGGCTGAGCTCCGCCGGCCGAGGGTCGCGATTGGTCAGCCCCGCTGTCAGTCAGCGGGCGCGCCGTGCGGAGCGCCGTGCGGCCATTGTGGCCGGGGCAGCGGGAGGCGGCGGCCGCGGCCGGTGCCGCTCCGACTCAGGTGAGGGGGCGGCCGTGAGGGGCGGCGGGGCTGGAGCCGGGGCGGGACGAGCCCTGGGGCGGCCGCAGCTTCACCCGCGGGCCCCGCCCGCCGCGGCT
>NW_020897720.1:11746525-11869135 GCF_003984885.1 Neopelma chrysocephalum
TAGGTCTTCAGCTGATTTTATTGCAGATTCCTTGGAGTTCATCTACTGGCTTAAAGCATGGAAAAGATGTTGCTCCCTCCTATGTGCACCGAGGAAGAGACAGGTCCAAATTCTAATTCTTGAAGCAACCCAAATTAATTTGTGTGGCTTTGTGCCCTTCTAGGGTGGGTGTCTGGGTTGCTCTTGAGGCTTTTCTGTTTTGCATTGGCTTACAAATATTCTGTGGGGCCAATGAACAGAGGGGGCTGAGCTGTTCTTTCTGTAGCTGAACCAGACCACACAGGACACAGCTGCTCTCATTTCCTGTTTCAAGGAACTCTTGCCTGTGCAAATCACTCCAGGCTCTAATGACACTATCTGTCACAGTGAATGCAAAATTAAAAATGGGAGAATTTGTTAGAGACCTCTTTAGTAATTACTGAGGTAATTTTCTTGTAAGGTTTGGAAGAGGGATGGAAGCCCAGGAAAACTGGCGGTCTCTGCTCTCGTTACTGTAGCATTTCAGAGCTAAAGAGGTTTAGTCCATTACTGTGCTCTCTGATGTAATTACTTACCTCTAATTCATTCCTAACAGATGGATATAACTTGTTCTCTATTGTGGCAGGAAAGTCTCCTCCAAACTGTAGCTCAAAACTGTAATTCTGTATCACTATAAGGACACAAAGTGCCAGCACAGGGGGTGTTATGGTGTGTGTAAGATGGGAGGGAGAATGTATTGGGATAGGTCTGGATCAGGGAAGCGTTGCCTGGCAGAGGTGAGGAGGCAGAGCCCCCATTGGAATTTCCTACTGAACTGGGTTGAAAGGGATGTTGGAGAAACTGCAGAAACCACAGGGATTTGGGGGCAGTTCTGTTTCAAACCTATTTTGCAGTTTTAATCAAGTTTTTTAGTAAAACCCAGTTTCCTTCTGTCCACAGGCTCCATGGATTTCTGCTGTTGCTTTTATCTGCATTCTCAGTGTTTGAAAAAACCATTATTTTTAATTTTCTTTTTTGTAATAAAGAAATTAATACAGTCCTAGCACATAGTAATAATTCTAAGTTATGGAGAAGCCTTCAAGGAGTTGCTGGATTTGGGTGCTTTTGTTTGTTTTTACAGTTGTTTACTTAGCTTTTTGGTTTCTAGAGTGGAGTTTGAACATGGATTTCCTTAAAGCTGTGAAGGTTCTAATTGCTGTCTGTCTGCAAGTATTCTTCATTAGCAGTGGTAATACAAGAAACTGAAAGAATGTTTGTTTAATGGTGTGCTGTTGAAAAATTCATATGTATTAAAATATGTATAATATATTTTCCATCTCTTCTGCCTGAACATTAGTGAGAAATTGAACATCTGTTTCCTTTCTTTTTCTTTAAGATCTTGAAAACTTCACCAGGTCCTGGAGAGAGAAAACTACATGACACTACACCATGACTGACAGTAAATGTGATAGTCAATTTTACAGTGTTCAAGTTGCAGATTCAACATTCACTGTACTAAAACGTTACCAGCAATTGAAGCCCATAGGATCAGGGGCACAGGGCATTGTTTGGTGAGTAATAAATACTTCCTTTAAATATAAAAAACTGTATTTCTAAAACAAAACTGTAATGCATTCCTCGTAGAGGCACCAGAATGCAAATACTGATGATAAATTCTCTTGCTACAGGGTTATGGGTTAAATAAATTCTAAACCAATTGCTAGCTATAGTTCACTTGCAAACCTATTTTTTTGTTTTGTTTTTAGGGAAAATTAATGTAACTGCATAAATTAAAATGGTCAACAAATTTATTCCTTTCTCATTAACCACTTTGTTTCTGTTTCTAGTTCTCCTACCCCCTTGTAGTTGTGATATTGCAGTGTGAGGTTTGACAATGCAGCCGTGAAAGACTCTGGGTTTTACTCGTTTCTTCATCACCGCCCCTCCTTTCTTCCCCCTCTTTTATTCCCGATCACTCCTGTCCATTTCTAGGAGCCATCAGTGCAGTGGCCTTGCCCTTAACTGGCAGGATGAGGCAGATGAGTGTCATTGTCACTCCATGGGATGCTGTGTGAGGGGTTTGGGCTGGCCAGCCCTTCCTGTCACCCCAGCTTTGTGTCCAGCCTCCAGTGGCCCAGGACGTGAGAGCCATTAGGCTGATCCTGAACCTTAGTCTCTTGTGTGGCACCACACCTCTGGGCCAGCTAAAGGTAAACACTTTCAAATGTTCTTTAGACTGCAGCAATCCATTCTGCACAACTTGGTTCCAGCCCTGATTTTGTCGGGCAAAAGTTACTTGGTAACAGCAGAAATGTTTGTTGATGCGGTTTTTAATTCCAAACGCAGGGGAACAAACAGATGCACTCAGGAACTCTCTGATATTGAACTTAATCACAACACATGGTGGGCTGTTCGTGCTTTAAATCCAGCCTGCAGTTTGTCTTCATCTATGAAATCTGCAGAATAACTGTGATGACTCATGTATTGTGAACAACTCCTTCTACAGCACCTGCCCATGTCATCTTGCCCTTTTCATACACATAATAAGTTATATAAGTGGGAAAACAGTGCATTTTTTGTGAGAACATGGCTTTATTTTTAGATTATTTAGATACCCCTATTGCCCTGCTAATAGATGAAAAATAAGCTGAATGAGAACACCATATTTCATTCTTCTTCAGTGGGTTGAGTGGTGGGGGGACGTGCATCCTAGATCCCAGTGTTTGGGTAAGATTTAGTGTAGTACTGACATTTTCCAGGTATAAATGTTCTCTGAGTTATGCTTGTTTTAGAGGGCGTGCAGGAATTTAGGGTGGTTGTAAACTTCTCTCTTTTCATTAGAAGTGGTGCATTTGTAAACCAAATTACTTCAGCTAGGTCTCTGCTTCAAAATGAAGTTCAGGTAGTGTTAAGGTTAATGTTTTGGGAGGAGGAAGGAATGATTTGATTTATTGACTTGTTTTGAAACTACTTGATTTATGAAGTAGCAGAGTGAAACATGGTGTAAAACGTTCATCTTCCTGTGAAATACTTCAAGTTGAAGAAGGTACAAAATCTTAATTTCTCAAAAAATCTCTTATAGTACACAAGGGAAAGAAACAAAATACTAGAATGTAAAATGTAGAAAATTCAGTGTAAGATGAGGGCTATCCTGCCATGTTTGGCTGGAAAATTTGTCAAGTCATTAGTGTGATGTGATGCTTTTTTTTACCATCCAGTGTTTAACATAAAAAACAGAAAAAGAGTTTCTGGAGTTTTGTGTCTGGATTTCATTTCTTCTGTGAGAAATTTTTAAAACCACATGTGTCACGTCAGCTAGGAGAGGTCTTAACTTTGCTTTATTTTCCCCCAAAATGTTAATGGGAAACTCCATTCTTATTACTTCTGTGAAGTTTTATCTTTGATATTAAAATGTAGGAAAATACGTATTTTTGAGAACACCTGCTTAGGAAAAACGGTAAATGAGAGCTCTAGGAAGGTGAAAAAGTAACTCAGTGTTATGTAGAGGGTATTTCTAGCTCACCCTGAAAACAGGTTAGGAGAGAAACTGGATATATGTTTTGTATTTTATATACAAAGTACACATATATATAACTCACTGCACTTCTTTATTCCGAAGTATTCATCCATTTGAAGTCTTGTAATCTATTTCAAACTGAACAATTAGCTACACAGTCATTCTTTTGAAATAGTTTTTGTCTTCAACTTCCTGATGCCTTTTTTTTAACTTTCTTGTCCCTGATTTCTTACATTTTCTCATGAATCCGATTTTTCTGTCCCAGCAAATTTCTTTTGTCCTGCAATGCGGCAAACCCACCATCTTATAAAGAACACAGCTTTGACTGTGTTGGTAACTTTTACTTACAGTTGCACTTGGAGAAACAGTTGGGAAAAGTTTGTTACTTCTTGGAAAACTAGCACAAGTGCCCTGAAGACCTAGTTACAGTTTACTGGAATCACATTGGAATTGCTCTTGTTGATGGGGTAGATGCTGAGATTCTTCTCTGATATCAAGCAATGAAATAATTTGTAGATGTTTTGTTAGCAGCCAAGGTGATAATTGGGTAGACTTCGGCAAATCTGCTGTTTTAAACAGGTGCCATGATGAAAAAGTCTTGAATTCAAATGAGCAGGGATGGGGAAGGAAATTTAACACCAATTACACCCATGATTTTTTTTGTGTATTTATGTAAAATGATGTGGTATTTAGAACTGGGGTCTTGGTGGCAATAAAGATTATTTTCTGTCTTATTTAATTTACCAAGGGAAAAAGTAATGCTCACACAGTTTTTTACCAATTTTTTTTTCTTACTTCTACCAGTCTAGTTTTATTTCTTCCTCTTGGATTATGCAGGTAGCAGACAGCTGTGGTTTTTCTTTTTCTTTTTTTTAATCTCCAAAATAAGAGGTTCAGTTGGAGTTCTTCACATGTGCCCAAACTGAGGCTTGACATACCCCTGATTTGTCAGATCACAGAGGGACACTTCCCCTAAAATTGCTCCTCTGTCCACTGCTGACCTGTGATTGACACCTAATTTGTGCAGACCCTGTTGGTTACTGATCTGATAGTAATTTACAGGTATAGTCAATAACATATGAAAGTCATTAAACATCAAAGTCATTAACATATAAACCCCCTAATTTATATATAACATCTTTTGAGTGAAGTGAATACTGAAACATCAGTTCTTTCATAGTTGGGAGGAAAATAATTTCTCCAACTGTCTGGCCAGTTGCCTTCCTCCCACTTTGTGTTTTCTTTTGCACAGACATAAAGACTTTAAATCTCAGAGCGATTCTGGCATTGAATAGTGACTTATGCATTTCACAGAGCTAAGCTGAAATAAATACTAGCAGGTCTTTGGTGCAAGTGGCACGTGGGTTCACATTTGGGATGTGTAATTTGGGGCATGGCTCCAAGAAAACACAGTATCTCATGCCTGAGCTCTGCTTTTTCCAGGAGGGAGGGAAAGCAGTGACTTTGTGCTGGTAAACTTAATATAATTTGAGTATTGCTGTTGTCACAGGGGAGCTGTAATTTCTGTAGGAGTACTATTGTGTGATGGTCCTTTTTAATTCTGGTGTTGTATGTACCATGATGAGGTAGGAAACGAGCTCACAAAGAGCTTAAATGTGCTTGGAAAATATGTGAATAAGAATTCTTTCCTACCCTATGAAAGTAACATTAAATGGAAATAGAGCAATGTGGGAATCCTTATTTAAAACTGAAACTATTTAAAGACTGGAACTCCTGAGTAGCATGTGCTATGAATTCACTTATATTTTGCCAAATAATCTATGTGTAAAAAATGAAAAATATTCCCACTTTCGTCTTGTTCTCCTTATACAGATTATTTAGCTTTAGATTCTTACAGCTATTAGAGCAAGTTTATGCTTTGACCTCAAACTGCAGAGGGAAGGGACAATCAAAACTGAAAAATAGGATAAAATTTATGGTAATGTTCAATTTTAAACCCTTGTATTGCTCCCTTCAGTCTGAGTTTTCCGTATTTCTTCAATGGATTTTTTTTTCCCCCCAAAAGCAGATGATGAAGGTAATTTTCTGCTAGGCACTACAATTTTCTATCATTGTAAACTATCCACAGAAAGAAGAATATTGATGCCTGCAGAAGGGATCATAGAGACGTGGTTGTGACTCTCCTTTAGCAAAGAGAAATATCTACTGCAAATACTAAATGGTTATCAGTCAGCAAAACTGTCCAAAAATATTCCAAATATACAGATTAGGCAATTGAAATGCTTCTTGATTTCAAATAAGCCTCAAATATTTTTAGATCTTGCAATTTTGAATGTGAGTCTTGAGTCAGCAGATTCAGTCTAAAGACAGAAAGGAGAGCAGGAAGACTTCTGATGAATGTCAGCGCCTTCTGTTTGACCTATTTGTATTTATTAAAGGCTGTGTAGTTTTTAAAGGCTGTGTAGTTTTTAAAGGCTGTGTAGTTTTTAAAGGGTGTTTGTTTTCTGAATTAAAATTAGATGAAGTTAGTACAAGCAGGTTAGTGGATATACTGTGTCTCGACTCTTGATTTCTTTCCTCACTCCTTCCTCCCTTTTGCCCCCTCCTTTCCCTCAAACAGACTTCAACTTGTTTGTCTTTGAACACTTCTAGTGCTGCCTTTGATACAGTCCTTGGAATCAATGTTGCTGTGAAGAAGCTGAGTCGTCCTTTTCAGAACCAAACCCACGCAAAAAGGGCCTACAGAGAGCTCGTTCTTTTAAAATGCGTCAATCACAAAAATGTAAGTTGCCCTTTGTATTTCTCTCCCTCAGTTACTGTCACTTGTCAGAAAAGCTCTGGGTTTGCTCTCTCACTTGCTGTTAGTAACCAGAGTAATGGGAAAATAGTGAAGGACTGCAAAGATTTGCTGTTCTCCACGATGTATGGTTAAGTTTTTGGGTGAGCTGTTTAGGGTGTGAAGTGCCAGGGGGAGGAGGGTTTTGCTCTGGTGTTGGTATGGGTTGCCATCAGTGTCAGCTTTACAGAGCTGGCCTTGCTCTATTCCATATCCCTTTTTAAGTTTTACTGCAGCAAAGCTTATTTAGCAGTGGGATGGTTTTTGGGATTTGACCCTTGTAACTGCATTGTTGTTAAATCTTCTGAGCTTAGGCAAGATTCTTATTACATACAGTGTTTAACTGATGGGGTTTGCAGAGGTGCAGCACTGTCTAACAATTTATTGATAAACAAAAGGGAAATACTATGGACTACACTTGTGAATTTTAAAGTCTGTGGACCTTCTAAAATAAGCCTTGATGTCAATAATTCAGTTTTCAAGTGCAAGAATATAAATTTATGTGACTGCTATGTTCTGGTACTAACATGAACTAGAAACATTGTTGGTCATTGAAGCAGTGCAGTCAGGTCTCAAACTTTCTGGAATAATTAGCCTTTCAGGGTTGATTTTAAGTAAGCTTTTGGTGAAGCTCAGATGTAGCAGAATGAAAGCAAGGTGGTTATTAAGGATGGCAGTACAGTAATTTTAGCAGTTCTGGAAATAGTACATCATAATCTAAGTTTAATGGGATGGCGTGGGGCACCTCTGTGCACGTGGTGTTGGACAGCCTTGGCTAAAATTCCTTGCACAACATGTGATTTAAAATAAGAGATTATTATTTATGGGGGGAAAAATGGCACTGGGGAGGGAAATAGAAAGTGTCTTATAACTTTAAAAAAAAAAAAAAGGATGATTTTTTTCTGTCTTGGTTCCTTTGGCACACATGCTGCAGTTTGGAACTGTTTCTGAACTGGCAGTTTTTCAGCATATGTGAATTAACTGCAGCCAAGTAACGTTCAAATTGTATACAGTAACAGTGTGCACTTGATTTTTGAATAGTAACTTCTGTAATAGTGGAGTTTTATGTGAATTAAAGCAGAGATTTCTTCTGATGTTTGTTTTTATTTTATAGATAATTAGTTTATTGAATGTATTTACACCACAGAAGTCACTAGAAGAATTTCAGGATGTGTAAGTACTAGATTTATGTTTTAACTTTCTCTGACAAATACTGGCCTAAGCACTGGAGGGTGTATCTCTAGTATCCTACAGACTTCATGCCTTGAAAATCAAGGGTAGCTAAAAGCTGAAGTGGGAAATAGAAAGAAGGATATTTACCTTTTATTCATCTGTCTGCCATACTTTGCTGCTTGTATCTGGTTTGTTTGTATGGTCCTTCAGCTACAGGGATCACCTCAGGATAATAACTTGGTCTGGATAACCTGAGTGCATTTTTTTGCTGTACCAATCACATCAGCACAACAATATTATTGGCCTCAATTAAGAACTGAATATATTTCTTTTTTATTCAAGCTGTGTCAATTGGTCTAGGAAGGATTCCTGGCCATTTGATTGGTGGGATATTCCTATAGGTTCCAGGGAATGTGCTGTTATGGTTTGTGAATGGGCTTCCTGAGTAAATGAGGGAGTGTGTGTGTCTCAGGTGGGTAAGCAGATCATACTTTAACTTGAAAATTATTCGATGATTCTTAGTTCTTACTGTGCTTATCCTATTTTTCTTATTAATTACAATTAAATTAATAAGATTAATTTAGATTAAAATACAGTGAAAGGGAGCATTTACATTGCAATATCTGCAATCTCTGCATCAACTTTAGTCAGTCGTAGCTTTTCATGCTGCATAAAGTCATAATTATTCTTTGTGTCACTGTTTATAAAACTAGTGGAATTTTACTATCTTGTGATGGACTATTCAACACCTAATTTTCAATAAACTATTTGAATAGATAATTTAATTTTGTAACTGGTCATGCATGGACTTTTTTTGTCATTCACTTTTTTGGCACCTATGTTAGCAAAGTAGTGAACTTTATTAAACATCTCTTATGCTAAGCTTAAACCTCATATGAGAATACTTGAGTTTCCTTAATGCTTTCTTTTCTTGTGCTTCAGATATTTGGTTATGGAGCTGATGGATGCAAATTTGTGCCAGGTTATTCATATGGAACTGGATCATGAAAGAATGTCCTATCTGCTTTACCAAATGCTATGTGGTATCAAGCATCTCCACTCAGCTGGTATCATCCACAGAGTAGGTAGTAGTAGATCATTAACAATACTCTTTGTGAACACAGTTGTTATGAAACAGGGAGGAAGGGAAGGGGTTGTATAAAGAAGCAGATACACCAGAGCAGGAAAATGCAGTCATTAGTAAAGTGAATTTTTGGCTTATATTGACTGTGGAGGGTGTGTGTGTGTGTATTACTCTGAATGTTAATCCTTCCTTAACTGGAGTAATTTCTTGTTAGGATTTGAAACCCAGCAACATAGTAGTAAAATCAGATTGTACCCTAAAAATCCTTGATTTTGGACTGGCAAGAACAGCATGTACTAACTTTATGATGACTCCATATGTAGTAACACGGTATTACAGAGCACCAGAGGTTATCCTTGGAATGGGATATAAGGAGAATGGTAAGTTGCTGGAGGAATGCTTTAAATCTTCTGTCTAAAGCATGTCTCTCTTGGAACATAACTTTGAAAGGAGGAGGGAGGGCTGGTTTCCCCTTGTCATGTCTAATCGTGGTACTGGAAGTAACAAAAAAATTACACTGTAATAATTTTTGGGAATATAACAGTTTGCTGTTCTGTGTGCCTTTCTGCATTTAACATATGCTGCTCCCTCTCCCCTGCTATTGTTATATCTTTTCATATGTTCACTTATTATCTTTTTGCCATTTTTTTATTCTCCAAAGACCTCTTGAGACACTTGATTCTGGCTGATCTTAACCACCCCCCCAAAACTGAAAAACATCATTATATAAATAATAAACCCTTTAATCAATATGATTTTCTTCTGATGCTTTTTTCTTTGACAGTATCCCCCTTTACCTCTTTGATTATTAAAATCTGCTGCAGATCCCTTCCTAAAACATGTCTTATACTCTCTTAAGTTTGCATAGCACTCAAAGAGGCTGTGTGTTGTATTGTTAAAACCAACACAGCTATAATATATTGAACATTGAGCCAACAAAATTGTTGTCAGGGAAATTTTTGCTTTATTGGGAGTTTTACCTGCTGATTTTTACTGGCACTGGACTTGCATGTTAGTAAATCTTTTTGCTTTCTCACAAGGGCTTGGGGATACCATGGGGTTTGTATACATGTAATTTTGGCCGTGTAAAACAAGGTACCTTGATTGGGCCCTTGGTAATGGAAAAAAACCACTTTAATTAATGCACAAGGCAGCTTGTCATACAGGAAGTGCTGATGTGGATCAGAACTTTAGTAGAGGCTGTTCTGGTTGGGACAGAAATAAATTGTCTGCAGGACTGTAGGAATACAGGGTGAGCTCACAAATAAGTAATTGTGGTATTTTAAAAAAATCTCTTTAATCTTTTGTCCTTGTTGCACCTAACATGTGCTAGTGGACATCTGGTCTGTTGGGTGCATTATGGCAGAAATGGTCCTCCATAAAGTCCTGTTCCCAGGAAGAGATTGTATCCTTCTTCACAGTCGTTTCACAAGTGGAAACACTGATTACATTTTACAAAACGCTCATAACAAAACTTAGGAGCAGTCAGTTGGTGTTGATATGATTGAAAATTCATGTGAGCAGTTTGGTTTTCCACATTGTTGTGTTTTATTGTAGATGCTTAGATGGTTTTGTTTGTTTTCCTCACTTTTGTTCATGATACTTCATAATTTGATCATTTCACTTTTATTTTCAGTTGATATCTGGTCAGTTGGGTGCATCATGGGAGAATTGGTGAAAGGTTGTGTGATATTCCAAGGCACTGATCGTATCCTTCCCTAGTCATCCCTGAATCCCATTCCACTCCAACAGAGACACAATTCTTTTGATCTGTATAAGTATAAAAGCATAAACAGTATTTTCAATAATATGTTGTAATAGATCTGCTGTACTATTTGAAATTAGTGTCATTAACCAAATTGTTGAGCTTTCCATTTTATTTTCTTAGTAGACTATATTTAATGTAACCTGCAGTAGTTGGATCCATGGAATATATATTAAAAGCTTCAGCTTTTGTAGTTTAAAAAAGGATACAGTTAGGTTTAAAAAACAGAAAATATACTTACTGCTTTTTTACTCCTGTTCTTTGTAGATAAGTGTTATAAGCAAAAGCCTAAAAAGTTACTTTTTACTGTGCATGGATTTTGCTTACTATTTGTTTGAATAGGAGACTAATTTTGTTTATTGCACAATTTTTTGAGTTTCAATCAGATTTTTTTCCTGCTTATTAGTGCTTGCTGGGCAAAGGTGTCCCAATGGCAAGCACACTGCATGAGATCTTTTTTTTATTCCTATTATTTAATACAAAAAGAAAAGCTTTCTTTCCGGAGGGTTTTTTTTTTTTTTCATTCTATGAAAATTTGATTTTGGGCTTATTTTTTCTAGAAGATTGTTATTCTTCCATTTCTTCCTCCAATATTTTTGACCAAGATTTCATAAAGTCATAGAATCACAGAATGGTTTGGGGTGGAAGGGACCTTAAAGCTCATTAGTTCCAATCCCCTGCCATGGGCAGGGACACCTTCCACTATCCCAGGTTGCTCCAAGCCCCGTCCAACCTGGCCTTGGACACTTCCAGGGATGGGGCAGCCACAGCTCCTCTGGGCAATATGTCTTGATAAAATTCTGCTTTCTTGTATAATAGGAAATTTTACTGTATTAAAAACAAACTTTCATATATATATATATTTAGGTCTCAGAGATTGGAAAACTCAATTATACATCACTGGATCACAAGCAAGTGTTCACACTGTATTAAGTGAACAGAAGTGATCATTAATAAAGATGTTTTCTGAAGATTTTGATTATGTTTTAAAATATTTCCCTAGAAACAAAATTTAAACATTTGACTCGTTATCAAGTTCCAGTTATAAAAACTGAAGGAAAATCAATTTTGTCCTTTATAGGTAATCTCTTATAAAATACTAATGTTGTAGGACCAAACAGTCAAAATTGATCAGTTAATAAATAAAATTCAGCCAACAAAATCAAACCACAATTGTCAGTTGTGGCTGTGGGTCTCATGTAGCTCCTTGTGCTCCAAGTTTTTGAAGCAAGTATAATATTTTTGTTCATCAGCAAGAAGCAGTTGAGTCCACCACTGAAAATATCAAGAACCTGTTCACAGGTGCCTACATATCTTATAGAGGAGGACTTGCAATTGTAATGCTAAATTTCATGACACTAATCTTCAGCAGTTGATCATGCATTATTGAGTAGTACCAATGATTAATTGTTAAATAAGTCCTTTTTTTTTTTCCTACCTTTCTTCCTTTCTATACTTATTATTTTACCTTTTGAAGCCTTCAGACCAACCTAACACAATTCTTCATGTATGTTACGTGTCTTTCACCTGCATGTTGTTAGCATGGGCTATTTCAATTTATTCATGAATAAATGAAGGAAATTTTGTGCATAATTATTGAACAAGTTACCATTTGTGATTCCCTCAGGGTCACTGAAGCTCCACCAATCTATGTTTCAAGGGATATTCTCCCCTGGTATGGAAGTGCATAGCTGTGTTTACAGGGATTTTTGCTTCTTGTAAGAGTTTCAGTTTTCTTAATGTGTTGTTGAAGCTTTTTGAGGTTTTGTTTGTTTGTTTTCAAGTTAAATTTTAAAATGTGTTAGTCTTTGGGGATATAGAGGATGGAGCCAAATTCAGCATATTTTCCAGTGCTGTACCCTTGACTATCTTCAGGAAAACTTACCCTTAGACTCAGTAATTTGTCTTTTCCCAGATGGCAGCTGGGGATTTCTGGGATACTTGCAGCAGTGCTCTGGGTGGAATGAAATGCTCTGCGTTGCCAGGGCGATGGAGGCGCAGAACCTGCTCCTGACTGGAGCTGTGGAGGCCTGAGAGTCTGGAAAAGAGAAATGCAGGAAAACCAGGCAAGATACCTAAGGTGAAATAATGGAAAAACGTGGCAGCACCAGAGTGTTTTTAATGCTCTTCCTGCCCACGTGGTGAAGGAAACTAATTGCCTGACTGATGAAAAAAAGCATGAGGGGTGTTCAGGCTGTCTTGGGAAAAGTCATGCTTTACTGTGATTGTAAGAAAGACTCTGTTTTCAACTTTTTTTCTTCCAGAGTCCCCCAAAAATAGACAAATATACTTGGCATGGCTTAAACTGCTGGTTACTTTTGACCCTGAAGTCACTGGAATGGGAGGGGTGGTTTTGTTATTCAGGGCTTGCTCTGGCTGCTTTACCCTGAAATCCCTCATGGGTTTCTGATAAGAGGTTTGTCTTATTTCAAGTCCATCCTATATTGAGAATTTTTTTTTTACTTACACCATCTGAAAAACACTTTGAAACAGTCTAACTGAAGCACTGTTTTTTGCCAGTTTTTACCTCTAAATTGAATAGGTCATTAAATTTTCTGCCCTCCCCCCAGTGCTCTGAGACCTCAATAGACTGGACTCTAATTTGATTACCTGATTAACCAGGCTGCTGTTACTCAAAGAAAAAACATCTTCTTGAATCTAGATTGGTGGAGATCTCACAAAAATCAGTTTCTCAGCCAGGAACAAAATTTCCTTATATATGTCAGTATTCTTTGTCTGTGCTTTGTTTTAGCATGAGAGTTAACAATATTCACTTCTTAATTTTGATTTTAATAACAGCTTTTCCATTGGAATGCATTCAATAAGTAAATAAAATTTTCAATCTTTGTATCAAAAGTCTAAATCTAAAGTCTTAGCATTAAACAGTGACAATACACATATTCCTAGTTGTATTTTTGGCACACTAACTACAATAAAAGCACCTCAGTGTTTTTTAAATACATCTTAATTCAAAGTACAGCATACTTGTTGTTTTGTTGCATAATCTGTCTATGAGAATAGATGGGTTGAAGTGCCAGATTATGAATTTAGCTATGAATGTTTGCAAGGTCAATGAATAGGCTCAGCTGGAATTGCACATTCTTCTTATGAGGAAAAACTCTAAAGTATAAATCAGAGTAGACTTAAATATCAGGAATATTAATGCAGTGTCTTCTTGGTGCGATAAATGAGCTTTGTTACCCCAAGTAGGCTGGTTCAGAGTAGGCTCTGGTATTGTTGTCTGGGGGAAACTCCTTCACTTGAAAGAGGGAGAAGGGACAGTCCTGAAGAAACATGAGGCACAATTTCAACTTGTGGTTTGTAAATACTATTCCTCTGAGATATTTAAATTTTGGATTTAAGAACAGAGTAATCTGTAACTATTACCATGGTTGATACACTTTAAAAAAAATCAACCTGCTAAAAACCTACAGGAATCTGGATTTGCTGCTCAGAACTCCTCTGAACCTTTTCTGACTTTGAAAAAAAACCACAAAAACAACAACAACAAAAAAAACCCCAACCAACCACAAAAAAACCCACCCAACCATCCAACCAGCCCCACCACCAAATGCTACAACCCAAAGCTTAATTTCCTTAGGAGACAGGCAGAAAATCCCTTTCTTTGGATGGGATCTATTTGTGCTTTAGGGGTTTTTGTGTATTTTTCCCTACCTTCATGTGGCACATCAGAAGATTACACAGCAGCCTTTCTTTTCTGTCCTTAGAGTTGTTTTGCTGTGGCTACAATTGCCAAATAAAGCTTCTTTTGGACTCCAAAAAAGTATTACTTTCACTACTAACCAATAGATTATAATTAGGAGAAGATACCTGAGCATAATATATTGTGCAGCACTTCCAGCCTGTCCTTCAGATTACAAAATCTGAATCTTTTTTTTTGTCTTTGTAGCTTTTTGCATGGCAGCTCAGGTTACTGCCAGTGCTAGAATGAAGTTCATATTTATGTCCTTTGTTCAAGTTTTCACTAACTTTTCAGATTTTGTAAGTGCTATTTTTGTGTAGTGCGGACTTCAAATCCTTCAGCTGATTTTCCTAAAGCTCTGGTGCAGATATTGATCAATGGAATAAAGTTATTGAACAATTAGGAACACCATCAGCAGAATTCATGAAGAAACTGCAGCCTACAGTGAGGAATTATGTAGAAAACAGGCCAAAATATCCTGGTATTAAATTTGAAGAGCTCTTCCCAGACTGGATATTTCCATCAGAATCTGATCGTGACAAGTTAAAAAGTAAGGCGAGTTTTTTCTCTCTTTTTTTTTTCATGATGTTAATTTAAAATGTCTGCAGTACACCTAATTTAAAAACCTGATACAAAATGTTTATTGCAGTAGGTGTCAACATTAGAAGCTGTATACCTTGTGTTTCTTTCATTTATGACAAGTTCTGGAATCTAAGTAGTAGTTACTAAATACAGACTATTTCCCCATCCCCAGGATTCTGTTTAATTCCCTTAATTTTAATCCATTGAATAATGTCTGTCACTTCATGTTCTCCTAAAGCAACACTTGTTATGGAGGTTATTGCTGATTATCTTTTTCTAGCTGATGTGTGCATACAGCTCATTTTGGCTTTAATTTGACTTCAGATAATTACTGAGAAAATGAAAAAAACCCCAACCCACCTTATTATATTCTCTAGACCAGTACTGTGCATGTCCTGTGTTCCCAGTATTTATTTCCTGTGTCAGACATTAAACTCTACAGCTCTTTTACATGTGTGTTCTTTTCACCTTTGTTTTCTAGCCAGCCAAGCTAGAGATTTATTGTCAAAAATGCTTGTAGTAGATCCAGACAAGAGAATTTCTGTAGATGAAGCCTTACGTCATCCTTATATTACTGTCTGGTATGATCCAGCTGAAGCAGAAGCTGTAAGTTTGCAATTAAAATAAATTTTTAAGATACCAGTTTAATAACTTGAAAAAAATACCTTTAATTTTAGTCAAGAGCATGCTTTGAACTCCTTCACTGGAAAGCAGAAGTCACACATAAAGCCTTCAGATCAACATTGAAAATGGTTGTTGGTATTTCTATTCAGTTCACAGAAAGAGGAGCCTTTTTGGTGGCAATCCAGGGCTATTTGAAACAGGGACTTGCTCTAAGGCCCCACAAAGCCTTAAAATGAGTTTAATTTTAGTTGATGCTTTTTAACAGCCTTTCAGTGGGAGGCAGGACTTAAAAGCAAATTCTGGAGTTGTAAAATGAATGTGTCATTGAGGTATAGCGAATAAACTGCCAACAGTGAAGGTAACAAAATGCTAAAAAAGTTGTCATTTTTACATTTTTTAGTTCTGACTGGGTGTGTTAACCTGATGCAGTAGACACAACATAGGCTTTGCTTTTCTTTGTAGCCTCCACCTCAAATCTATGATGCACAATTGGAAGAAAGAGAACATGCAATTGAAGAATGGAAAGGTAAGAACTGAGCATGTCAAATTACATTTATTGTAATATCTTGTGTTATTAATGTGTGGCCCACAGTACACGTGTGCTGGATTGTGTAACTGAGGGGAACCCACTATTCCAAATAAGCAGTACTGCCTGTGGCAACAGGAAAAAAAATCAATAATGGAAACGTTCTGTGTGGTGTAAATACATAGATAGGTGTGTATATGTTCATATATACACGTAACATTTTAAGTCTGGTTAACAAAAAGCTGCATTTTTTTTCTTCCCTTTTTGTTATTCTTAATTGTTTGTAATCTATATAGCTTTTTCCTTGATAGAGAATTCTCTGAAAAAAAAACATGCCTCTTCTCAGTGTGCATTATTTAAGCCACATCTCTTGTCAATATTTACTAGTTCATTTGTTCTACAAGTCTTAAATAGCAGAAGAGTTCTTTGGTGTGGGTTTGTTTTTCCTCTCATTGCTTATTTATTGACCAACTAGGTTAAACTGTTGACTCAAACAAAAGAAAAGACAGCACTGTGGTATTGAAATCAATTCCTTCTTATAGTTTTAGTCAAAAACATTAAATGGTGAGGCAGTTCAAATTTTAAACATCTGCCATCACAAGACCAAGGGTTATAGACATCCTTACTGACTACTTTGAAAGCTGCTTGCTTTTGTAAAACAGCTTTATAGATTTCAGATATTGATTCTGGCTTATATAGACATATATTATCCTTAGGGCCTGCACAGGTAGGTACACTTCAAATTATCTTTGATTACTGCCAGGTAGAAAATTAAATGGATCAGCTAAATCTAATTGAATGCATTTGTAAACAATGTTACCCAGAATTAAAAAGGTCTTAATCTATTTAGATATTGTTACTCTTAGTTACATTAAGACTATGGGTGCATACACAAGCTTCTGTGATTTAAGTTACAGCTCTGATTTTGTTGTTGTTTAGGTGCCTGTACCCTGAGTTATCCTTGATTAGTAAACGAGGGGTTTAGTGCAATATTTTAACTGTTTACCCTACTTCAAAATCTCCAGGCTTTCCTCAATACATCCACAGAGATTGTTCTTCAAGAATAGAGATGTTTGTGTATGGCTTTGTTATCAAAGTAAAATATCCATAGGGGTTTTAATTAAAATCAGATTTTTAAATCCAAACCTCTAGAATTCTCTTAAAATTGCTGTAGGCCTTTAAAAAAAAAGAGGAAAAATAAATATCTCTACAGTTACACTTCCAGACAGACCCTTAACCATTTCCTTTTACCTTGGTACATATGTGAATTATATACAAATCCTTTGTGTTCTTACAGTGTTTTTTTTGTCTCTTCTCTCTTTCCCTCCCCCCCTTCTCATAAGAATTAATATACAAAGAAGTTATGGATTGGGAAGAAAGGAGCAAGAATGGTGTGGTAAAAGATCAGCCCTCAGGTTAGTCATTGTTTCAGTAGTTCTCCTGTACCTGTCACACACAGTGCTGACCTGTGGCACTGGTAGATTAACAAATCCTGCTTAATAATCCAGGTAGGCAAAATTTTCTTGTTTAGGACTCTTGAGACTGGTTTGCCTTTAGAGACCTATGTGCTCTAGTTTTTAATTGTTGTGAACTCGTAGGAAAACTTCAGTAGTGTTGTGTGTCCTGTTTCCTGAGCTGCCTTCTCCCCAAAGGGCTCAGTCCTCAGATGAAATAATGGGTACTGTGTTATATCACCTGGTGCACAGGTAACTTTTATGTTGGTTCTGCAGGGTTAAACAGCACTAGGGCTCCTTTAAAGCAGTTAATAGTGCAAAGTATTTATGCCCATGATTGAATCCTTGATGTTTGCTGCTGTTCTCAAAGCTCAGTGATTAGAATACTGTGCTGTCTTTAATAACTTATATCTGTTAGATTTCTTGGCACTCAGATCACTATTCACACCATACATTGTTAGTTTTCATTCCTCTTCCTCCACAGAAAGGGAGAAAAATAAAAATCTCTTAAAGGTCACCTCAACTTTTGAGTGCCCTTAGTGCTTGCTTTTCCACTCTTTATTAATTTCTTGATTTCCTAAGGATTTCTGTGGGGAAAGAGCTGCTCGGAGCCCAGAACTTGTGCTTATTTGTGTCTGCAATATTGTCTCGCCTCAGATTTTCTTATGTTTGGTTTTCTTAGCACAGATGCAGCAGTGAATAGCAACACCAGTCCTTCCCAGTCATCATCTATCAATGACATTTCATCCATGTCAACAGAGCAAACCTTGGCCTCAGACACAGACAGCAGCCTCGATGCCTTGACAGGACCCCTCGAAGGATGTCGATGATCAGCCGTGATTGCAGACCTGACTTTGGGGAAAAAAAAAAAGCTCTTGTTTCCATTGGGCCTGAATTGCTTGTAAGTTAATGGAACCAAGTAGAAAAACTCCATGTTCTGCATGTTCTGCTAAAGTAATGCCTGTTTTTTTTACTCAGTTGTTATGAAATTGCCTGCTTAATGTTGTAGAATGAAAGCAAATCAATGTCTAAAGAACAAAAAAAAAATAATTTGAATTTAGACACTATTATAGGCTTTTCTTTGTTTCAGCCTATTTCAGGTGAGCAGTTACAATAGGCCTTTAGCCAATAACTCCTCTTCAGTGGCTTCATCAATCTTCAGTCCCCACTGGCAGGCTTCTGTGACACAGTGGTTGTTTACATTTTAGTACAGTATTGCTCATTAATAGGTTTCTTGAATGTATAATCTCTAGGAGAGGTTGTTTTAATGTGTGACTGTGGCAGTTCGCTTTATTTAACTGGAGTGTTGTATGTAAGTGTGAGCTCACATGTTGAACGCTCTCAATTCTATCTTTAAAGGGCACTCATTCTTCCACGTAGCACTTTTTTTTTTATTGAGCCTTTTCTATCTTCCCTTTCCAACTGCTCTATCTTCTTGTTGAAGAGATAAATGTGAAGTTTGAAGAATACAGCCATTACTTTGTGTTTCACTTATGAGGATGTGTCTCATAAGTTCTTCAGTTTTTTTAATGTGGATGGAAGATACAGTGGCTTAAATAAATCTGGAGGAAGGATGAGTGAGTTTTCTGTGCAGCAGTGCCTGTTTGGAAGAGGAGAGTGTGCTAAAATGTTCTGTATTTTCTAGCTTGTTATACTGGTCCTTTAACAAGCATAAACAGAAGGAAATGATATCTGTGATGCTCTTCATTCACTGCAAACTCTGATAAAAGGAGAGATGAATTGGAGAGACTTGCAGCCTGAAAAAGCTGCATAAATATTTTCCATTTTTTTAATGGGTCCACTCTATCTATCAAGTAATTAAAAGAAATAAAAATACCGTAGTTTTGAGTCACTTGTAAATTAAGGTTTTAGTTAAGAGAGCTCAGCTCTATTCTCGCCTTAGGGAAACCTCTCTATTTGTACTGGGGAAGGAAATCATATTTAATACATGTTTTTTAAATACAGTGTCAGAGAAGAGGAGGAGGTTGTTTGCTGTTTCAATTCAGACTTATCAATACAGTTTTCAGAATCAGATAATAGAAACGTTGCCTGTTACATTGCACAATCTGTTGAATTGGTAAATGTGTTTGCAGTAGAGTAGGGCTTAAATTGCTTTATGACACACTCTTGTGAGTTTGTGCACGTTCACTTTGGAGTGCCCAGGTGTGACATTTTGCTAAAGGGTCTTGTGTGTGCATGTGTGTGACTAAACTATAGAAGTGTAAGAGTAATAAGAGATGTACAGGATGAGGTAAAACACCACTTTCTTAAAGGCACTATATTTAGCTATCAATCCAGATACTCTTGACTTGAATATATAAATAGAACTTGTAAAATATACTGGCCTAGACAGCCACTGCATTACTGACATATTTCTCTTGTAAAAGAAAGTTATGCATTGTTCCTGACCTTATGATTAGGAAAGCAGCACTTTCTCCTTATGCAAATGTTGCTTTTATATTAAAATTGTACCCCTTTTTAATAGCTTAATTTGCTGTAGCAAAAAGATTAAGGTTTTACTGTCCCAGAAGGTTAACAGAAATAAAAATTAAGAAAGTAGTTAATGTTAACTTCAGAATTGCCATCTGGAGTCTCTAATTTTTAAAACTCTATTTAATTGAATGGTAGGATATTGGGCTTGAATTTTTTCTTATTGTTTGGTTTTAAACCTACGGATAACTTAATTTTATCTCTGGATACTGACAGTATATGTGAAATATTTTTAGTGCATTTTTGTCACTGGAAAAACATTTAAAAATACCTATTTACCATATAGCAGAACAGTACAAGTTGTGTTCTTTTGCATCTTTTTTTTTTTTGGCCCTTGTTATTTGTGTGAGTTAAAATTACTGAAGACACCTGCTCACAATGAACATGAGTGATTCATTATGGAAGTCATCTATTGGATTTCATTTTTCAAGACTTACAGATTTTTCAAGTGAAGTTGTACTGTGCTGTGTTCATTTTGACACTTAGAGCTTTAGAAGACTTAAGAAAGATTTATTTCTTTTTCTTCTTGTGTTTGGATATTTGTTTAGGTATTTGAATTTTTCCTTTTGGACTTGGGCTGCTCAGAACAACAGGGGGTTGGACCAGATGACCTCCAGGTCTCTTCCAACCTAAATTATTCTGTGATTCAAATTGTCTTTTAATGCTTTTAACACAACTGTCCTATCTCCATGATTTGAACTGGTATCTGACCTTCTCTTAGTACATACTGTTAGCTTGACTATGTACTCTTAGAACAAAAAAAAAAACCAAAACAAACAGCCCTGAGATTAACTGAGTTTATTTGTAAATCTTGCAGGAAAAGCTGTCTCATACCTTATTTTTTTTAATGTCTTCTTGCTGTGGCCTACACTGAAGCTTTAGAATTTTACAGAATGCCTTCAAAACATGCATGAAATGTCTGTGAATATTGTGGATTTTGATTCCAGGTTAATTCAAAACCCAATTGCAAATGCACATCGATCTCCAGAGGGCAAATCTGCAGGTGATACTCCCACAAACCCGTGCAGAGTAGGTGCATGCTGCACTTCCCAGGCTCCTCCAGGGTGCATGTGTAGGCTCTAAATGCCCTGCATGCAGCTTCTGTACATGTCTCTGTGCTCCTGGCTGCAGAGGAAATCCGGTGCCACACTTGTGAAATGGTTGTCAGTGCCATGAGAATCCTCACTGATGGAAAGCAAAATGCAGCGTAACTTGGCAGGGGTTTATAAATTCAGAGAGTTTGGTGTGCAATATAATCACTTGTGCTCCTAATACTAAAATCATGTGTGTAAAGTGATGCAATTGACCATTTTTTTGCACTTTGGCATTTATAAATATTTATATGTATTTAAAGATTAAGAATGTGTGTGTATACATATATATTAAGGAAACTGCTCAGTTTTGTAAACATGAATGTTACTTTCCTTTGAGAGGCTTTGTATAGTGGTAACACTACTGCAGTATACAATTTAAGAAATATGACTAAAATAAGTGGTGGTCAACATAGATACAATCTGTAATCTTAACTGCTCACCTGAAAATGAGAGGGATCTATGGCTGTCAGTCAGATATTTTACCAGAAACGTGTCAAATATATGAACACTGAGTAGCTGAATGGCATTGCAGAAATGGAGTATGTTTTAAACAGTTCATTTCATCTGTGCTCATATCATTTTTCCTCAAAAAAAAACCTTAGGAAGGGAAGCTTGGTGTTTTACAATCTGGGTAAGCAGCCTGTAAGTGTGCTTTGAGGAAATACGGTGATATGACAAGTGTCGGTTTTTATTGAAAAAGACAAGAAATTAATGTCAAAATTAAGGCTTTGTCTGCATGGATAATACAAACTGAACTAGTCTAAGGGCTGGAAACTACTGTTTGCAAACAGCCTTTGAAGTTTTGTAATGTTTCCAGTAAGAGTTTGTGTTTTCTTGTCAAAATAATGAAAAACTCAACCTTAGCTAGAAATTAACTGGTTGGTTGGGGCATTTCCCAAGCTGTTAGGAACCAGAGGGCTCTTGACTTTTTTTACATCCTAACAGAGCATACATGTTTATTCAAAATTAATTAAAAGAAAAAAAAAAGTGATTCCATACGTTTAATTTTTCTTTCTTAAAGGAAGGACCTTAAATGCTAAATCGGTTTCCTTGAAATTATAATTTTATGGATGGAGTAGGATTTAGACATTTAAATACAGCTGACATAGGGAGTCTCCAAGAGCTGGGTGGGTGACCCTTGTGTTGTCAGAAGGGCCACCCTCCAGTTGGGTGTGGGGAGGTCAGAGGTTGAAGTGCAGACAAATGTTTGTGGCCGTGATGCTGTTGGGGAGTGCGGGGTCAGTCTTGCAGCAATCCAGCGTGGGGGGGAAGTGCTGAACAGCCTTTGTCTGTATATTCTACACATGTCACATGGATTCTACCAGGGCTTGATGCTAAACCTAGTGATGCCATATACTGGGAACCAAATTCTTTCCTGGGGTACGTAGGGTGTAATTCCTGCTCCAAACTGGTTTTGATCCAGGGGCACCTGCACCCGGATGCAGAATTTGGACTTGAGTTTCTATGGATGAATCTAATGATTTCTTTGCTTTTCCAGAGTGTCTTTGATTATTTTTATTTGACTATTTTTTTAATGTGTCGAAATATGACAGAAAAAGTGTATTCTGTCTCATTATTTTACATTTTTTAGTTTGTCTATTACATGAGTGACAGTGATGTTCTCAAAGCTTATTACACAACTTATCAAATGAGTTTTGTTTTTTGCCCACTCTGCATGCTAAAAATGTCTGGAGCTAAACTAATGTTTTAAGTAAACCATCTTTTCTCATATTAGTTTTGGAGGAAAGTGGAGAGATAACCATTGTTTCTGTTTGTGTTCTATAAAATAACTATTTTTGTAGCTAAAATTTCAGTTGTTGGATTTCAATCCCACAGTGTTGCTTTGTGGATATAAATTTACCTGGGTCCGCTATTTCAAACAGTATATGTAAAACAAGTCCAGCATAAAATTAAACTAATAAAATGCACTCTTTTGCAATTTGTTGTTGAAAACATGGCAAATCATTTTGGTCCAAGAATTCAAAACAAAATGGAGAAAATACATTTAACTATTTAAGTTTATTCCTTGATGCTGCTGCTTATTTTTTGAAAAGGTGCTTGCAGTTTTGCACAAAAAGAAATCAACTTTATTAATTGCTGGGTTTGAAGCACTTTAGGATTCTTCTAAATACAACCAGTATATCGTGTAAAAAGGAAGGACATAACATGTTTAATGTGCTTAAATTTTGGTTGCCATCTTTGCTATTCTGATCGATTTGATCAGCATGTTCCTTTAAACCTGTTTTCAGAGATTTGAAATCAGACATTTTTTCTTATGGGCTGAAATTTTGCACATGGTAAGAGATCATTTGAGAAATATCCTGTAACTGGGTGACTTGATCAGCAGTGTGAACACCTGGCCATCTATTTGATAAAGACACAACGAAGACACAGCAATGTCTGTTCCTATAGCAGGGTCAGCCGGCTGTGAGCACTAGGATTCTTTTTATAAACAAAAAAACCCTTTTTCTGAACTTTTGGCTATGCATCATAAAGTAGTTGTATGTGCTGTGGTAGGGCCAGAGCATCTGCTCTGTGGGACTCCACAGCAGCAGATGCTCTGTGAGCACCACAGGAAGATGCTGTCCCTGCTCTAAAATACTCAACCCAAGCCCTGATATTTTCTGGGGTGTCCTTAAGCAGGTACCTGTGTCTTTGTTTCCCAGGCTGGGTCTGTAGCTCAGCTCTCTGTAGCTCCCTGGGATAACAAAAGCAGAGGAGGAAGGAATCAGGCCCGAAGAGCATTTGGTGTTTGTTACTGATCACAGAGCTCCTCGATGCCCGAGAGCATTTGCTGTTGTCTTGTCTTCTGATGGGGAAAAACTTTTTTTGAAAAAAACCCAAGTTGTGTCACGAGCTTTTCTATGAATTCAGATGCTTAAATTGGTGCTAATTTTTTAAAAGAAAATGTAACAGATGGTTAGCAGTGTATTTGTCTGTTTTTGATACCTATATTTTCTTAACTGGTGGCAAGCCAAACTTTATAAAATGAATAATGTGCGTTTTCAGCTTCATCAGATTCCCAGATTTTCCTGAAGTAAAGTGTTTAATCTTCCACGGTAGCTACTGCTTCTTTGGAGCTTTCAGGTGTTTTATACACTAATAAAATGAACACAATTAGAACAGACAGCAATACCAAACTATCCTTTTCTTTAAATCACATGTTGTGGTTCCCCAGGTGGTTTTAGCAGTTTAGTGTGATCAAGATGCCTAATTAAGAGCAAACCAGAGATACCTGTGTGCAGTTAACTCAGAGCAGTGAAGCCTTATCTGGTTGTTAAGATAATTTATAAAGATTATACAAATCTTCGTCTATTTTAAAGAGGGAATAACAAGTAGAAATCATTAACTGTTTTTGTACAAATTAAAATGTTAATTCTAGAGAATATATTCTTTAGTGTACGCCAGAATACGTACTATTAAAGAGTATAATAGGCTCATTGAGTGATTTATTATCAAATCCACTTTTATCCAATAAATCAAAATAACCCCCCTTCAAAACTTAGTTGTTTGAGAATTCCTTTTGAAATGCCTTCAAGTTTAACTCCCCTCGGAATCCTGTGTTGCTTTGGTCCTCTTTCCCACCTTCTGTTTACCAAATGTCACAAAAAGTAGCATCAAGCCCTATCCCTTGTTACAGTGTTCTGATTTTATGGCCTTAATATTAGTTGCAGTATGGTATGTAAATTCAGAAGAAAAATGTGTTTTGAAGTCTAATTCTATAGATAAATGTGGCCTCTTCTGCCTATGAAATTAGGCTTTGATTGTCATATCTCATTCTCGATGCTTGTGCAATAGGAACATGTTCCTCTCAATGCAGTGGCTATTCTGTCTGATGCTGGACTTTGTTTTTAGGATGACTAGAAAGTTTTTTGGCTTTTTTATTTTTATGGACAGCAGTCATGCTTCCTTGGTTTTTTGGACTGATACTCTTTAGGAAACTAGAATTTCATAAGGAAAACTGTCAATAACTAGTTCTGTAGTTCTAGTTAAAGCCTTGTTCTGAAGCTTTTTTTGTTGTTTTTTTTTCTTTCCAAAAATCTTATTGTAAAACAGTACTAAAGCCACTGTAAAATGACAAATAAATATGTATACCTAAAAGATTTGAGCAGTCTGTCTTATTTGCTGTAGCAATGTTTTCTTTTTCTTGATTCTTCCTGTGTTGTAGAATGTTTTCTGTAAACAAAATTATGTATGTTAGATGTATAGATCAGTTCTTTCAAAACATGATGTTTCAGTTACTACTTCAGCTTCCAGTTAACCAAAAAATAAATGTTGGCATGAAAAATGAATGAAGAAAAGCTTTAAGAGATTGGTTGGAGCAGCTTTTTTCCTAATCAACTGGAACATTTGGACACATTAACAGCACTTGGTTTTACTGCCAAGTGTGCTCTGAAACTTGATTGGGGGGTTTATTGTTGTTTAAATGGCAGAAGCTTGAAAAAAATAGTTCCATTGTGCTTATTTTGGGGATGACATAAGTATTTTTGCAAAGACAGTGCTGAGGTTTCCAGGCTCCTCACAGAGCTCTCTGCTCTAACTCCAGGGGAGGGGAGTTAAAACTCAACTGCTACTTTGATCTAATGGCTTTTAATGGAGGGTTTCTGATATTAAAGGAGGGATTAACAGCTGCCTTCCTAGAGCCAGGACTAGGGCTCACAGCCAGCCTTTGGTGTTGTGAAAGCTTCATCTGGAACTGAAATAATTTTTAACAGCAATGTTGCTCTTTCTTGCATGGAAAACTTGGAATTTTTGCCTCTTCTCTACCAGGCTTTGCAAGAGAATATCTGGATAAAGCAAGGATGCCCAGTAGATCCCAAAGCATCCTTATATTGGATGATAGGATGTTTTTCAGGTGCTTCTTCAGCTACAGAAGATCTAATCCATTAAATACAGAACAACAGCAATAAAAGAATTAAGCAGGATGATGATGTGTTTTACGAAGTGCTTTACAAAGCATTGCCCAAAAACATTCCTTGCTTATGCCATACCTTTCCTTTATATTTCCTGCAAGTTCTTGAAGCTGGCAGGGCAGTTTTAGAAAGGTAAGGAGGGAGTGATGTGATTAAACAAGACCCAAATATTTTTTGAGGGACTTCAGAAATTGATTTTTTTCGTAGCAATGAGGTCTCAAAAAAATAAGAAAAAAAAAGATGGGAAAAAAAAAACAAGAAGAAAAAGAAACAAGAAGAATGCTAGTGCGTGGAATTCTAATGGAAAACCTGCTCATCTGTGCTTGCTTGGTGTGAAGGTAAGGTGGCAAAGAAACAGGCTGTTGTTCAGTGATGCATTTGCACGAGTGCATGGAAGGGGTTGGCTGGGGGGCACTTGGGAATGAAGAGCCTGCAACACTGCCTGGGGCTTGGAATAGAGCAGGGCTGTCACACTCTGGGGGCCTTGTGGGGTAAGACTCTGTTTTTTTTGATTCATTCGTATTTGATCTTAAAAACAAGCTGCTTGCTCTTCCGTGGGGAAGAAGAGAAACATCTGTGTGGTTTCTGCTTACACACCATCAGCTGCTTTGTTGAGACACTGAGCTCTCAGGTAGGTGGCCACTCTTACATTTAATCTTGCTGGAAGAGCAAATAATGAACCACGTGTTTTTATCATACAAAGTATAATTTTAAGTTGGTACTTAAGTTTTTTAAGTAACAGATGCTGTTTGTTCACATGAAACTTCTGGAGTAGGTTAAAAGAACAGTGGTTATTCTGTTGATATTCAGCTGTATAAGTGTCATTAATGCTGTATCAAGATAATTAACATATTTCTTGTGTAGAGAGAGGTGGCTCAGGAGGGAAGGACCCTACCAGTGACAGTCTTAAGACTAATGTGTTCTTATGTGAGTGCTGTAGGGAGGCTAATTGTAATCCAGAGGAGCAAATGGCTTTGTAAGGGATCTCCTCCCTCTCCATGGATGAATATCCCTTCAGTGAGAGCTCTGGATCCCAGGCACAAGAGTGCTGTAAGGAGATGCAGTATGTGTCTCATTGTTTCTCTGTCTCTAACTGAAACAGCTGATTTGGGGTGCAGGTGAGAGCTCAGCACCCTTTTGAAGCCCATGTAATAACTGGCACCTCTGGGGTGGCTGGTAAAACACTCCAGCAAGCCTGACATCCCTAGATTAAAACCACTCAGGCATTTAGAGCATCACTCAGGGTGACCCAAAAAATACCAGAGTGCTTCTCCAGTGCACTGCACAGGCTGGCTTGGGAGGGGGCACTGGAAAATATCTGAAAGTTTTTTCTAATGGGAAGAGAAAATCCTGGAGTTCAGGGATCCCATCATTATATAATTGACAGCCGAGGTTTTCCTGTTATGTTTCATATTTCACCTCTGAACCCGAGGTGAGGCCTTTCTCTCTCCCACGGCTCCATTTAGAACTGACACACTCCTGTTTATTTCCACCTGTTCATTCCCCCAAAGGTTTCAAAGAACTCCTCCATTTCTTTTTGGAGCATTTCATTTCTTCTCTCTGCATCTTCCTTTGCTCTCTCTGCATTTCTCATCTTCATCTCCACCAGCCTGTACCACTTACGCTGCTGTCCCAGTTTCCAGTGCATCCCCTGGATCTCCAACTGCAGGACTCTGTTCTGCTGCTCCAGGCTGTTGGAAACAGATATTGTGAAATACAACATTATTTCCCTCTTTTTTTTAGAAAAGCTCCAGTCTTTTTTTAAAGTTAGCCTTTTTAAACATATGTTCCCATAAATACAAGTGTCGGCACCCCCAATACTTTTCCAATTTATGGTGTTATACATTAGAAGCTGCAATTTTTAGTTATCCTAATTTACAGTAAATATAAATAACCATATGGCCAAAGGAGTCAGTTTGGGGGTTGGTTGGGTTTTTTTGGGTTTTATTTTTGTAGTAGAATACTACAGTAGTCTAACAGTGAATGGCAATGCAACATATTTTAGGAGACACTGAGGATTTTGCTTATATTGCAGTTCCCTTGAACTGCAAGGAAAAATAGAAGTAGAATACAGCAAAGAAATTTAAAAAAAAGCTAAAATCCTAGGAACAGCTCCTTTACTAAGAAAAAAATTGATGAATACTTCAAGAAATTAAAGATTAAATGGATTTTTTCTTTGCACAGGGCAAAGTGTAATTCGACATTACCCACCTGCCATCTGTTGAAATGCTGCATGTTGAGGCATTTTCTGGTTTATGTCAATTCACATGACATGCTTGTAACTTATAACTAATTAACAATATTATATTTAAAATGTTCACTCCTTTTAACTACACAATAGCAAAGCAGCACTATTTGGAAAGTGGAGCCAAAAGCTGCCTTTTGGCTTTGATAACACGTTATGGCTAAATCTCTATTTAGTTTCTAATCTTAGAAGTTGGGAAAATACTTATGAACACTTTCTTCAGAGTTGTTAAAATTCACGGCTTGCAATTTGTAAAGAATAATGACTTACTGCTAATGCTGCTGAGCAGTCTGCACATTATTCCCTGGAGAAATGCTTGATATTGGATTAAGGCAAAAAGAGAAAATACACAATAGACCAGAGGCTTTTCGAGAGCTCTGCACAGCCCTGCAAAAAATCTTATAGATGCTCTGGAGTTCCTCAAGCACCTCACATGAAAAGAATTCGGATAACTTTGAATAATTCCCTACCTAATCCTGTCATGCTGGATCCTGGTGCCATTCCCAGTGGTGAGTGGAGGCATTGACTGCAGCAGCATCCACAGACCCTGTACTTGGAGTGGTTGCATTCAGTAGGAAGGGATCCCTTCCCTGAAGCCTCACAGCTTTTTAAAATCCTTTACCTTGCAATTTTAGATTCATACTCAGCCTTCTGCCTGGCCATCAGCATCCTCAGATGTGCGGGGTGCTGCTGTGGGGAGGGTGGGTTTGCACAGCTGTCGCTGCCGTCCCCTGGGATGTGTCCTGTGTTTTCCTGCTCCTGCAGAACAGGACTTACAGCTGCAGTGGTTTCTTGGCAGTCTTCTGGGTGGGCAAGTCTTGTCAAGTATCTTGAAGGAGTGTTTTCCTCAGACATGGCTCAGCAGCAGGAGCCTGTGGAGCTGCCCAACCTGCCCCACCCACGGCCCTCCAGCGCTGGCACCCGCTCGGTGCCTCTTCTGCTCCAGAGGAGACCTTGTCTCTGTGTGTCTGTCTTGCTCTGCCTTGCCAGGGTTCTGAGAGTTTTCTTCCTCCCCACAGCTGTTTGGAGCTTTTCAAATACTTGGAAACGGTCCACTTTGCTGGGGCTGGGATCTTGTTTCAGGCTCCAGCTTTGCCTTTTGTACGCAGCAGGCTGAGGGCTCGAACTGCTGCGCCCATCTGCTGCCCAGTCCCATTGTCACCATGGCTGGTTTATTCTCACCTCCAGGAGCTACTGCTGCTTTCCTACCCCCACTCTCTTTGCTGTAGTTTGTCTGACATCTGCAGGGGGCCCGTTTGAGAGCTGCCCACCCTTAAGTGGTTTCATTCCAGAGCTGGGAGGTGAATTCTACAGCATTATCCCAGTCCCAAGCCTGTGCAGGGCCCGCTTTGCTGCAAGGAGGAGGCTCCTTGCATTCCCCTTCACGTGCATTTAGGAGGGAGACATGTAATGTGTGTTTTGGCTGTGTTGTATCCTGCTGGTCAAACATGACAAAAATTGCATGGATGTAAAATGGCTCGTTGTGCTGCTCATCCCTGGAGCATCCGCTGCGTTGGCTTTGGCCGACTCCTCCGGTCACGATGCTCCAAGGACAAGAAGCTGGAGGTTAAGGAAAAATAGGCCACATCAGCGATATTCCCATTCCTCTTGGAAAGACATTCTTTGATGTGAATAGATACAGTGTTTATTTTAGCTGCCTGTTCTCACCAGAGAATCAAGCACGGCACAAAAATAACTCGCCTGCAACTAAAGGAAGAGCAACCCTTGCAGTTTAAATGCATATCTCAAAAATAATGGAGATGGTTTAAAATAATCTGAGAGGTTGTTTCCTCTTCCCGACCCCCACCTGTTCAGTCTCATGATACAAGAAGTGAAAATGAGCTTATTTAAGTGCTGCTGTGTTTCTGTAAGTGTTTTCAAGGCCTCTCTGTGAAAACCTCCTCCGTTTCCCTCTGCCCACCAGACAAAGCTGGGATGTGTTCCCTGCAAAAATTGGGTCTGGGAGGTTATTGAGACGTTTTTCCACCTTAATGTGTGCTCCCATCAGTCAGAAGGGTGCTTAGAAATTAGCAGGCATGTGAATGTTTTGGGAATCTAAAGAAGGCCTGGGGTGAGTATGTAAAAGCAAAGTAAGGCTTTAGCTGTCTGAGAGGGGAGATGCTGTACTGGAGGAAAGTGGGGAGAAATCCTCTAATTTGATTTTGCAGAAGTAAAATAATAAACTGATTAAAATTCCACCATCAACCCCCGCTCCCCACCCATTGCTGCAGTTGCTGCAACCTAAACTTTTCCTCCAGAAAAAGATCTTCCCAGAGTATTACTGTGCTTTACAGTCCTGTGGCTATTAATAAACTGACAGATGGCTGTAGTTTCTGATGAATCAGATTCAGTTTCATTGATTAATCTGTTTTCTCCTCACCCCAAAGGAAAGCACAGCTGTGCTGACCAGCAGCTGCTCTTGCACAAACCTGTTTTCCACAGGCACATCCTGGAGAGGGAGCGATCCCAGCACTGCTGCCATCAGGAGACTGGTGGGGAGCTGGTCAGTCATCTCTGCCCAGCCAGGATGGAGGAGCAGGACAGTCAAGGGGTCCCCATTTGAGAGCAGATGGACTTGGAGGAGCCTGGTCCCTTTTGCAGCTATAACAACATGATGTGGGTGAAATTAGGGAAGTCAGTGGGATAAAGGAAACTGGGAGAGCTGTGCTTAAGGCATTTCACCTCTGGTCATGGTCCCCAAGCCCATGTACTGCTGGAACTGGTTCAAGTGGTTCTTATAGGGAGACCCTTTGGAGGCAGCAGATTTTCAGCCCATGAGGCTGGGACTTGGGAACAAGCAGCCCTTATTCCTGTGCCTCTTTTACAGAGTGGCTGCCAAGCTCCACATTAGGAACTCGAAGTCCATCAGAGCACATCAACAGGGTATCACAGCTGGAGTCTCATCTTCTCTGTGCTTCCTCTCCTAATTACAATCTCGCTGATGCACAGCACCATATAATTTTGATTTCCTCCCCCACACCCCTCTGGATTTACATTTATTCATATGCCATGTTCTCCTTTCACCTTCCCTATGGCTTCTCTGGGAAGATTGCTTGTATTAGTTTCCTGACAATGTAAAGGTCAGCGATGAAAAGAGCTGTGTATTTTTTTGCCCTGAAGCAGAGGAAGAGCTCTGTTCCAGACTCTCAGCTTGCAGAGAGCTCGGATGTTTTGAAAAATTGTTTCTTATTTTGGACTGACTTGGGATGGAGCTTGTGATTCTCTGTGATGACCTCTCCCTGGAGCGCAGAGATGCTGCCATGTGTGGTTAAAATTTAACATGCTTGAAATAGTTCCTCCAGGCGAGCTGTGGGACTCGGCCTCCCTCAGTTCTGGTCCTGTGCCAGCTGCCTGTTCCCCTGCATCGCCTCTGAGCTGCAGAATAGAGACCAGAGTACCCTTACTCTGCCTCTTGTGGGGTGTCATTTGCTCTGGGGACAGAGGAGATGTGACTGTTCCAAAAGGGATGTCGATCAGCCCTGGGAACGTGCATGTTTGAGGTTACTGTCTAGCTAAAATCTCACAACTTCCTTCACGCAAAAACTCATGATAGGGAGTCACAGAATGGTTGGGATTGGAAGGGACTTTGAAGATCATCTTGTTCCAACCCTTGTTGTGGGCAGGGACATTTTCCACTAGACCAAGTTGCTTCAAGCCCCATTCAACCTGGCCTTGGACACTTTCAGCTTCTCTTGGCAACCTGTGCCAGGGCCTCACCACCTTCACAGGGAAGAATTTCTTCCTAATATCTACCTGCTCTCTGTCAGTCTGAAGCCATTCCTCATGTCCTGTCACTGCACACCCTTCTCTAATTCCATCTTCACTACACAGTTGGACTGTTGCTGGATTAATCAGCACTTTCTCATCCTCAGACTGGGGCTAGAGATGAGCTCAGCTGCCATCAAGGGAGAAACCAGAGTGATCTGCACACAGCTTGCTGGGCATCTCCTTGTGCTGGACTCAGCTCTCCCAGCGTGTTAAAATACCTGTGTGTGGTGTGTGCAGGCAGCCAAGTGCTGCTCCAAATGCAGGTGTACCTGGAATGGTTGGGCTTGGCCACACCTGAAAACCAGCACTGTGCTCCTGAATCACCCTGATGCTATCAATGAGACCCTCCTGCAGCTGGGCTGGAGAAGGTGTCCTGATGTGGGGACACACTGCTGGGAGCTGCTGTCCTCTTCAGCAGGATGCAGTTGGAGCTGTGTGTGGGATGCCAGGCTGGATGGGGCTGAAGTTTAATAATTTCAGAGATTCTTTGGGAAAATATTTTAACTCTTTGCTAGCAATGACACACTCGCCCTGAGGCATTTCTGCTAAACTTGATGTATGAATGGTTACTTTGGAGCGAGGTCGGGTCCTTAATAGTTGTAGGAGTTGTTTGTTTGTACACATTTGTTCAGACTGAACTTCTGTGTTGTAATGGAAAAGAAGACTTCTCATGGACTGACTCTTTACAGAATGATTTGTCTTGAGCTGTGTTTGGAAACTAGAACCAATAAAAATGCATGAACTCATTTTTGTATTAAATTAAACTACCTGTAGACAACATGTTTTGCATCTAAAATTGACTTTAATGCTCTCCTGGTTTGCCATTAATGAATTGAAAGTTTTGCTCTTGCTGGGTTTTTTTCAGCCTGAACTTCCATGATGTTGGAATAGTGTATCCCATAGTCTCATCTCTTGTTTTCTTCTTGCAGTTGAATTAAAAATAGTATCAGTTCCCTGTGCTTTTTTTTTTCAAATCCACTTGGGCTTTTTAATTCCGAACGAAATATTTACTGTGCTAAACATGGTGAATAAAGGGAAACAAAGAAAATGTTCTCTGTGCACCTTCAGAAAGAGGCCCAGGATGGACCAGCCTTGGCTGGGTCAGGCTCTGGATCCAGACACTTTCTGACGTCCTGAGTCTGAGCTCTGTTAAACTTTTGGCATCAGTCCTGTATTTTTTGATCACAATCTTTTTGGAAAAAAAAAAGAAATAGAAATGAAATAATAAAAAGCAAACTTTCGTAACTTGATTTTGAAAGCTGATTACGTTTTTAATCTTAGTTTGGCTTTTTCATGATTCACCTTCTTATACAGAGGTGCTGCCACATTCCAGTAGAGGAGGAAGAGGTGCCTGTGGCTCAGCTCCACAAGGAGCTGAGCTTTTCAAGCTTTGGGGTTTGTCAGGAATATTGGATATTGCCTGTCTGCATAACTTAATGCTTTTGTGCCTAAATACAGAGGTCTGCAGCCAGACAGCGTCACAGAAAGCGAGGGCTCTTGCGTTTGGGCAGCTGGAAGCTGCTTGAAAAATAGAGTTGGAGTCTCCTTCCTGTGATCCCAGCAAAGAGCCATGAGCGTTTTTTAGCTTCTCTTGCTCATCACAGGCTGGAGCTGAACGTGGCATCGCCCTCCTACCCCCCAGGGCCAGGTCATGGTCCTGCAACCCTGTGGGGCTGGAGCTGGCTGGGGGCTCCGGAGCCTTTCCCGGTGGGAGACGCTGTCAGATGTTCGGGGCTGTTCTCCCCAGAGTGCGGGGATGAGTGGGAAGGGAAAGATGACCTTTTTTCTTTCCTCCCCAGCTGTACTCAGCCGCTTACCCGCTAGATGTCACAGTTGGGTCCGGGCTGGGGCTCCTGGGTCCGGAGCTGCAGGAGCCCAAACGTCAGGAGAGGAAAAATCCCACCATTTTTTTCAAGCTCTCTGGCAGTTTGTGACCATCTTACAAAAACAAGCCATAAAATAATTCGCATCACTTAAAAAGGGGGTAGAAAGGCTGGTGAGGGGGAATATTTGAAAAACACAGGCGCCTGACAGGAGAGGGCACTGTGTACTTTGCTATATCCAAGGGAACGTGTGGCTGGGATGAGCGTATTTCAGGTGGAGAGCTGTGCAGCCGCAGAGCGGGCACCCCCTTGCCCTCGCGGTGTGACACAGCCCCATTCCATGGGGAGAAGCTCCGAGGACAGAGCTTGGGAGTGCGGAGCTGCTCCCTGCTCCTCTTCCCATTCCCTGACGGTGTGAGGAGGGGGGAACTGGGGATTCAGCCTGGGCAGTGCCTGCATCGCGCTGCAACAAAAGCATCCTCGCCAAATATATGCAAACACCTTTAATCTAAGCTGATTTTCTCCCTTCCCAACTGTATTTTGTACCTTAACCATATTTTACCTGTTTGCTTTAATGTCGGCTTTCCATCTGGGGGAAATGGTGTTTCATTGGAAATGTGTGTTCAAATTTACTCTCTCCTCCTTTGTTTTCTGCTGTACAATAACACCTGTTGTGTTACAATGGGGGAAAACTGATTGGAAGGAACCCTCACAAACTGCCTGTCTCGTGGACTCAGATTTAAATGGAAGCAGTTTTGATGCAATTCACTGCGTTGGTTTTATTTTAGCTCTGCAGATCTGCAAGGAAGAATTTCAAGTGCTGGGTTTGTTCAGCATTAAAGGCAAGCTCAAGGCTTTCTTTTGCTCTCAGAATGACCCTCAAACCCTCACAGGGAACAGCCCGTTTAGTTCAGCATCTGTATTTCTGGTTAACATTAATGGGAGCTGCTGGTTTTCAGGCTGTCGTTCGGTTTTAAGGATTTTATTTTCCTTTCAGGTTCTTCCCAAGGCGGGTTTCCATGTGGGACTTTTGTCTTTGCATAAGGACAGGGCTTTGACTTTAAAACAGCGAAAATGTTGAGAGCTCCTGCGATCCCTCTGGAAATGATCACTTTAACAAATGCCTGCTGCTCGGCTTGAAGCGAGCTGTCGTGTTTAGCTGCATTTTGGATGGTGTCTGTAAACACAGCAGCTGTCTGCATGCAAACGGGACTTTCCAGCAGTGCATAATATGAAAAGAATCTTATTACCAGTTAAAAAAAAAAAAGGCCAGAAAAGCTCAAAGAGCTCAGATGTTGCCAGCTTCCTATCAGCTCCAACAGCAGTCTAGACATCTCGGAGAGTCATCAGACTAATGTGATGTGCGTTCGGCGTTTACAGCTCTGCATTCCCTAAGGACAGCTGGGAAAAGTGAGCTTTCCCCCAGGGATCTGCACAGCTCCAAAGGGCTCCTGCTTTCTGCCTATTGCTTTCTCTGCTCTCTGGGTTTGGCTGTCAGGGGCCACCTCTCCAGTGAATCACAGCACACCATGATGACCTTCTTTTGGTGTCACTGAGCTGGCAGACACCTTTGCTCAGAAATCTCATGGCTCTTTGCAGACCCTCCTGGGCAGGGATGTGGTGGCTTCATTTTGGCTGAGCATCCAGCAGGGCAGCAGCCATGAGAAGGGCTGAGGCTGTTGGAGCTGGACAGACCCTGTCAGGAGGTCAGACAGATCCAATGTCCCATTCTCTGGGCCTTTCCTTAGGGTGGTGGAGATGGAATAAAGCCACAGTCTGACCCCGTTCCCAACATTTCCCCCAGCCACAAGTTGCTCTTCCATCTGCTCCAATAACTGCTGTGCTGGGATACCTCGAGATGGAGCAGGTCATTCTGCCAGGGACCTTTCCTTTCCTGAGCCAGGCTGCTCTTCAGGGCAAGAATAAACCATCTCCCAGCTGAAGGAGTCAATTTGTAAAACATTACAAAATTTTTGAAAAAAGAAAAACCAAAGGATCCCTCGCTATTTAACTAGTATTTACTTGCTTGAGTGGAAATCCAAGGATCTAAGTGGGTTTTGTGCCATCCCTCGTGACCAGCTGAGCTGTGGGCGATGGATGCCACAGGGAAAACTCGGCTCTGCCTGCGACGAGGAGGCTCCCAAAAAAGAAATCCCAAAAAAACAGAGGAAAGACTGCTCTCACGCTAACTTCTGGCCCATCCAGAGGGAGAAAATGTCAGGAATTTCTCAAGAAAATCTGTCATCTTTGCCTTTCCAGCTGAACTGTCCAGAGCTGTGTGGAATGGAGGAGCGTGAGAGATTGCAGGTGTCCTGCCCTCCCACAGCACCCAGACCCTGCAGTTCTTACAGGGCTCCTTTTTAGCCAGATTCTAACAAAATTTATTTGATGCTTCTGGGTATTTTATTCTTCTGGTTTGTGCTGGTAGGAGCTCTCTGATGCTGCTGGAGAGGAGGGGACTGAGGCACAGCCAGCACTGCAGGGTCACCCTGACGGACCACGGGGCACAGAGAGGGACAAAAGCCATGTCAGACCCTCTGACTCAATCACTTCTTCCTAAATGTCACTTGAAGAGAGTGGTCGTAATGTTGAGTCATTACCAGCCATTTGCATGTGCAATAACAACAGGGAAAAAGATAAAAAAATCAATATTGGGATCAATGGAGAGCTCCCTGCTCTGGGTCTTTTGCCTGGAGCTCATCATTAGTAGACACTCCCAGAGCAGAGTACTATTAATTAGAGGAAACATTTGCAATCCAGGGGAAATGACTGGCGGATGGAAAATACTTGGATTTTTTTTAACTGAGTTAGTGGTGGGTTTGTTTTCCCTTTCACTTCTGGACTCCTCAGTGTCCTGAGTGAAGCGTCTCCTTCCCACCTGTGTTTTGAAGAAAGAGTTTTCTCACCTGGGATTTTGAGAGAGGATGACTTTCCAAAACATGTGAGCAAAAGCCAGGGGCAGCTGTGCTTGAGTTTAACCCCTTTCTTAAATCGTTGGGCAGTGAACCTCTGATCCTCCTCTCTTGTGCCCTCTCCCCCAGCAGAGCTCACAACCTGACATAGTACATAAATAACAAATATTTTTGTTGTTTTTGCAAACAGCAGCTGACACGTTTCCAGAAGAGGGGGCTCTGGGCAGGCACAGCATCCTCCAAGTGCTGCTGGAAGCCTCAGCCCTGGCTTGAGCAGAACCAGGACCAGGTGAGTGTATTGAACACCACCCTTGACTCCATCCAGTTTGAGGAACTTGCATCAAACCCTAAGGAAAAAGTCTTGTTGTCTCCCCAGCTGCCATCAGGGCCATGGCATCCCACCATCCCCAGCTCCTGCAACCATCCAAGGCAGTGTTTGTGCCATGGCCTTTGGCCACTCATCCCTGTGACCACTGGGAAATGGCCCTGTGCCGAAACTCAGCTTCAGAGCTCCCAGCCCAGCCCCTGCAAACAGCAGTTATAGATCAGGTGAGAGGAAAGCACACAATTAATTGCAAAAAATCCAAATATTTTGCTTATTTTTGACGGCTCTGTGAGGTAAAAGGAAGACAAAATGCAGTGAATGTGTTTGGGGATAGCTGTGCCGTGGTTCAGCTGATGTAGAGCTGTGCCAGGGCTGGGCAGGGGCCGTGCCATGGGGGGGCATCGTGCCTGGGAGCACCCACTGGATCTCAGGCCAGGGGGCAGGACCTCAACAAGACATTTTTTTAGCATTTTGTGGGAGCCACAACAAATTTAAAAGTGTGAGAGTGTACACGATCCTGCCCGGACTAGCTGGGCTGTGAGCCTGGCTCTTGGCACTGCATTTGCTTTATTGTCTGCGGTTGTGTATTTATTTTAATTAACAAACAAATGTTGAAACCACATTTGAGATACTCTTCCTCCTCTGCATCGTGGTTTAGCTGATCCCAGGCAGCCTCTATTAGGTGGCTTTGTATTTTGGGGTTTTTCTCTTACTCGCTGTTACTACCGTGAAAGCACTTACAGGCCCCAGGGAGGAAAGGGAAAAAAAAAAACCTCTTTAAAAACAGCAATTATTCTTAGTAAAATATTCTAAATAATTCATTGCTTACTGGCTGCAGTGTGCTATTAAATGCCTTTTAGCTACTACTTGTATAAACTCTTAAAGCCCTGGTTCAAAGCCAAGCTCAGGTTAATGATACAGCAATTTCTGTGGGAGGCTCCGTGCTGCCGATGGAGCAGCTCCTGCAAACAGCCCCACAGGGCTGGGCACAGACAGGTGGGTGTGGGCAGGTGCTGGTGTCACTGTGCTCAGTTTTAACCATTTCATCAGGATTTCTGTGCTTAGAAAGTCTCCTCGTTCTTGCCCACGTTCTGGAGAAGCTGGATGGAAAGTACACTGTGTTGGTGCAATGCTCTCCCAGCAGTGACCCACGGGATGAAAGAATGGTGACAACTGCCTTTAATGCATGGAAGAAAGGGCCACAAATGAGAAGCCAGCAGTGGCTCTATTAACCTGCCTCCCCAGCATTTTGTTTTCCATGTTTGCCCACTGGAGATAAAGGAGAGCCCTCGGCAGTTTGGGCTCAGTGCAGTGCCAGGCACTCCCCATCTGTGTCGTGTGGGGGTGTTTTTTCTCTTATTTATCATATGCCTGCCCACCTCCGTCATGTATTGGTTTCTGTCCAGTTTAATCCAACCCTTTGCTTTTCCCTCAAGCACTTCAACCCCTAAATCTCACCCAGATGAGTCTTTGCTTGTCTGACAAGGACTTTCCCTCGCCACTGGTAAAAGGCTGGGTGAGAGGACTGAACTGGGCACATCTGGCTCCAGCTCATCTCTTTAAGCATCACTTTTGGGTGCATTTATAAAGAAAAGGCTGAAAGGTCCAAAACCACAAAACTTTAAATTTAAATTTTCTACATAAAGCTTCCCCCCCTCCCCCAGTTTCTTCTACCTATTAGCAGGTATTAGCATCTCTTTGCATCCTAAACATCTGGGTAAAAAGGAAGAGCTATGAAATGGCTCAGCAGCTGCCACCTACATCAGGTCCCAAGGCCGTTCCCATCAGTGATTCAACCAGTGCTCGTGCACTGTAGGATGGGACACATTTCCAGGAAAAATGGCTGGCGGAACCAATTAAAGGTTTTCCATTTTCATTCACATTTAAATGATGAACATAACAGGGTTTTGACAAGCCCTGAGTTGTTTATTTTGCCATTTCAAGTGAAAATAGGTCAGTTCATGACTTAAACCTCAGAACTATTTGCAGAGCTGATCCAGGTTACTTTCCAAGAAACAATATTTTGTTACCAGACCTGACAAATACCCATCTCTGCTGCTGGGCCTCATCCAGAAGCTGCTCACCCCATGGCACGGGGTTCTCTTCCCTCAGGGTCACTTAAAGACCTGGGATTTGCCAGATCTGGCCCAGGGGGCTGTTTGGGAACCAGCAGACATGACACAAAGTCTGTTCCCCCGAGGGTCTCCAGGTATTTCGCAAAATGGTGACCTTCACTATATCTCTTGGAGGTAGGTAAATAGTAATATACTAATTTTACAGATGACTAAACAGCGTGGAGTGTTTAAATGGCTTGGCCAAGGTCAGAGCAGCCAGCGGTGGGGCTGGGAGGAGATCCTGTCCTGCTAAATCCCATATCCTCCTCCCACGGCTCCGCGCAGCCCCTGCCTTTCGCAGAGCTCGGTGGCGTGGGGTTGAATTTAAATGGATCTCAATTTCATATACAGCAAACTCCAGGATATAAACCGGGGGTTTCGGAGCAAATCTTTTATCTGGGCATTTTTTTAAGGACTGTGTCGTTTAAAATTGCGCTTGGCAGCAATCGGGCTCTTAGAAATCAGAAAATAAGCTGCCTCCTGAATGACAGCTATGAGGGAACAGGCGAGTTAAGGGATTAATTTGTTTGATTAAATCTTTAAAGAGTTTACTGAGAGTGCAGACAGGCCTGCAGATTATAGCACGGGCGCAGTAGTGGGCAAAGGAGTTATTTAGATAGAGCCCACGTGCTATCTTTCATTTTTCTCTGTCTGTAATTACTAGTAAATAAAATAAACCACAACCAAAGCTGCAAAGTTATTTGCCATGCTATTTTTCCTCATCCAAGATAATAAAATAACCTGAATGACTGATGGCTATCAAAGTGTCTTCTGCAGCCACCAGCACCCTGTCATGGGAGCTCCAGGGAGAAATCAGTGCCACAGCCCAGGAGGGCTTTGGGCAAAAATCATTTTTACCTTCCCAAACATTAAAGCAACCTCTGAAAAGCACACACTCAGGAGAGAAACAGGTTGAAGACACTGAAGTTTTTGATCACATTAATGAGCTCTGTTTTCATTAAGGCTGAGAGCCTGGAATGTCCCATATTTCTCCATGTTCTGCTGAGTCCCTGGGAAGCCCAGCAGCTTCCAAGAAGGGGTGTCCGTGTCACCAGCCGTTTGCTGCCGCCTCGGGAAAACAAAGCACATTTATTTAAATCAATAGTAATTAACGTGGAGCTTTTTTCTTCATTTTTTTTCTATGATATATAATGCAGCAGGAACCCTGCAACACGGGTTTTTTCCTTTATTTAATGGCTCAGAATGCAGCAGTTCCCTGCCAGCCCCCGGGCTGAGGGGCACTGGCTGCCACAGAGGAGCAGCTGAAGGAGCTGGTTGTTGACTGAGTTTCCTCCCCAGGTGTAGGAGGCTTTTCATAAAGTCATGGAGTAAACACGGGGAAAGTGCTGCTAACCAGGGACACCTCCCCTGGACCAGCCTTCCACGGGACACATTCAGGACACCTGTGCTGCTGGGGTTGGATCCTCTCTGCACCCCGGGGCCAATAATCCCCCAAAGCCTTTGCCCAATTTGCTCTCAGCTGCCCAGCAGGAGGGATGAGCTCGTTACAGTCTGGCACCCCACCTAATGGCCCTGGTGTGGGTATAAATAAAGGGCAGCCCCCATAACTCAGTGTTTGAAGTATGGCTGATGTTGGAAGTGGCGTGAGTGGTATCATTAAACTGAAGATTTTTGTCTTGATTGCAAGTTTTAAAGAGCAGAAGGACTGTGGAGCTGCAGAGTTCTACCCTTAAGCCACCCAAAGGAGATGCCAGGTGAGAAGTATTAAGTTCTTTAATGTAAGAAACTGCAGGGAAAGCACATGGTTTGATTGGCAAATGATGTGTTTTCTGTAAAACAGCAGATTTTCAACACCAGTCCTGTCCTGTAGGTTTTCCTACATCTGGTGAAGCACAAGTTGTCTAGTTTGGTCAGTGGTGAACAGGAGCTGGATACCCAATGTATGTAAACTTTTACAGTACAGATTTGAAATTTATATAATATATGAACTGAAAACAAGTGTGTTTCCCACTATCTTTGTCAAAATTATGGTGCTGGTGGTGGGACAAATCCAGAATAGCTCTCCTGAAGGGTGGCAGAGGCTTCAAGTTCACACAGCGTTGCTCAGAACGAGATGAATTTTTGTGGCAAGTCTTTGCAGAGCAAAGAGTTCCTGTGCAGCAAACAGCCCTGAGCTGTAATTTAATTGCATTTCTGGTTTTTTCTTATTGTTATTATTCCAGAAGCAGTTTGGATTCCTGTGATATTATGCTGTTAAATGCACACGTAGGAAACGTTCTGGCAAGAGCCAGTTTATGGTGTAGAAAGAAACATCCTGGGGGGCTCAGTGTCTCTGGGATAAGGTTTACACTTTGTTTCTTCACAAGTCCTCCCAAGCCCTTCCCTGAAGGAAGGGTTGGGGCAGGGGAGAAGCAAATAACAGCAGTACTCCCACTGTGAACATCACTGCCATCCCATAGCTTTGGCTTTAGGGTGTTGGGAGAACTCGTGAGACTTCTGGGTGGCATGACCCAAAAATGCACCAGATGCAGCATGGAGGTAGAAACAAATGCCAAAGCTGAAAGATTTTGGTTCTGTTGTACTGAATCACTTGAGGAGAGAAAAGAACTTACAATATTTTGTCATTGTTTGCCATTTTAAGCATAACACCCCTCTGCTTTTCTTGTTACTGCAGCATGAGTATTTAGCAAAGCATTAATCTTGCTTGTCAGTAATAACATGCAAATTAAACACCTGCTCTAGGAATCTGTAGTGCTTTGTTCCATTAGGTGGTATTGACACGTCAGATATTTGGACTTTAATTCAGAAAAATGGTGCCATTTTCATTTATCTCCCCTAATGAAGAATGAAGGTGTGCACTGATACAGGGCTGCCCACAGCAATGCAGCTAAAAGTGAAAAACAATACTTAATATAGCCACTAAATTACATGTGACATCTCAGTTAAAGATAAACAGCCTGAAGGCATATGTCCAAGTGGCATTGATGAAATTTTTAAATGTTTCTTTGAATTTTCATTTAAACACCAATTTAGAAGGCACTTTGCTGGCTGGGAGATATAAAGTGCTGCTGTCTTAAATGTGAGCTGAAAGCAGAAGCAGGAGAAAGCTGCAAGTCCTGAGGGACGTGGATATGGATTGGCCCAGACATCGCCCTCCAGTTCCATGGGAAAACAGGACCTGTGCCCAGTAGATGGTGGCTGTGAGATGGGTGGGGGGTTCTTGTGATGTGAGATGTCCAAGTTCACCTGTCCCCACTTGCAGTGACCTTGATACCAAACCGTGGGCATGGCATGGCTGGGCTGCAGCCTTGCAGGGCTGTGTGTGACTCTGAACAATGTCCTACTTGCTCTTTCTCTTCCAGCTAAGTAGTCCCACTTCATTCACTCTTTCTTCCATGAGTTTTTCAGGCAGTTTTTGTTTTCCTCTGGACCTGTTGGCTTTGTTGTGACATGCCCAGCTAGACACAATAATTAAGCTGAGGCTCTTCCAGTGCAAAACAGAAGGTAAATCCCTTTTTTTAGAGTTATGTTCCAGTTTATGCAATAGAAAGCCCACATTTTCAGCAGGGCTTCATCCTGTGGCTGCTGGTGTGGACAATCTGGGCCATCAAGAAGCAAATCTCGTGTGCAGTTGGGGCTTTTTGGTATCTTCCACAGCCTGTTCCTAGAGGCAGGCCCTGGGGCAAAGGATCTTGTGACAGAAACAAAGACTTCCAGAGGGAAGGCACAAAGTGCCATATTCTCCTGCCAATACTTGCCCATCTCTTGAAGCGACTGCTTGAACTGGTGTCTCTCTGATGTTTTTCCATTGCTGTTCTTGGATGAGAGCCTTTGATTTACTTTCAACTAATTTCTTTTGAAGCGTGCTCCAGAGACGAGCTCTGTGATTTATTTTTGTCCAGCTCTCCTAAATTTGCACCGGAGATTTTTTTGTTTGCTTGCTTGTTTTCCCCCAGAAGGTAGCTGGCAGCAGCAGGAACAAGCTCAAGCAGAGGGTGCTTTTGTGGCCAGACACTGAACACACAAATGACCAGGTTGCAGAGCTTCAAAAGCATCCAGCAGCATGAAAAAGCCATGCCAGAGGCAAACAGCAGGCGCTATTAGACCATTCCCCTCCAAATCTTTGATTAGTCACATTTAATGGGATTTCTTCTCATGCTTTTGAGCTGTGCAGCTATGCTGGAGTTTGACCAGTCTTCATGGTCACCTATTACTGGCTCCAGCCAACCCCCACACAGTCACTAAATGTTCCTTTGCTTCTCCTTGATAAATGTCAAGCTCAATCTATGATGCAGCTCCCAGAATTTCCTGGTATGGGGTCATTTGGCTTTCAGCACTTGGAAAGATCACATACTTCTACTTGTTCAGGCTTGATTTTGAGCAAGAGAAGAGTTGATGTCATTGCAGCATTCCTAAAGCTCGCCCTCCCTTTTGGCTTTTTTTTTTTCCCCCAAAGTATTTAAAGCAATTCGACACAACAGGCTGTGCTTTGTTGATTCTTATTTTTGTATCTTGCAGTGTGACAGCATCCATAATAAACACAGGCTGGGATTGCTTGTGGAGAAGCTACACTTATTTTGAATAGATCCTCTCTTTTTCCTCCAAAGATGTTTAAAACTTGCCTTATTAAAAATAATAGAAACCCATTTCCCCTCACATAAAATATTAAAAGCAGTTTGATGGGTTTTATTGTTTAATAAATAGTTTGCACTCCCAGGGCTCTTTCCAGCAGAGAATACGAGTACTTCACAATCCTTTCCGGTGTCTGGCCATGCAACTTGCCTCTAGCAAAGAGAGTTCTTAATTCACAAAGTACCTCTAGACGATGTGAATTGTCAACCCCAACCCCAGCGCTCTCTAATCGTGGTTGGCACGAGCCTCCCCCTGCTGTCGTTCCAGCCGCAGGGAAGTCAGACATTTTCATACCCACTAAATCTCTGGGTATTTTGTGATGGAGACAGCAGCCTGTTAAAAGCTGGACCTACTCCACCAGCCAAGCAGGAATCGGGTACTTCCAAGAGCAGCCTCGTTTATTTGCACCACTGAAGTATCTGTGTGTGTTGCAACCTTTCATTTACTTCCCCCCCAGACCGCAGGACATGAGGCTTTTCCACGTTGCCTCTTGTCTAGTTGGGAATCGAGGCCCAGAGAGGGGAGGGGGCTGCTCCCAGAGCCTGAGACAGAGCCATGAAGCCACAGAGGTCTGCTGGCATTGTGGCCTCATCCCTGCTCTGGCTTCTCACTCACGTTTCCCTGAGCTGTGCAGCCCTGTGACAAGTGACATTTAGCAAATCATGTCAAGCTGAGGATTTGTTGATATGATTCTTTTGGCTCAATGGGGGGGGGGGGAGAGGAGGAAACATCTTGATTAACAACAAGAACTAGCAAGAAAAACTTTCCCAGGTCTCTTTTCTTCAGCAGCAAATACTTTGCAATTGTATTGTGGGGGAGTTGAGGCTCTCCTGAGCTTCCTCCACCTCTATGTTTTCTGCAGCTGCACAGAAGGCCTTGCTGTGGTTCAGAGGTGATGACTTGCAGTATTTGGGTGACCTTGCCTCCTTTCCCAAGTGCAGTGCAGGTTATTTGGAAATGCTGAGGAGCAGCAGCCCACAGAGCGTGCAAGGGCAGCTCCTACCAGCCCCAGCCTGCAGATGGATCTCTGTGGTCCCACCACTCATGTTCATACCCCTCAAGAAAACTTAAATTTCATAATAACATGCTTAAAATCACCATTACACCATCAGTTTATGGGGCCCTTTGTGTATATTTGCTGATTCACATGACTCCCCTGGATGGCAAATCCAGGGTTCTCTTGGCCCACAAACTGTGGCCTCCTATAGTTGGGTCTTTATGGGTGATGGCTGCTGGGGAAGGGGGGGTGAGTTGTGATCTCAGCTCACTGAGCTAAGGGAATGGGGTGTTTGAGAAACTCTGCTGTAATGAGAAGTGAGCGAAAATGGCAGCAGGGAATAGATTCTTAATTTAAATAATGAGCGCCCTTTGTTGCCTGACAGATGGTCATTTTCTGAGAAATGCAAAGTCTCTTTGGAGGGGTCAGATTGCTTGTATTTATATGGAATAATGAGGGAGAGGCACCGGTCCCAACACATGCTGTGTTTTTCACATTTTTCCAGGGGTATTCCCAGCTGTCTTTGAAAAGAGCAGATTTGATCCTTTGCAAACCTTGTGTGAATCTGACCACACGTTATTGCACAAGGAAATCAAACAGTGAAGGGAGTGTCTCTGATATTCAGGCAGCTACTATAATGCCCTTTAAGCATCCTCCGTTGCTAGAAAGGAAGCTTGATACTGATGCCAGAAAACATCTTGGGCCTGAATGTGCCTTTACTTGTGCAGGGCTGGCTGCAATCCAACATCCAGTTATCTGCACGCTGGTGGCGTCTCCGGGATTTAACACGTGGGAAGGCAGATGGATGGCAAAGCACTTGCTAGGGGTAGGGCACCTTTCTACACACTCCCTCCCTTGCTGCATCCACTTGAAAAGCAAGAACTAAAGATCAGGCACCCAATACTCAGTTTTAACCGTTTATTCTGCCAGTGCTGATAATGGACAGCAGGAGGGTTTTTTGGGTACACCAGGAACTCCTTGTTGTTTCATGTTATTACTTGTGATGTTCCATGATATTTTAACTGGGATTGCAGCAGCCCCATTGGGCATCATATCTCAGTTCTCTAAATTGTGCAGGTGCTTGCTGTCTCATCAAACAGAGCATAAAGTGAAGCAGCCTGTCCCAAGCCAGGGACCAGGAGATGAAGATCTGGTTGCTGATGGCTCACTCTCCCACGATGCTCGAGAACTCTGTTTCCTGGCCAAGGTCTCTTAGGTGCAGTTATGGGATGTCTTCTCTGCACAAAAACATTCAAAAAGAGGTTCAACACAAAGTTAACCTTTGAAGGAGTAGCTCAACCATCCTTTAACCCCCATGGAGGAATTCTTCATGACAATTGGTGGCCTTAGCATGGCTCTCTTACTGTGCATCAATCAACATTTAGAATAAAGTTTTAGCCAAAATAAGGCTCTTATGGTCCCATTAAGACACTAGTGTTGAACCAAAGAACTCTCTTAATGGTACAAACTGTACTTGGAGGTTGGTTGTTTGCCTTTTCCTGTATGTGGGTCCCTGTTCTGCCCTATTCCTCCCAGTGCTAAAGAACAATGAAGACTTTCTGTGGGGAAATGTGCCGTGATGCCAGTGGCCCAGACAAGAGAGAATTCAGCCTGCAGATACCAAAACAACCCTCTTCTGAGCTCCTTTCAGCAGTGTAGGGATAAGTTTTGCTATCACATTTTAAAAAAGGCTAAAAAAACCCCTAACACCTTCCCAACCTCTGAATTCTAAAAGTCTAGAAAGGGGCAAACAAGTTTGATAACTCAAAAGGCAGAGACTTTCTTTTTGTTCCTCAGCAGCTGAGAGATGCTCCCATAAAATTCAGTTTTGTGCATCCTAAATTCAGTTTTGTGCATCCTCACCATGTGGTCTTTAATCTCTGGGTAGCAATGTGTTTGGAAGAAGCCAAGTCAATCAACACCCATTTTTCACAGTGAATCAACTACTAATGTCAAATTCTGGTCTGTGTTTTGTGCCAAAAAAGCCTTATTGTCACCTAAATTTGGAATGTGCCATGTCAGGCTGCAAAATCACTTGTTTCCTGGACATGGCTGTAAATTATATATTCCCTGTCAAGTCTTGGAGATTGAAGCCACAGTTGTATTGACAGAGGTTTTTCTCCTGTTTTGGTCAATTCCTCTCCAAAGGTGTTTTCCACAAACCCTGTGCTCTGACTGACAGAAAGCAGATTTGGGCATCAGGGTGTCCCTGTCAAGGTTTTTGCCATTCTGTTGGCTGATTCTACTTGCCAAGAGCTCTGTGCATCTGAGAGGGAGTTCCCAGGGACCTCAAAGTGCTGGACAGTTTACAGAACACAGGCCTGATCTGCGGGGTTTTCTGGCAGCATATGGAGGCAGCAGCTTTGCTCCTGGATGCATAAGCTGTTGCAGCTTATAAAATATTTTCTTTTAAAAATTGTGTTTTGTGTGGTTGACCTGCAGTGAACCCAATGAGTGTGTTTACCAGTGACAGCCACTTGGACAGGACTTATTGGCAGAGGTGGGAAGAAAGAGAGACTGGAGTGGCAAAGCCGTTGACAGTGTGTAGCATTGACAGGGAGTGAAACCTACAACCAAAACCAAAGCAAAAGTAATTTTCAAAGGTTAGTATTCTAAATTTAGGTTTGAAGTTGCTAAAAGATGATGGGGATGTTCCTTAGTTGGTGACACAATTAGGCAGTGAAAAATGTGTGTGAAGCCAAAAAAAAATTCATGATCATCTGCATCCCATCATCCATGCAGGATTTGGGTTCAGGGATGACACGTGTGTACACCTGGTGGTGATATCCAGGACTGATCCACTGGTGTGCAATGGGATGCTCCCAAGGAACCTGCCCAGCTCTGTGGTGTTGTGTGTGAATGCAAGTAATGAAATGCTAAGGGCTTTCATTACACTTCCAAATATAAAGGAAACCTTCATTTATCTATGCCCGGAAAATCAGAGAGAAAATCAGCATCAAAGAGAGCCTCCTACTGAAAGCATTTGATGTTATAAAGGATAAAGAGTATCTGGCAGAGGCCTTTAAAGGGGGAAAATCTGACAGGCACTCAAGTGCTACAAGCAGTCCAGCCTCGTAGCCTCCAGTTTAAATGCTCCAAGAGTACGATCGTAATGCACAGGGACATTCAGAGCATAAATTGATGTTTTGTCTTTACCTTTTTTTTTTCTTTTTTGGTTGCACTAAGAATTTGCCCTGCAGCTCCTGGATTAATTAAATGCTGACAGTCTACTAGAATAGGAGCAGAGGGGCTCTCCTGCCCTTTAGATGTGTTGTGCAGAGTACAGTACACGGTGCCCCAGGAAACGAGCTTGTTCCATTAGGCAAAATCAATAAGGCAGAAATCTCTGTGAAATTCTTCTATTAAATTACAAATAGACTAAAACCCTAAACCAGGTGACAGCGATCATTGCTTTTATGCCCAGGACAAATGCTTGTGGGAGCACTTTGGTCAAATAGGCACGTGCACTTCTGTCAACATCAGCTTCACTGCTGCTCCCTGTGGTGGCTGATTTTTTTTTTTCATTCCTTGGGCTATAAGAACAATACTATACTTTGCCTCTGTGCCTATTCTGAGAAATCAGCTGTTTTCTGGAGTATTTAGTGTAACTCTGGTAAAGCTGTTCATGCAAATATTCGCCATACATCATTTCATGCCAATAAGTTCATGTTCTCTCCTCAGGAAGGTTGTCCTAAGTGTCTAATTTTCCTTGGTTGTAGCATAGGCTTTTTCTTATCATGCCAGTTTTATCTCAGATCCAAGCTGGTGCCTCCTGCCACGGTGGGGCATGAACAGCTCAAACACCTCTCCAGCAATTCCCAGGCACTTCCTGAGGTGAAGTCTCAAACATGCCGTGCATTTACTGTCCTTGAGCAGCCCAAAGTGACCCACGGCCTGCCATCAACTTTTTTTGCCACTAATCCTTTAACATCACAGTATTCATTTTTGCAAACAGATCTTGGGCTTCTTCTCAGCTGGGGCAAAAATCGACGGGTTGAACTTATTCCCAGGATGGGTGGATGGGGCTTTGAGCGCCCTGGTCTAGTGCAAGGTACCCCTGCTTGTGACACTTGATCTTTAAGGTCCCTTCCAACCCAAACCATTCTATGGTTCTGTGCCATGTCTGTAATGGCAAAAGTTTGGGCACTGACAGGTTTTTATGGGCTCTGAGACCTGCCATGCCTTTCACCCTCTGTCACACGTCCTGTCTCCAGCAGCGGTACCCTGCTCATGAGCTGTTAAAGCAGCAGATGCCACAAAGGCTTATCTTCTTAGGGGATGCAACATGGGGAAAAAAAAATTGTGAAGAAATAATGATCCTTATTAGTGTCACTTTCCCAGGAGATTAGTCTCCTACTGCCCCAACCCTGGAAAAAAAGTATTTTACCTATTTAGATAAATGTTGATTTTGCTTATGCCCGGTGGGTGGGGCAGGGAACAGCAGAGTTCATATGGGGCATATACTGGGCATTAGATGAAGTGTGGCCACAGGGTGGGTTTCTTTGATATGGATGGGAGAGTCTCCATCTCAAGAAACTCTTATGAACAGCCTGGATAAGGTTTGTCAGAAGTGTTTTCCCTGACTGACAGCCTGAGGAAAGGGTTAGGTCACTTCTCCTGCTCCTTCCCAGGGTTATTTGTCATCACTGGTGAAGGACCTCTGTTATGCCAGGGTGCTGTGTTCCAAACTACTTCTTTTTTGGAAGTCTCCAGAATTAAAGTCCTTGCAATTCCTGGAAAAAAATGGCTTTTGGGAAACATATTTTGTAATGAGGGTCAGAGACTAACACCCTTCCCAGCATCCATGGCAACCTGCCTTAAAAATCTCTGCGTGGAAATCTTTTGCTCTTCCTTAGATGCTTTTTGAGCAATTTCCAGGAATGTTCTGCTCTTTCCCATTCACAACTACTAAATATATGCTCTGTTTGGACTGCAGACCCCAGTCTATTTTTACATTTATTTCCAGCATATTTTAATTTTTCTACCCTGGATAGAACAATTTGGTCTGTTCTTAAACCCAAAACCTTGCTGCCCCCTCTCCTGCCACTGCCTGATTTTGGCATTGCTTACAAGGAGTTTATTATTCCAGGGTACTTGTGTTCTGGCTGGATGGAGACAGACTTAAAAGGGGGGAAAAAATGGGCAGGAAAAAAAGGGAAATCAGTTGTCCCTACACAAAGGAGTAATAAAGCACTTCTGCAGTCTTCATCCTGTTTGTGAATGGGGTTTTGGGGCAGAAAATACTAGTGAATTCCCACTTGTGGAGCCTTTCTCATTCCTCTGGGTTGAAATGGCCAGACAACAAGTGACTGCTTGCTTCCTTGTCCTCGTGTGTGCTAATATTTAGCAGGGCTTTATTTATTTGATTAGGTGCAAAGAATATGTTTACACTGCATGAAGGGGAATGGCAAAAAAATAGGTTTTTATCAGTACTACTCTTGCCTTTGGTTGCTACTCTGGCCTCTGAAGTGTTTATTTCTGGATCTGGTCAAGATTTAAAGGTGAGGGGAGCAGGATTTCAGAAAACATTCTCAGGCACGTGGGTATTGAAGGACTATTACATTTGAGCTCTGTCTTGATTAAGCTTATATATCTCTACTTGACCTTCACATTGAAATTCCCCCTTTAAATAACATTTATAAGTCTCCAGGGTCAAATCCAGGCCTCTCTGATGCAAAACATCATTAATGAAATTACTGTGTCCTGAGCTGAAAACGTCTTGCTGGGCAGGAAGGCTGAGCCTACAGCAGTGATGGGATGTCCCTGCCCTGCTTGGGACCTACCTCCAGCCTTTGGAAAGGGGGTTTAAACTCAGAAACAACGAGTTTAAGTGTGGGTTGAAACACTGCAAAGCTTCAGTACCCCAGGCACAGCCATGGTCCTGCCCTGTCACTCCTTACTAGCACCCACCACAGCAGCTGGCTTGGCTCTACTTAGTTATTTTTCCTCTGGACAAGGACTGTGACCTTTGTTAGTGACAGAGAGAAATTCAGCTCTCCCAACAATACTGGTGCTTTAGAAATGGGGGGGGGGGAAAGAAACTCAAGCCTTGAGTCTGTTACTACAGAAACAAAATCCTTAATCCAGTGGGACTGGATGGGGCTGCAGGAACGTTGACTGGAGTTTCCAGCACAAAGGCAGGTGAAAGGGTTAAAGACAAAGCTGGTGCTTGTTCCTCCATGGCATTATCTGTATGATTGCTTTTCATATCTTGTTTATTGTGGTTAGCAGAGCAGCTATAATATAGAGTGCTAGATGCAATAAATCTTGTCGTTGTGAACAGCATACTTTTCATCAGAGCTCAAGGAATTGCAAGGTAAGCATTCAAAGGCAATCTATAGATTTAATTATATAGAAAGCCTAACTGGTGTAGATCTTAAAAAAAATTATAACCGTGAAGACTGCATTATGTTCAGTTTTACTTGTATTACCTATATTATCCTGCCTCAGTTGTTATGAGGACACGGGGAATGGCACTGCCAGCAGTGTCTTCTGTGGTTTTGTATCAGCACTGAACAGCCAAGGATGCTGGTAATTTATGGGCTGAGGGTTTTTTAGCCTTTCTGACAGCTGTGTCTATAAATTTACACTCCTGCATTTTAAAATCTTCTCTCATGCTAATTGTAGCCCAAGAAATCCCAGCGGGTGAAGGAAATCACCTCCGTTTTTTATTTACTGAAAGAGGCCTGTGACCACAAAGCAAAACGTTGTGCATCAAAGTGACAGGTCCAAATTGCTCTAATCTCCACACTGGGCTCTGGGCACTGGGCTGCCCACAGCCTGTCCCCCACCAGAGGGACACACTGGATGTCATCCTGCCCTGGGCAGGAGTGAGGAGGTGACTTGCCCTGTCAGGGAAAACCACCCACAGGAGTCCTGGGTGTTTGGGATTGTAACAGTTTCAGCAACTTTCATTTTTTCCTGACTCGTAAAACCCCCAGTTTGGTGTGTGCTGATGTGTAGGTTGGGGTAGGGCTGACCTGTGCTGTGGGGTCCTGAGGGACAGGATCTTTCACACAAACTTCATGCCAGCTCTTTGCAACAGCTGTTTGCTCTCCAAATACCCCAATGTCACCTTGTTTCACTTGTTCCTTGGTGCAGTGTGAGCACCAATGGCTGTGGGACTTTCCTCCCCCAACACAGACCTTGTGGAGGCTGCAGGGAGGGCAAGGGGTGATGTGGGAGGCTTTTGCTGAGACTGGCATCCTTGGGACATGCCAATTCAATGAACTTGAGGGTCTAAATGAGCTTCCAGAGCTTGAGTTGCTCTGCTTTGGGCAAGGTCTGGCTCACTGATGGTTTCCCAAGCTGAGGTCTGAGGAGGGTGGCTTTCCCTAGGAGGGACAGAAATAGGACTGCTAGAAGTGGAGAGGTGGATTTGCCATTGCCAATTAGACATGAGACCAAGCTGGGTTAAAACAGCTCTGTGGCAAACACCATGATGTGATCCATGGCAGGGAGAACCTGTTCTGGCCTTCCCAGCTCAGGAGAAGGACTGGGAAGCTCCTGGGTGGTGGGTAGATGTCATGTGTCACTGAAGTGTTTCACTGGGACACAGTGAATGATGCTTTTGGAGCACTCCTACAGACCTTGAGTCACGGGGAGGTTGCCCAACATGCCCTTGGGGTAACAAGTTGCTCAAACAGGTTTGTCCAGGGAGGAGCACCAAAAAATTCCGGCTGGAAAGGGGCAGAGCAGGAGACGGATGTGCCCCAAATTCACCACACCTTTCTCATCCACAGGCCTAAGAAGGGTTGAGGGTGTTTGTGCCCATTTCACTGACTCACTGGTCACCCTGGTCTCATGGTGGGAAAATGGTGTTCACAGCTCTGCAGACAAAAACTGCACAAAATTGCTGCCAGTTTATTTCCCTATGTTGGGCTGTAAACTGTGATCCAGGAGTTACTTCACAAGGGCTTGTGCTGTCAGTGGCATAGGGAGCCTTGGGGACAGTGCCAGGCAGGACTGGAGGGGTCCCCACAGCACAAAAACTCACAGATTTTGCTTCTAGTCTTGTTTTTCCCTCATGGCACTGCCAAAAGTCCCCTGGCCCTGCAAACAGCTGAGTTTGTCCAGTGCTTCTGTTCACCATCCTTTGTCAGAGACAAGGATTTCCTACTTCACAGTGAGAGTGGAAAGACACAAGTAATTGGTAAGGCATTTTGCTTAATTGTAAGAGCAGAGTAAATATGAGATCAAAACTAAAAAGTGCATTTTCTTTCACCTCAGTAGCTCAAAGTAAACATTATCTGACTAGAGAATGTAGTCTAAAATCAGTAACAGCTAAGCATCAACAACAAAATAAAATACATGTATTTAATTAGCACAAAAGCACAGATTTATTTCCATCCATGAGCAACAGATGCTGAGGTTGCACTCCTGCCTCAGTGGCAGCATTATCACTCTCCTTGTGCCCCCCTTGCCAAATCCCCTGAGGTCTGGGGGCAGCAGCACTTTGGATTTAGCACAGGTGAGATGCCATACAGGATGAATTAAAAATAAAAGGATTTTGTGATAACCATGCCAGTGATAAAACTCTGAATAAATGTTTCCAGTTCTGAGCTGGAGTGATGGGGTGAGCAGAGCGTGGTTCAGTCCCCAGCATGACAGGAGCAGTGGGAGGTCACTGCCAGGACCTCAGTGTGAGGAAGGGCCTGCCTTGGTCTGCACTTCTGCAGCCCAATTCTGCTTCCCTTTCTGTGCTTTAACTTCAGGGAGTATTTTTTTTTCAATCATATTAATATACATTTGAGTAGCAGCACAATCTCAGAAAGAAGCTCTTTTGTTCATACACGCAGCAGGAGCAGAGATGTGTAATTTTTGTGTGGATTGGGGAAATCCCATCCTACTTTGTTTTGAATTAGATGTTCTTAAAAGCTGTTTTTTTGTGTTGGTGGCAAACCTGTGATCAGAGCTGGTGTCAGCAGCTGTGCACACAAGGACTCGTGTGCTTTTTAATCCAACAGAGGCATGTGCTCATGAAGAAAACCCCTCTTTCCCAAAACTCTCCCAGGACCTGTCCATGCCCATCTCATAAACCTCTGTAACTCCCTTTGTACCTCTTCTGCTCTGGTGGGGAAAGCAAAGCATCTGTTGTGACCTTGTAGCTGTCCTAGTTTTTGCCTGAGAAGGAAAATCTCTCCTCCTCAGCTCTGATACAGATCTTGGTAGTTTCTCCTGTGCAGGATCGATAGCACAGAGAAGTTGAGTGTTGAGCTACACTCTGACACTTGCACAAACCTACATTCTTCATGTCTCCAGAGGAAATCCCAGTCCTGATTCATCCAGACCTTATTTGGGGTGGTGCTGAGCTACCCCAGTCTCACTGTTATCTTTCCATGGGCTTCCCCAGGGGCTGAGATTCCCATCCTGGTTCAGGATTAGACCCTGGGGACTCTCACTGTCCCTGCTCCCTCCCTGAGCAGGTGTTGGGTTGGTGACAAATGGGCAAAATCATGGCACATGCCTTGGGTTCAGCATGCAGAGCTGGTTTGTAAATGGAGTGTTTTGTTACTGCAAAAGGCAGTGGATGGATATTAATTGTTCTCTGGCAGTTTGTCATTTTTCCTGTCGGTTATTGATGAAATATCAGTAAAGTGACGGAAAACAAAAGAAGAGAAACAAACGTTAGGAAAAACCTGAAGTCAAAGGAAAAACCCTATAGTGGCTGGAAGCAGAAATATGTTGCATTTTTAAGCTGAAATTTTCCAGTGTATTTACCAATATCCAAATATTCCAGCAATTCTTCTTGGCCTCATCATGCTGCTGCCTCGTACCACTTCTGAAAGAAAAATTTCTTCTGAAGATCAAAACATTATTTTGATATTTCAAAAAAATGAGCCATTTTGACTTTTCTTGCACTCACTTTATTTCTTTTATTATGAAACCCACAAATTTGTGTGGAGGGGAGAACCCACAAAAACTAACTCTCATTCAGCTCCAGATTGAGAGCAGAGCAATACAACTTCAGTTTAAACAGAGAGGAGGGTTGTGTTTGATTCCTGAAAGTTTTGCATGTTCTCTTTTCTGCCTTTTTCTTGCAGCACATTTGCTTTCTTTTTGGGGATTGCAAACAAACTAAAATGATAAAAATCATGGAAATACTTTCTCTGCTGGGGATGAGCTCCTCTGTTGCAGTGGAAATAGTGGATTTATGGATATTGGACCCTTGAGTGGACAGAGCTCAGATAAAATTGATGGCACTTTGCTGTGTGCTGAAGCCAACCAAACATCATTATGATCATCTTGGGCCAGCTCAGGGGAGGGGAGTCTTAATTCCCCAGGTAGGTTTTCATTTATTAACTCCTCCAAATTAGCAGGGAGGAGATAATAACCACTGAGGAGGCAACACCCCTTTCACAGCAGTGGCACTCTGTGCTACCCGTGGTTCAGAGAGGAGCAGTGAGCAGGTACATATTCAATGAAATGTGTTACATTTCCTAGAAACAGCAGAAGGAACCAAATTATTAGTGTTGGATTCTTTTGCCCTTTTTACAGGCAGAGAGTTACAGCTTCTTTAAAGATGCAGATCTACAACATCCTTTGGTTGGGGGAAAGTCCAGGGGAGAACAGAGTGCACTTGAATTGGTTTTGCTGTGAATGTATAGAAAGCTTGGACCATAAAGGGAATATTAATGCTTTGCTCTGTCTGTTTGCATGTTGCATTGCTCAGTAGTGCTGCCTAGCTCTCAGTATGCTATTTCATTTATACATGCATTTCTAATAATCCTTGCTCTGTGCTTCTACCTCTTCTCCATTTTTCTCTTTTTACCCCCAGTCCCCACATTCCTGGCAGTTGCAGTAGGTTGGGCTGTCCAAGAGCTGATAGACAAAACAACTTCATGTTCTCATCATCTTTAAACGCAGGAAAGACAGAGGCTTTTCTTGGAGAAAAAGCTTTGCCGTTCTGCTTTAAGTACCATTTGAATTTCACATCCCAAAAATGAGATTCTACTATTTTCCTTGAGGACAAGGCTGGGAAAAGCTCTCTCTAAACAGACCCAACAGCAAACAGTTATTGTAATGCATCACTCTTTCTCTTTTCACTGCTTCCCTACCCCTCACATCTTGTGTAAATAGTAATTTGGCCAACACCTGGTGCCAGCCACCTACACCCAGTGTGCCATTACCACTGAACCCCTTAGCCTTGTTTTCTGCCTGCAGCTCCAGGAGGGGTGGCTGCATTGCTGTGCCACAGGTATAAAGGTTTAATTGTGTCCCTGGGCAGGGGGAAACTCAGATTCCCCCAAACCTAGATTACGAGGGATGAATGGGTTGCATGGGGCCGGTTTTACAGGACCACAAACCAAAAGTATTTGTTGTGGCCAGGAGTTTGTGCAGGTGCTGAGATATGGGGGTTTTTTGTAGGTGGTGAGGAAATGCTGGAAAACCTGGGGAAAAGAATTTATCGTGTTCTAGTGTGGGGAAGCTGCTTTTCAGACTGTTTTTGGGAAAAGTCACTTGGCACGTGTGGTGTGATGACATTAAAGTAAGCCAGGCTCATCAGGACTTCTGGCTTGGGGTGATGGCAGGGGCTTCTCAAACAGGGACAGGGAAACAATGAAGTGCCCATACAGGTGACATCTTCACCTTTTGGGGTGTCCTGAGCCCACCCCAGTCAGCTTTCATGCCCCAAAGCAGCTGGAGTTGAGGATCTGCCCTGATGTTTCTGTGAATGCTCCAGAAGGAGCAGTTCAGAGGGATCTTTTCCCAACACCTGGAGCGGGACCACGAGTCCTGTGGGTGTCACCAGCACAGGTGAGAGGCACAGCACAGCCTCGGGAAGGGACCCTACACAAACCCTCCGAGCAGCTTTGTCTGCCGCTGGTTTGTTTGTGACTTCAAAGGCAGGAACTGAGAGGTTTCTCGGAGCCTCGCCTTTGTTATTCATCTTCTCCAACGCTCATAAATTATCAACAAACAACCTCAGCTATCAAGTCGGTGAGGAGGACTGGGTAATTATGTTTGTGGTTCAAAATGAGGGTTGTCAATTTTAATTAGGGAAAGCTGAGGGCACAGGGAATTTTTAATGCTACTACCTGAACTCCCCAGGGCTGCGCAGAAAATAACTGTAAATGAAAAATTAATCAGGGCTTGGTAGGGAGTGCAAGGGGTGCTCCTTTTCCTCCTATTCATCATTTTGCTTTCTTTGAATCAAATTTGGGTCTAGTGATACAACTGCCAACAAGTTTGATTTTAATTACAATAAGGAAAAGGTATGGGCATGCACTAAGGGGTGATTTCAAGCTTTTTAAAGCCCAGCAATCATTAACATTTGAAGATGTTTCTCAGGTATGAGTTTCAGAAGCAAATCCACTACCTGAATGGTGCTGCTCTCTGGGGCTCTGGGATCAGCAAGGCAATCCTGAGCTGGTGCCTCTGGCCCTGCCTGTTCCTGCAGGTTTTCCCTTGCCCTGATGCTCTGCCCTGGCACAGGCAGGATTTGGGCTTTGCACCCTTCCCAGGGCTCAGAGCGTGTTGAGCAAGCTTAGAAAAGGCAAAGTGAACTGAATCATGGCTCTCCCCTCATTTGTAATGGGGTGAGGTGCTCTGTACTCCTATAGCTCCATCCCTCCTTGGTGAGGTGGCACCAGAGCTTGTCCCCAGGGACAGGAGGGGGCAGGGGGTGCTGGGTTTGTTGCTGCACAAATGACCTCTCCCCTGCAGAGAACTAAACACGGGGGAGCGTGGATCCCATCGTACCTGTTCCTCCTAAAACCAAGGGAATTTCATCCTTTAATGCCACCAGCAGCCAGAGGGGCTGTCTGTGTGACTGCTGTGTCTGATGAGCAGGCAAATGTCAGCCTATTGTGGGGAGGGTGGGTTAAGTTTTAATCAGCAGGCCAGTATCTTCTCCTAATTTATTTTCCTTCATTTAGGTAGGATTTTCTGTATTGCATGTGATCCTGTGAATATTTATGATGAGATTTTTTTTTTCCTCTTACTGCTTCTGTGAATAACCAATTTGGTACTTCCCAGGGATGCACACGATGAAAGTTTAACTGATCAGGCCCAATCCTTTCCTGGCATTATCCTCTGAGCATCAGCAGAATTGTCAGGTGTGATTTTGGCCTCTGCATGTTCCTTAGGAAGGGTCTATTTTCTCAGCCAGACAGCACTGCCTTGCTTCAAGTGTGCTTGGTACCAGCAGAGCTGGATCCAAAATAACCTCAGGGCAGCAGAAAGATGTTTTAGTGGGCTTAGATCAGGTCTGAAGCAAGTCCACTCCAGCAGATGGGCTCCCACTTGCTAATGTAACAGTCAACCTGCAGACAAGTAATTGGCAGTTGTAGTTAAGTCACAAAGAATAATGGGGGGAAAAAAAGCAATTATTTTTTAATACTGCATGTTTCCATTAAGGTAAGATTATGCTAAATTTCTGATTGGAAATACTTTGGGTCACTTGGCTGATGCTGGTAGGGAAGATGAGATCATTAACAATAGATTTCATGTCATTAGGGGGATTCCCAGCCCTGCTGATGGTGTGGTGATCCAAACCAGAATCAGCCTGGATTACCTGGCAAATTAAACTCTCTTGGTTGCCTCTTAGTGCCATGGCATGTTAAGCAGTTCTCAGAGACCAGCAAATGTAAGGACTGACTCTGAGCTCAGTTATACCAGCAGAAAGTGAGCATAATTCCACTGCTATTGACAGGCTCGGGACCCAAACACTCCAAGCCATGGTGTGAGTGCGTGTCAGTCCTTCCTGTTCATGCAGGTGCAAACTGGAGTCAAGCTCTGAGGGTTAAATCCACCTCTGCCCTGCCTCTGCCTCCAGCCCTGCATTCACCTGTGAAAATCCCTGCTGTAATCCCAGTAAAACCAAAGGGTTTGTCTGTGCCATGCCCCTTGAAAATCTCATTGTGAGCATTTCTGGGTGCCTGCCATGGCACCCATAGATAGGTAAGGTCGTAAAATAAGGGAGGAAATGAGAGGAGCTTGTGTTCCCAAATCTCCCGGTGCTCAGTTCCTGCCCGGGCACTTGGCAGTCACAGAGCTCCCTTGGATGCTCACTCTGTGCTCCTGCAAAGCTGTGAAGTGTCTGTGGTGTGAGAGGACAACTCAGAAGGGTTTTTTGCCAGTCAGGGTGACCCAACATCTCAAATCATGCTCTGGGGGCAGTTGCCTTGCTGCCTTTCATGAATTTCAACTTCTCTTGCTGCAGTTGCTATTTTGTAACCAGGCTTGAGGAATGGGGATATCTGTATTGAGGAAAGCTGCTGTGCAGCTTGTTCTCATACCACTGCACCTACACTGTACCTTCTTTAACTGATACTCCAGAGTTTGGAGGAAAAATATGCACAAGAGAGGTACATTCCTAGGAGTCTCCACATTTGCAGTGGTTTCTGCAAATTGCAACTGATTGCACTTTAAGCTTTGCTGTGATTTGGGGCCAGGAGGTCAAAGACTGGCAACAAAACCATTTGACCTCAAGATTTTGATTCAGAAGACTGTTGGGGACATGATTAACACACAGTTACTTGGCTCCTATTTATTATCCTTGCTCAATACAACCAAGCCAGTTCCTTGTATCAGAAGATCTGGCCCATTTATGGGTTTATTATGTTGTGAACAGACAGGCTGTGGGATGCTGTCCTGTAAATTGTTTGGTGCTCTCAATTATTTCTCCTCATGAGTCTTCTTTGTTCAGCTGCTTCCCAGGTGAGTGCCTGGCATCACCTGGAGGGCAAAAAGTACCGTCGCTCCTCTGCACCACAGCAGAGAGCTTGTAAACTGTCTGGCTGCAAATGGGATGGAGGGTGGTAATTAAAATGTGCTCTCAGAACACAGAAAGAGGTTGCAGACAAGTATTTATTGTCTCCTAGGTCTTCAACAGGCTGGTAAAACATCAGAGCGCATTTAAAACAACAGCTTAATTAAATGGTGCTGCAGTCTTAATATTGCCTGGGAAAATCATACCTTATTTCCTCTAAATCGTGCATTTGGAAAGGGAAGGACAAGAATACACATAGTAAGAAACTTGCTCACCAAAAATACCTAAAAATGCAGTTAGGGGATAGAGCATTTGGCCAGGCTTCAGGAGAATGACCCTGCTTCTGCTGATGGCAGCTTCTCTGGATCCACCCTGTTCTCTGGGTCTCTGGGAAGAGACAAAGCTGGTTTGCAAAAAGCAGAGTCAGCTGACAATGCCCTCAGTCCCACCTGGGCAGCAATGCCTGTGCCTAGGGGCTGTGGGATGAGTTTGTCTAAAACCAGGAATTATAGGGGTATAAATGGCAAATGAATGAGGCAGATGCAGTAAAACAGGGAGCAGGGGGACACAGTGGCTTCCAGTCACAGGCTCAGGCCTGGGCTGGTACCATCCTGTCTTTTCCCCACAGCCATGCCAGGCACAATCCAAAACATGTTAAATCACTGGGCAATCTTCTGCTCTCCTCAGGTCTCAAACCCAAGGTGATAGAGTGATAACACGGCTTCTTCACCTGGATTTTAAAAATGCTGCAAATTGAGCCTGGCTTGTTTCTCTCTGCCCATAGACACTTGTGCTTCTCTGAGGGCTGTTCACTGGGCTGCCCTGCAGAGCATCCCTTGTGAACAGGGAGCTCTGTTAAACCAAGGGAAGGGTCTGACCTCAGCTCCTCCGTTCTGATGTGGTTTATTTTTGGAGCTTCACACGAGGGTGGCAGTGTGCTTCCTGCTCTGGAGCAGCCTGTATGTGCAAGGGCAGTGTGCCAGTCACAAGTGATGCCCGGCTGTGAGCACCCCGGCAGGAGCCAGCCAGCCATGCCTTGGTGCAGCCACAGACAAGAGATTCCATCACTGCCAGTTTGAACAACCAATAGCAGATAGTAATCAGAGGGCCTTATTAGACTGGGGAGTTTTCCAGTAATGTCCCTTTCCTGGGCCCCTGGGAGACAGCAGACTGCCCTGTGAGTTGGTCTGGTCTGCGTATCAGGCCCTCCGTTCCTCTAAGTCTTCTATTACAACTGCCCTTCTTTTCCTATTAAGAGAGGAGGTCTTGATGTGGCCATACCCCAGAAGAACCTTCACCCACCTCATCACTTGTCTGGCCCTCTTGTTCCTTTGAGGGTTTTTGGTGCTTGTTACAAAGCTGCTCCCTAAGATGAGTGTAAAGAACCGCAAGCGCCTTCCTCCCTGTCTGTTTGCATTTGTGGGATCTGACCTACTTCTTGTTATTTGTAACACAAAAGCCTCCCTTGTTTTCTGACTTGCAGTGAGCTACTGCAGGAATACTCCCTGTCTGAAAGCCAGGGCAGCCCCAGGAGAGTCCTGGTGTCTCGCACCACAGTGAACTTCACCTTGGAAAAGCCCCCCAGGAAAGGAAAGGGGTTTTATGGGAGGCTGATGTTAGCTGCACATGTGGTGACCAGGACATGTCCCCAGCCTGGCAGCTCTGTCCTGTCTCTCCTTGCACCCAAGCTCAGAGCCATCCCTCCTGCAGACAAGTTGTCAGGGCTTGGGGTTTGTTGCCTTTCCTGTCCCAAACCCCGAATGTGCAATCCCTCAGCAACACATTCTGCAAAATCACACTTGGTGTGGTCACAGCCTCTATCTGTTTCTGAAGGGGCAGAGATGGTTAACTCCCCTTGGGGTGGAGGATCTCTTCAGCCCCTGCACAGCATCACTGGCCACTTGCATTAGAGAAGAGAAGGGGGGAAGTGGAAGTGCAAAAGCAGCTCCTGTGGGCTGTAGCCCAGGCTGACTGTGCCTCAGTGAAGAGCAGCAGCACACCCTGCTCTCTGGGTTTGCAGCACCAACATCCCATGGCCATGAATGTCCACGTGCCAATGGCTGCACCAGTCCCCATGGGGAGATCAGCCTTTTTTTGAGGGCACACATTTTGTTTTCTCCACTACCCATCGACTGGCAGTCCTGGGCCACCATCTCCCTGGGGGAGAAGCAGCTGATAGGAGCCAGGGAAAAGGCACACAGGATGCACTGAGGATTTTAGAACTGAGCTTGAACAGCAAGGAAGCATTAATATATGCTCTTTCCCCTCGTAAATATTTCTTCAAAAGACACTGCAGCTATCTGGGATGCTCCTACACAACAGCAAGTCATAAATGATGGCTTTCTTCAAGCAGAGTAGACTGGAAGTTCAGTTAAATACATCAAATTAACTGTCAAAATAATCTTCCAAGAGTTGATGAGCCCAAAGATTAAATGGCATGTTATTTCTTCTCTGTGCTTTTTTTATCTTAGCAAAGGGGATTTACAGTAGATTCCAAAATCCATATTTTAAATGAATTGCAAATAGTTTCTTGTAGGTTTGGCCTATATGAAAAGATTATTACCAAAAACAATTCCTCTGTCAGGGGGAATGTAGGTTAAAGAAAAATAGGAATGTAAATAAATGTAAAGTCTTTACAGTGAATTCTGCAGGGGGCATGTTTATTTTCTCTTGAATCCCCAAGCCTGGCTTCCTGTGCTATTAAAAGGCCTAGTTCTTTATTGTGAAACATACAGCATTTGTGTGTGTGTGTGATCAGTAAATATTTGGGCTGAAACTGTTTAAACATAAGCTTTCAATAATCTTTGTTTTGCCTTTTTTTTTTTCCTGTTCTCTGGGTAAGTCTTGGTTTGAATTTCCACAGACTTAAAAATATGTGATTTTATTTGAAGAGCTTGGATATCTTGTTCATTTTGCTGTTTAGCTATTACCAGGAAAGTCAAATCCTTCCTTGGTTGATGTTCAGCATCACGTAGTTAAACAGCAACACAGCATGTGCAGCAAGGAGTTATTTATTATTCTTGACCACACTTTCAGGTGCCCAAGCCCAGCGCTGACATCGCGCATCCACCGCGTATTAAATTGCATCGCCCTGACAAAACCTCCTGCCACAGGTTGGGAGAGAAAATGGTAACAAATAGATGCAAAAATGTGATAAAAGACAGCGATGGCAGAGGATATGAGGAGTCACAGGGCAAAGAGAGAGATTGGTAGCAGTCAATCCTGATTTTCAAGATAACAGCCTGACTCTGAGGCACCGTTCCCTGTGTTATTCCTGTGTGAACACTGACAGGGAAGGACGGTGTGTGCCTGACCCCTGCCTTCAGCCTTAGCTGTGATACTTATCCATGTATTTATCTGGAGCTCTGAATTTCATCTTCCCTTCTATGATGTTTTATAGGCAATAGCTAGTGATCTCTTTAATTTACTGAAAGACCTGTAGGGTAAATAAGCAGGGAGAGGCAAAGAAAGCCAAAGCTTCTGAAGGATTTCTCCATTTGCCGTGCTTCTGGTTGTTCATGTCCAAGTTTTAAAAAGTAACATTAATTACAGGCATCTAGAAGGAGCCATAATCATCTGTCATTCATGGTGACAGGATGACATCTCCTGTTTGGATAGTTCAGCACTACCATTCACAAGCTGCAGAGCTCAGACTGTGATGGTAACTATTTCTGACAACCTCGGGAGATGAGTTTGACATTTTGGGATGTATGTGTGTGCAGGGGAGGTCTCATGGCAGCACAGGTATTGTGTTAGGGCCTTCCACAGAGAAAGTGCTCTACCACCCAGTGACATTAAACTCCTCTGAACAGCCAATACACCAAGTGTGATAAGTTGTTAACTGCAGCAACTCATTTGTGCCTCTTATTCTTGCTAAATCTCCCCTTTTTCCTGGGAGCACATGTGAAAACAAAGCCTGCCCTTTCCTGGACCAGGATCACAGGCTACCAACTGGCTCAGTAACAAGGCCAGAAGGGACATCCTCAGAGCTTGACTTCATCCTTTGGTTCTGGAAGTCTTGTGGATTTTCTTGCTTTCAGTGAGAAATGTTTGTTTGGAAAAATAAACAAAACCTAATAGCTAGTAAGAGTTGTTCTGTTTATCCCCTACATCTATGGTGTTATGATTGCAACTGTCATCAAAATCTTGCTTGTGAGCGCCTAAAATGAGTAAATTGGGCTGGAGGGCAGCAGGGGCAGGAATGCATAGAGACTCACCAGTTCAGGACTGGTAAGCACCCACGTGCAGACGAACAGATGGCCAGTATCGCATCTCTGCAAAGCAGGGCATCAGAATGGCAGGTCTTTTTTTGTCTGGGTAGGGTTTTTTCCCTCCTGTCAGATATCAATCTCTAGGAGAGCTGACATCTCTCATATCCTCCCTGGCTCTGGCTTCTCTGTGTGTCTGCATAAAGTAGGGCTGCTGCTCAGTTCAGAGCTATGTAGGATTCAGGAGACTCTGCCTGCATTGCTGCTGCCCCACAAAATGTTCCTGCATGCCCCTTGTCACTCGTGTGCTGCTGTGGCTCATCCCTGCAGGTAGTTCAAAGCCTTGGGATGGTCACATAGCTCATGTGTGAGGGGTGCAGCATCTTCATCACTCTTGATTAATAACATGTCACAAGAGACAAGAACCACTTACCTGTGACATTCACTAATGATGTGTTATATTAATAATAACAGAAATGAAGAAGAAAGAAGAAAGCAAAGAAAAGAATCCACATCCAGCCCCAAATCCAAGTTAAATAATGTAAGGAGCATCTCCTGTGATCATCTCTCTGTAGATTAGATCAATAACAACATCTGAATGAAGCCAGGAGAGTGGCTCTGAGCCCAGAGCTCTGCAGCACTGGCAGCATTCGCAGCCCTCATTGTGGTTTACAACACAAATGTTTTCCCTGCGCATCACAAGGTTCCCTGGCTGGCTAATATACAGCCATTGTCGAAAGAAATACTTTGTTAATTTTTTTTTTCTTGCTGGAGGAGAGATCAAGCAGTAATTTTTCGCTGCCACGTGGAAAGAATATGCAAAGCCAGTTCTTCGAAAGGTCAGAGTTACATGAGACACTGCGAATATAGATAGAAAAGGAAATCTGTTCTCATTCTGCCCTTTGGGTGGATGCTCAACATTACAAGGTTTGGTGTGCAAAGTATTTTCTTTAAACTTAGGGAATAAAGTTTATAACCTGGACTCTTTGAGGAAGTTTGTAAGGATTTCTGCTGGATCTTGATATGGGATTTGTAACTAACATGATGAACGTCTTTGTTTGCTGTGTTTATTTTTCTCCCTCAACTGAACCAGTCTCACAGTGTTTATTGTGTAGTTCATTATTTATACGGCAGCATTCAGCTGCCCTCATCGGATCAGCTCCCTCTGTGCAAACACACAGTGGGAAAGTCCCTTCTCTAAAGAGCTTTAGCCATCAGTGCTAATTAGAAGACAAAGGTGCCTGCTGCTCTCCCTTACTTTGTTCTCGCTCACAATAGCAGGCAGTTCGTTTTCCATGATGTCCCAGGAGACGATGGGATTGTACCTCCCACGGGTCTTTTTGCCAAGAGTCACCACCCCGAGGGTGCAGGTTCAGAGCTGGAGGTGGAGGATTTGTCCGTTCTGTGAACAGATGAGCATTTGCAACAAACTCCTTGCCTGTAAGACGTTGAAGTTTTAGCATGTCTTTGGTTTTTTAAACACAAAATAAATATCTCAGCTGTGGGAAGTTGTCATTCAAGTGCCTTTATATTAGGCAACCAAAAAACCTGGATTTTCCTGGCAGGAATGTGGCAGGAGGTGAGGCCATGGCAGCATCTTCCAAACACACTGCCTTCACTTCAAGGACTCAAAAGGACTTGAGCTTCAACAACTTCTTCCATCTTCCTTTATCTTCAATGTTTCCAGTGTCTGTTTGGGAAGATATGAAGAAATGGTTTCCCACATTTCTGATTATTACGGAAGGGGAGCGCAATATATAATGAAAGTTAAAATGATTTATAAAGTAGAACACTCCAAAGGACACACAACACAGGGAATGAGAGAACTGCTGGAACACAATCTTTTGGCAGTGCATGAAAGCCCAATAATGATCTTGGAAATGTATTGATTCAGGGATTAGCATGAAAGGCATCCAGCTAGGATGCTTTGTTCTGTTTTGGGTGGCATCACCAGAGACCTTGAGGAAGGTCAGTAGATCACATTGACTCTCAGTCAATCCAGCTGGATGTTGGGCAAGAAGCAAAGACCTCATGGAAGACCAGATGCTGTATCCACACTCACTGTTCCAGGGTAAATAAAAGAAGAAAATGCTTTTCATTTGTTTGGGCAGCTGTTGTTCTCCAGTGAATCTTCCACTCCATCATTTTCAAATGCAAATTGGCTAAGTAACTGTACATATTTCAAATAACAATTAAAGATTAAAAATAATTTAAATACATAATTCCATTGCCATTGGACTGGTGTGAACCATGCTTTGATAGTGCAGTCAGAAGGGGTAGTGACACAGAAAAGGCCAGTTGTGCTATTCAGGCACGTCTCTTACTGAGTTACACAAGGCTTTTTGAGAGAGGCCAGAAAAGTAACATCATGAAACAAGACCTGGAGGATCTGAAATGGTTTTAGTTTTTAAAGTACAGCTGCTGTGTCATTTGCTTCCCCATCTCCCTCTCAGCTATTTCTGCAGTGGGGGCCATTAGACGTGGCCAGAAATGCAGACTTGGCAGCGTAGATAGGATGCAAAGAATACTCTTTACCTTATGGGAAGAAAAAGCCATGTCAAGCTGGAAGCAGAAAGCTGATCCTTTGCAGTGTAGCTCTCTCTGAGCCCTCCCTGCACAGGCTCGTGGGATGGGATGGGAGATGTTGGGATCACATGAGATCCAATCCTGTGGACAGCCCTGGACATGGCACTCGTGTGTCAGCAGCCCTGCACTCACACCGTGCTCTGGCTCCTCCACCTCCTGCACCCAGAGCTGCCTGTGCCCTGCTGTGGTTGCTCCCACGGCTCTGTGGCCACCAGTCCTGTGCCCATCTGGTGACACACCACTGGTGACACCTCTGCAACTGGAAGAATTCAGCCACTGAGTTTGGGCAGTTTTCACGAGACACAAGTCTGACTGCAAACTGTACAGCTCCTTAATTAATGACTTGCTGGCTTTGTTCCCAACCCACGGCTTCTCCATTTAGACTATTCCAGTCACATACACTCCCAAAGCAGCTTTGGCTTTTACAAATGCAACTCAACAGACGAATAAATAACAATAAGCTCTGGCTGAAATGCATTCAGGAAACATTTGATAGGAACTAATTTATTTTACTCTATTATTTAGCAAGCCAATATATAAAATTACCTATCACAACAGCAGATGAACTGATGCACTCACTTCTTATTAGCTTTTGGTTGCTGCTATTGAAAGGTTTCAAGTATATTTTTTGAGAGGGACTTATGTAAGAAAGAGGTTTTTTAAAAAGACAAGGTATTTTCAGGGTTTCCTGACATAAAAGTATGCTGAAATAGCCCTGTATCATCAACCCTTTAAACTATCTAAGCTGCATCTTGAAAAGCTTACATCCTAGACTGGTTTTAAGGAAGACATCGCTGAAAATCCTGCCATAAAGATTACAGCTGACACCACCTGTCCTCAGGCACAGTCAAACTTCCCACCACATGGGTGAAGTGTTCCCAGGGAATGGTTGTGCCCCCCAGGAATGGAGCATCAGCTTAGATCTGCTTGCCCTCAGCTCTGGAAGCAGAGTCCACTGCACTAACTTGTCTCCTGTAACATGAAAAAAAAGAGTGAACACACAGGAAGAGCGAAAGCCCAAATAAAATACTACAAAAGCAAAGTATTTCTTGCACGTACAGTCCTTGGGAAGATGATGCAGTGTGTGCCCCCAGCTCCCTGCTGGCTCTGCTGCCCTTGAAGGGCACTGCTGTTTCAGGCAGTTTCTGGGCTTCTCCCTCCTGCCACAGGTCGCAGCATCATGTTCAGGTTTGTCCAACAGAAAAACTCACCACAAGGATATGGGTTAAAACTCATCACAAGCATATGGGTAATCTTAGAAAGCAGGAAGACTAAAATGAACTTCAAGTAGTTTGGCTGCTCAAGCACCACACTGACTCTGCTTTGTCAACACAATGTGGATAGACTCCCCGGAGTCAAAGGAAACCAGAGAGGGCAGCAGAAAGAGCAGCCAAATATATTCCCCTGGCTGTAAATAGCCACTACTACATAAAACATTCTGTTGGATTCAGTGCATTTGCATTCCTGAAAAATACATTTGTGATGGTAAGGGTGAAAACTGGAAGTGCAGTGAATTCACTGGCTTTGGATCCCCAGCATCTCCAGGAAAGGAAAGCAAACCTTCAGTAATTCCAACTATGGTGGAGGTTTTTTTCATCTTTAGACATTTGCTGTTGTATTCTGATCCCTCTGTTAGTCAGAAGAAACAACTTGAAATACTTAGGTCCTGATCCTGAAAATGAGAACCAGTTAGAGGTCTCCCAGTACCTGAATAAATGTGTGAGTCTTTGCAGAAGCAGAGATAAGGTCACATTCTCTGAAAATCTTGTTTTGTAAAAACAAACAAAAACTGAGAATGGGTAACTCTGAAAATTTTATGGTGGCTCCAGATAGAAAAGAGATATAAGTGGAAATCTCTCTATTGCATACTAGGACTTGAGTGTGTCATACGCTTGAGCTGTTTTATTTGTACAGTCATTTATTCAGCAGTCATCCTGGTAGTTTTTCTACCCCTTCAACTTTGTGAAATTGTAGGATATGATACAGTTTCTTTACAAAGCTTTGTGTGGTTGTATGGAAATTAAACTCGTCGTTACTTAAAAAGGCCACAACGTGAAAGGAATTTGTTGGTATGTTTAAGACCTGGAATGATATTCTCTTCAGTTTTAGAACATTTAGCAATTAGTTCATCAAGAGATGTGTCTGAAGAGTCAGTAACCTGAAGCTAAGGGTTTGGCAAGTGAAGGCAGATATACAATTCTTGGAGAGAAAATAAATTGAGAAGAAAGCGAAAGCTTAGTAAAAGAAATCCATAATAGTGTATTTCCTTCTAATGTATGTTAGAAGACATTTAAATGGCTAAGACTGGGCAATGTGTAAAAAAGGCAGTGCTCAGATATAGACAGGTCACGTTTAAGACAGGGAAGGTTAAGTGACTTTCAGCACTAACAATGTCCCCAGGGTTCGATGGGATAAAAGGAAGAGAGAATCATATCCAAAGTAAATAGAATATTGAGTGTACTAGAGAGGGCTACCACCAATTAATTTCTGGGGTTAATGGTAATGCAGAGCAACATGACATATGTCCAGGGGAACCTGTGGAAGAGAAGAGTGCCTGGCAGGGAAGGGCAGTGGTGAAGAAATTCTCCTCCTCTGTTGCCATCAAATGCTTGTCCATCTCTCCATGACCTTCCTACCTCCCAAAGGCACAGATGCCAAGCTGTGCCTGACTGTCAAACTGCCCGAGTAACCAAGCAACTCCAAACATATATATACATATATATTATGTGTCTTCCTTTCCCTCTAAAATATATATATAGGCAACAGTGTTCTGATATAGCAAGTTCAGATTCTTAAACTGGTTTCCCATTTCTGTGTTCCCTCCCTGAATACAAGCTGGCTTTTTTTACTTTTTTATTTTTTTGGTCAGCGACCAAAAAATACTTTGCTGCCTTTTGTGAATAAGTTTCTGTGCATTTTAGTTCTGGTCCTTTACATCCCGAGCACCCCACATCATCCTGCCAGAGCAAAGCCAAGCTGTACTGAGGTGGTTGTCTCCTGCTCTGCTGCACAGTGTGTGCACTTGCAGTGATAATTCCCAAGACAATTTAGCTGTGCTTTGAGGAATTAGTTAAACCTCCATCTCTACCTAGAGCAGAGGAGTTTGTGGGGGTGGGGATGCTGCATGAAAAGTAGGCAGCATGAGACAAATATAGAAGCTGTCAAGAGAAGCTTATTTCAAGCATGTCCCCCCAAACCCACCAGTCTATTATTCCAGCCATAAATTTGTCCTTCGGTGTTTGTTTTTCTTGTCTTGGAGTCTGAAAGGCCTATTTCTAACATTGTGAAGCCTCAGCTGTCATATCTGCTTTCCTCTTATTGCAAGCTACGCACTGAAGCACTGTGCCCTTTCATATCAAATATATCATTAAAATAGAGCCATTTTCCCATCAGAAAGAAACTCTGGGTGCAGCTATTCAAGCATTTTCTTTATCAGCCAAGTAAATCTAAGATGGTCCCACCTTCCTGACCTGTTTCTGCCCCTGGAACAAGTACAGTTTCCATCCCCTCACGTGTACCTGGGGGGGAGGGTGGGGGGGGCTGCCCCATGAATATGATCCATGTGGATTAAAACCAGCGCTCTGAAAACACATGTCTCAGCACATCAGAGGGGAGCATCGACCCCCAGCATGGAGACGAGGAATGTGTCCTTGTAACCACATCCTCAGACACAGCTAAAGGCTGTTTCTGCTGCTTACAGGCACTTCCCAAAGCAAAGCCTGCAAGCAGTGAAAAACCTGACCTGAAACCTTTATACACTTCTCCAGCAGCCAGCTAGAGATCAGAACTATTTATTTATCTTTAATGGCACTCTCTTTAGGCATTTCCTCAAACAAAATTAACACCCTCAAATCCCCAAATCAATTCAGCTTCCACATTTTGCTATGATTAAGTAACATGCTGTTATTTATTTAATCCTCTTTGGAAACAGCAGAGCTGCTGTGAAAAGAAGAGCCATGTTTATTTTCAGGCATTTTAAATTCATTACACTCCTGTACTCAGAGATACATATGCAGATTTATATCCTTGGTACAGAGAAATCCATTTAGTGAAACAAAACACAAGCACCTAAAAATACAAATCAGGGTGAGCCTTCAAAGCTGCAGCAAAGTCTTGTATCCTCCTTGCAAGCACAAACCTCCCAAAAGACTACAGCACCCAGCATGCACTGAATCCGACGGAATTTCTGGAACCAGGGTGACAGCTTGCATGAAGAAGCAATTAACCTGCCTTAGCAAAACAGGAGGGAGTGGGAAGAATTGGGACCACAGCTGTTCCATATTCCTGAAAATTCGGTGCAGCTGCCAGCTTGCAAGATTACCCTGCACTTCAAGCTAGTGAAAATTTGCAATCTGTTCGACGTGCTGGTTGTCGGGAAGAAAAGCGACACTAAAAATGACTTGTGGAGGGCTCAGTGAATACTGTGGTATCATAGGAAGACACTAAAATGCAAAAAAGCACCTCTGTGAACAAATGTTAGTGGGGTGTGTTTGCTTTGGAGAAAATGCTTTAAGTTAAACTTCCAAAGGAGCAGAACAAAAGCTAAAACATATCACAGTGGGTATTCGCACCCGGAGCGCACTAATGAGCTGTTCCACCTAACGAATGAACCTGTGTTCAGGGTTTTGGGGATAATGCCAGCAAGCTGCAGCTCTGTGACACACGTGCTGACCCCCCCACCAAGGGGTTTTGTGCTGCTGCCTTCAGACAGCGTCGCTGGCAAGCTCAGGGCCAGCCTTGCCAACCAGCTGCCAGTGCGGGGCACAGCGAGTGTCCCGGGAGGGAAGCGGGCACCTCGCCCATCCTTCCCAAACTGCCTGATGGAGCTGGGTACTATTTAGGTGCGTAGGAAAGTTTGGCTTTTTGCAAACCTGGGAGTCTGGGAAGAGAAACAGCCTTGCCAGTGATTACCAGCTCAGCAGAGAACAAGAGCTGGGTTAATTAGGTTTGTAGTGCCGGTTGCATCTGAGAAGTTCAGCAGCAGCATCAAACCCGCTGTGTTTCCTGAGCCTCTCTGTCTGCAAGACCAGCATGGACAGGACAGGCTTTTGCTGGAGGTGAGATCAGGCAGGAGCCCGAGGTGAGATGTGGACTAAAACCACCTCGCCTTGGCAAGGGGGGAGAACCCCCACCATACTTTGGGGCCAAAGGGAGCAGGGGCCATGCTGGATTTTGGTATCTTCATGGCCTTTCAAAAGGTCCAGTAGAGTGCTGGAGCACCAGTGTCCCCACTGACTGCGGCAGTGCTTGAAGCCTTCCCAGCACCTCCAGCTTCCCATGCCAGGCTCTGTTCAAACCTCAGTGTGCACCTGTGTGGGGAAGCCAGGCTGTCTCTCCTGCACAGGAGGAGACCTCTGCTCTGCCCTGAGTATAGTGATGTCGAGTTTCTTTAAACCATTCCTGTTCTTTTCCCTGGAGTGAAGATGCTGGAAATTAACTGGAGACAATAAATCCTCTTTATTCTCCCATCTGATTCTGCACAGTCTTAAAAATAGAAGTACCCATTTGTGTTTTCTCTAGTCCTGTCAGAGTTAAGGCCTTGGGTGTATATTGGTACAAGATGTACATGTACGTCTATAAAAATCTTTACTTCCTCTTCTTCTCCCCCACACACATATGAAGGCACTGCAGCACTTGAGATTTTTCAGTTGCCTGGGAAAAAAAATGCTCTGAAGAATGATCAAAGGTTAATGAAAAGTTCAGCCAAGGAGCAGACCCCAGCAGAGATAGCAGTTCTTTAAAGCTTTCAAACAGCTGACAAGAAACCATCAACAAGTATTTGTGGTCAGGGATAAAGAGAAACATCTTTTTGAACATATCCAAGCATGAAACCTCCACGGTAGTTACCTTCTAATATTATCCCTACATGTCAAACCGTGTCATTTTTATAAAGAAGACTGATTTATATATGACAGCAGCAACTTTTTACAGCCCTCAGGGGCTGTGACTTCAATAGCAGAGATCCGAGTAGTAGAACTGTAGTCTACTACTCCCATAATAAATGGCAGTGGGAGGAAGAAGGATTGTTGCTTTCTCAATCCTCTTACCAGACTTCAATAAGTATTGCCTGTGAGTGCAGTCAATTTGCTTTCAGGGCTCAATGAAAATGGTCTTCCTGGAGCACTGCTTTTTTATTATTATTATTTTTACTTTTTTTTTTCTGGATTTCTCATGTTTTAAAATAGAACTGTCTTGAAAGTAAGTTTCACTCAGGTGCCTGGGAATTTTTTAAGGGTATTTATTTATGTTTTGCAAATATTCATGTTATAAAATAAATCCACTCGGGTTGTTTGTGTTACTAGAGCACAGGGAGCTCCACTCACGTGCAAACATGGTCAACTGTCCTTCAAAAAAGAGGACCAGGGCTGCTGGAAGGGTTTATCTGGACCAGAAGCTGCTTCTGCCTGAGGTCTGAAGACCTCTGGAAAGACAGCAGTGGGAGCAGCCAGCAAAGTGGGGCCAGCCAGCAGGTCTAGGTGCCTGAATGGTCCCAACAGCAAGTCATGAGAAAGAATCATCACCTCTCGTGGGCTCTAGTTTGTGTTTTAACACCAGTGAACAGAGGGTGGGGGCTCTTCAGGCCAGGGATGACCTTGAAGAACTAGTGCTGGAGGAAGAGATTGATTGACATTCTCTGGGGTTAATTATAGGGTGGTTGTTGATGGACTGGACAGAGGCCTTAATATCTGTAAGGTATTTGTAATGGGAGTTTATCATCATCACTATTGTGTTATTGATCTAAGTGGTAGTCACAAGACATCCGGATCCTGCTGATTAATTTAGATATGTTAATGGTGTATGTGTTCTAAGCAGGGTTTGATGCACCAGTGCATTTCTGATCTTGACTTTATTTTTATTTTCCTGTCGCCATGGTGCTGTATATGTAAACATGCCTTCTTTAAAAATATCAAATATGAAGGCAGATTTAAAGCATTTTAGAACTTAAGTGCTGGGATCAGAAAAACACGTGTGGTGTTTTGACATGAGCTGAAAATACATCCACAGTCTGCTTTCCAGCATGCTGACAAAATATATAAATTAGCCTGGCAAAGGTCTGGCTCCCACCAGAGCTCCCAGCTCCGTGCAGAGCCCTGATCCAGCAGAGCAGCCAAAGCCACTGACACATGGGGAGTCACCACTCTTCCAGCAGAGATTGTACCTGTGGCCGTGGCAATGAGGAGTCAGAGCAGGCAGCAGCTCCCTGTCCCTAAACTCAGGGATAAATTAGCACTGCTCCAGGCCTGGCTGCTGCAGCAGGGGCTGAGGGATCCCCACGGTGGCCTTGGCTGTTCCATCAGTGGGAAGAGAGGGAGCACAGTCCCCCCTCAGGAAATGGCAGGAAAAGACAGTGCTTTTAATTTTAGAGCTGTGACCATTAGTGCAAATGGGCTGGTGGAGGCATGAAGTGTCCTTAAATAGCTCTGGAAACAAAAAATCAAATTTATTTAGTGGTGTTTTTTCTTATGGCTGATGGATGAAGTTCACCCTCAGGCTCGAAAAGATGCAGACTTTAAATCACCTTGTGAAGAGAAGGATTTTCTCTCGGGACACAATAATAGCATGAAAAAATCCTAAAATAAACAGACCATTTTTATTGAGTTAGATATTTATTTAGGTGTTGAAATCTAGTTCCTAATTTTAGGCCCACAGTTTTATCAGCATTGAGAACCCTGGCCCTGATAACACCAAAGTCACAGAAGCACCACAAGAAGGAAGTTAACATTGCAAGTGTAATTTCTTTTAAAGCATTGCAGAGTCTGTGATTTACACTTCTAATTCCTACAGATGCTCTGGAAAAGGCCACTTAACATGTTTTTCAAGCAAGCTAGGACTACTGGTGGGAAGTTCCAATTCAAAGCATTAATATTATTGCTTAGCTATTGTATTTAAAGTACAAAGGGGCCATGTGGCCTTTAAATGTCACTTGAAAAAAGAAATCTTCCCCTGGAGAGATCAGCTTGTTTCTTCCAGGAATTCTCTGCTCCCAGGCAGATCTGTAGTACTGAAGGGATACTCATTCACGTCTTGTCTGTTCTTATAGAAACTGAAGGAAAATCTCCCAAAGGAATGTTTGTGGCTGCTCTATTGCTTGTGTTTCATTGCTACACCTCGTTTGTGCTGTCCTGCAGCTCGGGCTGGTGATAAAATACCAGAGATCAAGCTGGTATTGGAAACCAGGTCGGCTGCTGTGTCTCAGTTTTAGCTGTTCTAATTGCTCCACAGGACAGCCAGACACACACAGAGACCCCAGAAGTCTCCCCTTTGCCTTTGGAGCAGACCCCCCTCTCTGTATGGATGGGTCTAAAGAGGGGTTACATTTTGCTTCACAGAGCTACTAATTGGGTAAATTATCCCAGGTGTAACCAGCCCCTCACCTGGGTCACTCCACCCTCCCTCCAGTGGAGAGGGAACATCTTTCAGCTGATGAGGAGCCCCGAATCCCTGCCAGTGTGTGTGCACTGTCCCCATCCTGCAACACGCCCATCCCAGAGGTTTTATAGCCATGCCCTAGCAAGGTATCAGTTCAGGGGGTGTAGCTGCTCTAAGCTGTGTTTGAGGAGGATTTTCCCCCCTGTATTACTGCACTGTGCATTTTCTGAAGCTCTCCTACAGCATGTGTGGCTCCTCAGTCCCAGGTAAGCAGCAGCCCCTGGGCCAATTTGGTGCTGGGTGCTTTCACTTACAGTGTTTAACTTCTGTGGGTTTTGAAGTGGATGAGATCAAGTGGGTTGTTTTCCCACAGTTTGCTCCCAGCCTCCTGTGAGTTCCCTGTGACCATCTGCCAGAGATGCAGATCTATGTCCCAGGAAAGGTAAAGGTGGGCTGAGGTTCTCCTGTTCTTTTTGGACTGCTAAAAAGTATGAGACTTGTGTGTTTATTTTTTGCTGTGATTGCTTATCATCCTCTGTAAAACTAAGCACAGTTACTACTTGGGCATATAAGAAAAAGCTTAGTGATGTATGGTCAAGTTAATTCATGTATTACTGGAATACTTTTGTTATGCTTTTATTGGTGTTTAGCCCACAGTCTTTGTATTTGAACTTTGATACATTTTCTATGAAATAACATCACTTGGGAAGAGGGTGAACTTATAAGAGTACTTAGCAGCTCCTGGTGGACAGGCACCTAGTGATTTTTAGAGGAACTCAACATGTACTGTACTCAGAGCTCAGAAAAAAAAAAGAAGTTGAGCAGATGATGGAAGGGAAAGTACTTGACCTTTTGTGTCTGCTGCATCTCCTGACACTGTGAGCTGTCTCTTGCTGCAGAGGCTACATGAAGAACCTGCTTTGAACCTGAAATAAGAAAGGGATTTCTTGTGGCTTCTTTCCCAATACTCTGAACTTCTAAGCTATTCGGGTCTTCCTTTTATTTATGACAGGTTTTTCTTGGTAGAGTTCATAGTAGTTTGTGGTGGTTCATGCTGGTATAAGAATAGATAACTTATGGGGACTTTGGGGAGGAAAAAAGATTTGGGGAAGAAGTAAACCTTTCCTAGGTTTGTTGTGACTCTAAGTGTCTTGGATGGGGGGGGTGTGTAATTGGCAGTGAAGTGTTGCTTGGTCTATGGTAACTTGTGGCTACCAGGTGACCTCAATATTTGCTATAACTCTCCTTGCCTGGCTTAGGATCTCTGGTTCAATGACATCAGAAAGAAAAAAAATTGAGGTCTTTGCCTAGAACTCCAAAGTTTCCTGTTTTGATGCTAGAAATGGACCTCATGTGAGATGTTCAGTACATTCCTCTGCTTAGGACAGCAGAAATCTATTTTTGAAGAACGAAGCAATGTGTGATAAGCACCAAAAATATTGGCTGGAAGAACATAAGTAATTCATCACAATCAGGTACTTTGTGAGAATTCTGGACTTCAGTCAGACGTAAGAATGTTAAAATTCCTGCTGGCTGGCAAGGACTGGGGGGAGGGATCCAAAAAGTTTATCTCTTGAAACAAGTGCTTTGTTCAACTTAAGCTCTCTGGACAGTAAATACCTGATATTTTCTTTGCTCTCATAATCACATTGCTTTGCCTTGCTGAAAATGAGAAGATAATCCAACCTTTGTTTCTGACAGTTACTTTTCATAAATGACCACCCATCTGTCTCCAGCAAGCCCAATTATGTTCTTCCATATTACATTTCCAGTCAATTCACAGTTGTCTTTTGTACAATGTAAATGGACCATATAAGCCTGGAGTAAGTGCCAGTCCTGGTAAAGTGTGTCCTCTTTCAGTTTATGGCTGATTGTCCGTGTTTCTTACTGCTACTAAACCTTTTTGTCAAGGAGGGTGACGTGTATGTTGTGTTACCAACCACTGAGCTAATACACAGAGTTGGCATTATCGTTCCCACTGATAGCAAATGTTGTAGTTGAGGATGCAAAATGGCTTTCACTGGTTCATTCGTAAGAAAGAAAGGAACTGGGCTGCCCAGTCCCACTGGAATGGTTGCCCTGCTGGGCTGGTTTTGGGTAGTGGAAGAAATGATTGGGATGCTTCTGCACCTCTTGGTTGACGTCAGCTCTCACTCTGTTTCTAGGGCAGCCTCCTTGGTAGCAGGAACTTGCTTTCACTGCAGCAATCCAGAGCTCAGTTTTTGTCTTCCCAAAGTCAAAGGCAGGGCAAAAGTACTTGGAAGAACAAGGAGAAGATAATTCCTTAGCAGGGGAGGTAGAGGGCAATGAGAGTCTGATCTGTTGCAATAGCAGGGACCAGGGACTGAGTCTGTTCCTATTTCACTGACCTGCTCTGACTTCGGGAAACTCACTCAGGCTGCTTCAAATCCCCATTTGTAGGGGAAGGGAAATACTCCTTCACCTTCACCAGTGTAACAAATATAATGATCTAAAGGATTTCTTTCAATACCATGATGTTTCTTATCCTCTTTCCCCTCAGCTCTAGCTGTACAGGCTATTGGCAGGCTTAAAGGAGGGGGGGTGCGTCATTCTTTCTCCCCTATTCCCTCATAGTGTCCTTACCAAAGAGAGGAAAGCACTTTCACGAAGGCAAGGAATTTCTTTGCTGCTCTGGATGTGCCTGAGCCAGAAGAGGCTTTGTTAGCTGACTCAGCTTCAGCAGCACTGAAATGAAATTAGCAGGTGTTAAGCCTGTTTTGAAATGCAGCATCACTGTGACCCGATTAATAACGGCCTAACTCTTTTAAGCTGCCTCTTTGGCCTCCTATGATTAAAATTTTGCCAATACATCATGTCATTCCCTTGGTTTTTCTTATGCCAAAATGAAATTCTCTTTATTGCATCAGTGTCAGTAGCTGGAGGATGCTTGTTATTGAAGGCATTCAGAAAGCCATGGTCTTGTTCCTGCAAGGAGCACAGCGTGTGCAGTTCCTTATGGAGCTCCACGGGTTCCAGGAAGGGCTGGCTCACACCCAGGGATGTGCAGAGCTCTACCCATGGTATTAACTGACCACTGCTAGAAGTTATTTTACCTGCATTGCTTTGTTTGAGGCTTCAGATTTAACACCCACAGTACTTTCCTGGCCTGTTTAAACTGGAACCCTGTTTGGAAATCATGTGTTTTGCTCAACTGTTGTGCTTCTGGCTGGCAAAGTGCTCTGGGGGTACAGAGAGACCCATATTATCTGCTGATGACTGTTGTTGAAAATAACAAACAGCAATGCATTTTTAGTTTTTAATAATTAGATAGAGAGACAAACCCCTCTCACTCTTCCCTCATTTAGTCTGTGTGATGTAGATTTCTGTCCCTTTCTTTGCTGTAGATGCTGTTGGTAAAACAGCTTCTAAGGACACAGCCAGGTGCAATGTATTGGGACACCAGACATAAATGCTATCACTGCTCTTGTAACCTTCACCTTCCTGGGCTCCTATTTTCTGCCCTCAATTTATTTATTTAGCCTATGGGTTTTTAGGGCAGGGCATGGCTTGCTTCTTCCATGCTGCATTCAGCAGAGCCCTGATCCTTTGATAATGCAGCAATAAATCTCAGGGAGAGTTTCCTGAGTTGACAATTGTGTGCTGAGTCCCATATTCAGAGATGCAGGAACCCAACAGGCTCAAGTATCTTGGAGGTAACCGGCAAGACAAGAATAAAATCCAGGTCAGCTTTTTGGTGTTTTGATACTCTGACAATCAGCAATTAACCCGGGACACAATACAACCAAATTTTCAATATCTAATGCACCGATGCCTTCTGGTAATCTGGCTGCTGGTTTTGATGACAAAGTGAGGGCTGATTCTCAAGGTGCTGTTCCTACTTGACTTCTGAGATTAACTACAACATCTGGTGTCAGCAGAGATGAAGTTCATCCATCTGCAGAAGGCCTGTATGTCACCAAAATCAAGTTCTAGTATGGTGACTGAGCTTTCTCCTGTCCCTTATTGCCATCTAACCATGCTGCTTATCCCCACGTGCCTCTGAAAAATGCTATGGATTTACTGGATGGTAGTTGCTGAAGGGCCATATTCCTTCTCTCCTTCCAAATACAGCTGGTTGGTGTAGTGTTTACACCCACAAACACGAGGCAGTAGCAGCTCTTATCTATGCTATAATCCAGTATGAGGGCATGCTCTGCCAGACTAAAACTGAACTAATCCCACTAAAATCCCCAAGATGTGCAGGTTCATACTGCTGAGCTCTTTGCTCTGAGTTCCTGAATACATCTCTGAACACAGGAGAGAAAAAAAAAAAATAATGCTTGAAGCCAGAATATCCATCACTGCTATAAGGTGTAAACTATGATAAAACCAAAATTGCAATGCTACTAGAAGTATTTGAATTATGAAGAGATCTTTTTGTAATAAAGAATTTCTTAGGGTTACTGTGATTTCCTCGATCCATACTATTTTCACTCAGATAGAACAATTTGTTGTATAACAACAGCGTTTGCACATGTCCTGTATTTTGATACAAATTGTCTAGCACTGTGGTTATCCTAAATGGTCATCACAGTAAACAAAGCCCAGTCACTGTGTGTTGGATGAAAGGAGCAGATCTGCAGTAAAACAGCTGACAGGGGAAGAGACAGTGTGAGACTGCAGCCCTGAATCATGTCACTGACTTCAGGCAATGCAGATCAGCAGGAGACAGGGCTGCAGCAGATGGTCTGAGTTTGATTAATCAAATGTCCTGAATTAAAGCCTGATTGTTTTTCTTTTAAAAAAGTGGGTTAAAAAAATAAAAGCAAGCTGACAATGTAAACGCGCGCACTGTCTATCCCTGTTATTAACTTCAAATAACTGAAGGCTGAAGGAATCACTGTTTTCCTGACAGAGCTCAGCACATGGAACATCACAGTGCTTAAATACACTTAAAACATTGTGGGGATCAAGCAGTTGCACAGGTACAGCAAATCCTGCATTTTGTGGAAAGGCTGAGCGTGATGGGCTGGGGACCTGATGAAGGACAGGCAGGATTGTGCTAAAATACACAGGGCCCCACCAGTCTTGGGAGCTGCTCTGGGCCATAAAACAGGCCCATGAGTTGTCTGTTCGACCCCAGACTTTCACCATGCTGTGTTTGAATTCAATGTGCATGAGGATTCGAGCCTTCCAGCTTCCAGAGAAGCAAAGCAGGCCTTAGTTCTCCATTGCTGAGACTGCATGTTTCTTTTTTGCTTTTAAATCATGTGCACGTTTTATTATAATTAATCATCATAACATGAGAAACGGGGAGAAACAACAGAAGTGGTGAAAATCACATTCAGCTCTGATTTTCTGTCTCTAAAATAGCAAAAAACACCCAACATTTTTGGAGTGCAGAACTGAATTAAAACTATAGATTGATCGTAAGTCCTCTTGGCTCTAAGCCAAGAGTGGAGCTATTAATTTGACGCAAATTAATCTATGCAAATTTGCACACTGATTTAATGAAGAGACAGACATGCAATCATTTCATTACTTCTCAGATTTTCAATTAGATTGAATTCAGTAGCTGGCCACCATCGTAGTGGAGGAGTTTTGCTAAAAGGTTATTTGATGAATATTTATGAATTTGTGACTGCTACAGCTGAGCTTAATAGCAAGTATCATACTTTCTGAGTGCATGCAAATGATTCTTCAAATGTCCTAATGTAGTGATTGATTTACCTTTTTTTTGTCTTGACTGCTCTATCTTTAATCCCAGTTATTACTCTGGTGTTCTGGTCGGAGACAAATGAGTTGCTTAGGGGTAAGTGACTGTTTTAAATTATTACAAACACTGTCTTGTTTCATGGCTATTTCAGTGTGAGATGTGATGTTCTAAACAGCTGGAAATGTGACAAACCTCACTCAGAGTGCAAACAGATAAAAATTGAGACAACCCATAATATTGCCCTGGGCAAAAAAGATGTCACTTCTACAGATGTCTGAGATTAGAGGGATGGATTCCCTTCTCATGAATGATATTCACCTTGCAATCACACTTAAGGATGTGTTCAGCTGGAAGTCTGATGCTTCTGCTGTGCCAGCTCCAGTGAATACATGCTTAAGCACTGTCCCAGTTTGAACTGGTGGTTCTGAACCTTATCCAGCTTTTGCTGAAATGAAAGGAGCTATAACAAATTTCTGTAAATGGAAATACGAGCAAGTCCAACGTGTTCTATTCCTGCCTTTCCTTCTCTCAGGTTCTCAGTTGTTGTAAGGATCCAGATTAAAAACTGAGTACACAATGCATTCATGTGCTGCAGGACCACTTTAGAGTTAGTGGATGTTTGGGGAACAAACTAGATCAGGTAGCTAAATCTTTAACTCATTAAACATGTGAATGTGTAAAATACACACAACATTCCTCCCACAAGAGCTTCAGAAATGTTCTCCTCTGGAGTCATTTAAGGCCATATATGTTCTCTGGCTTCAAGTCTGAAGGTACACCCACTTAATTCCTCCAGGCAGCTACTGTTATTGCTGATAGGCTTTGATTTTTTTTCTTTCCATCTTTCAACCTACCTGTTCACAAGACATGGGCATAAAGTTGGACCAGATCTCTTCTGGAGGCAGTCAGAATCAGCAAAAGCCATGCAAAATACTGGCTGCCCTCAGGTGGCTTTTACACCTCAATCTGTAGATAGAATGTCAGAAACTTGAAGTAGAAAACATTCCATTTAGTGCCAAATTAAACAGGGATGTGAACAAAAAATGATCACATCATCATGAGCACTCTGAATCTCCCTTTTTCTATGTTTATCCATGTAGACTCTACCAAAACCTCCAATAACAGTGTCAGAGCCTCTTCCTGTAACCCTAAGTGAATTGTTTAGCATCTGGCATGAGAGCTTCATTGTGTCTCTCTGCATCTCTTCTCAGCTGTGCTAGGATTTTGGATGATCCCAAAGTCAGCCTGGAGAAATACACAGCTGGTAGTTTGCTTAGGAGATAGGGGTGGTTGTGAGGCTCTTTAGCTCCTGACAAAACCAATTCTCATGTCCTAGGTCAGCATCTTGCTTTTTATCACAAACTTCAAACTTTGCCTCGGACTTTAGCCCCCTGCCAGTGCAATGCATGTGAAAGCACAGGTCAATGTGAAAGGAAAACGGCTGTGATGTGTGAGCTTTACAAAAGGAGATCTCGAACTGCACAAGGCATCATGGAAGTAAGCCCTATATTTTATCCTTTCAGAATTGGAAAGAGTTGGCTGGCTAGGGTGAAAACGTAGTAAACTGTGATGGAGATGACAATTGTAACTTCAGAACTAAGCCAAAACCGGCGTCGCTTGCACCTTCTGCCAGAGTCCTCGGTGTGCTAGTTAAACCAGTTTTGTTGCCCCTTGGTTGACACCCACATATATTACAATTACTCCCACATAACCACAAAGCTCTACCTGAGCAGGAGTATGTTCTGTATGAAGAGCCAGAAGAGCAGGATATATCTCGAAAGATAAGCTGTGATAAGGAAGTGTTGACTGAAGTAGGCTGCACCTCCTTTTAGATTTCACTCTCCACTGGAGCCAAGGTGTTAAGTTCATTGGCTCTTACTGGAACATATACCATGTTGTATCTTCCCACTGACCTCTGAATTAAATCTTGCTTGTGATGGAGGAATTTAGATGGGAAAATGGGAGAGCAGCAGACTTGAGGAGACTGGTAGGTGGAGAGGAAAGTTGTGTTCCCATGCTGCTGAGAGTGAGTCCTGTTCTCTTCAACTGGCAAGGAGACTGGTCCCTATTAAATTAATGACTCTTGAAATAAAGAATATTTATAATTTTTTTTGCAATCCCTTTACTCAACAAGGTCAAAAGGGCGCTGTTTTCATTGCAGCCTATTTCTTGCACTATATAAACACCTGCAGGTTATCTCAGACAGGACTCGGCTGCTCTGTGAGGAAATGATGCAGGATTTCAACACAGGGGCCTGGACTGCCTGGGGAGAAAAGCTAATTCAATATAGGCTTTGGGAAAGTTTGTAGCAAATGTCCTTGGGTTTGTCTATACACTTATGTAAATTGGGGTATGTGGAAAGAACGATTATCAAACTGGCAAGGCAATAATATCACCAGCAAGTGACCTAAGGCTGAACCACTGCAGGGAGGGTGGGCTGAGGGACTCGCTCTATTAAGGGGTTTCTGATTTCCACACCAATTTATTTGCATGTTGTCTGTGTGACTGGGTGTCTAATCATCTCCTGCTTATTCATATGTTTTCCTGCTCTGGAGAATATCCTCCCTGAGCTTTTTCTTTAACCTAACAAAAGGAGCTTTCATTACTAGCTAGAGGTGTGACCGTAGAGCTTTGTCTGAGAGGTGTTGCTGCTTACAGCGTTATTATGTGACAGCGTGTGATGTTTCCACACTTAACTGGAAAGTTGTCGAACGCCTCATTGCCCTCCTGAAAATCGCCTTTCTTCTGAGCAGCAGTGACAAATGACCATCACAGGGCCCGTGGAGCAGGAGGGAAACTGCAAAACTCGGTGAAAATTAATTTCCTGCAGTAACAGACTAAACCCCACATTTGCACGGCCTAATACGTTTCAGCCCCTGGCAGTGTTTCTGCCTCCCTACAGAGCAGTTGAAGGGTGTCCCTTGTGCTGATCTTGGCGCTGTTTTTCTTTGCTTTTGTGGCTCACTGAGAGGACATGGCACATCCATCTTGGCATAGGGAGGTGTTCCCTGCAAGCTCTTCCTCCAGGACTGAGTCAACAATCCCATTTTCCCTTTAAAAGGGAGGATTGTAGAGGAAAGAGGACTGCCCCATCTAAGGGGCTGGGAGAGGTTTTGCCCCAGTCCTGCTACTGGCCCGTGCTGGAGTTTCTGGCACATCCCTGCCCTCGTGGTGGATGACCTTTCCTTGTGCACAGGCTGAGCCACCAAGCTTGGAAAGGGGCACTGAATTGGCAGGAGACATCCTTGGAACTAAGGATACTGATGTGATGGAGGAACAGAGGAGATCTGTGTGTTCTCATGGATAAGACATGTCTGGCTTTACCTGTGGTAACTCCCCTATTGCCACTTCTGCTCAGCCTTGTTATCTACTGCTACAGCTGCCTTCAGGAGGAAGGCACTGGCTCGGTCCTGAGTAAAGTAAAATGGAGGTAAAACAGGAAAAAGGTGCTTTTCTTGCACAAGGGAGGGCCTTCCCTGCAGTCACAGTACTGAGGTGCTGACTCTGGGGGACTCATGGCTGTACCCTCTGCCTGGGGACCAGGAGGAGACCCCTTCACCATGAGAGGGCCCCTCTGGCAGGGTTAGATGCCCTGTCCTGCCCTTGTTCCCCACTGTGCCCTCAGGACCCCACTGATGTGAGGCTCAGCAGGGCCGGCTGGACTGTGCCCATCCTCTTCTCCCCTCCTTGCATGGGGACATGTCCTGGGTCTGGGAGCCATGGGCAGGGCTGGCAGTGTCAGGGTGGCTGGAGCAGTCAGGGAGAAGCTCTTCCCGCTGATGCAAACCTAACAAAGCAAATATTTAAACAATGAGAGTCACCTTGTTTCCTTTGGTGTGTAGCCCAGTGCTGTGTGGAGATGGTCCTAGTGCAGGGTCTAATCCTTTCCTGCTCCTGGATGTTTTCTGGATTTTGGAGTGTTTCTCTCATGCCCTGGCTGCAGGTAACACTGTGCCTGTTTTGTTGCACTCCCCCTGCACCCATGTAACCCTCTACAAGCTGCTCCTGAATGGCAAGATGGCTCAATTTATTGCCTCTTAATATTAGGTCTTTCAGCCATGCTTCAAATAAACCTCAGAGGGGAATCAATATATGCCACCCTTAGCACATTGATTCACATCACCTTTCCAATGATGGCTCCTATAACAAATGCAAAAGGGCTTTTAGAGGCTTGTCTGAATGCAAATGTCTTCCATGTGCAAAACACAGTGGTGTGGGGTGGTGGGGAATGTATGGTCCTGAATAAACTTGCACAGGGCAGCACAGACTCGTGCAAGGTTGACTTCAGTGCATGTGAGTGCATGTTTGAGAGATGCAGTCCACAGTCTGGGAACAAGCAATAAAACAGTGGGATGCTGCCTCAGCATGTGGGATATAATGGAACTGGGATGGTGACGATACATGATGACAATAAAAAGTGTATATATAAATAAAGCCAGCGACAAGGTTTGAACCTTGAAGCACTTTGTGTCAAGAGAAGAGCAGAGCTGAACACAAAGAAGCAGTACATGCCATGCAGTGCTTTTGAGCTGCCTGTATTCTGGTGCCAGGCAGCTGGGTGCCTTGAATTTGTGTGTGTGTGAGAGAGCCTCAGTCAGCCAGATACCATGCCAAAATATTGGCCTTTTAGCTGACAGGGCTGCAGTGAAACTGCCTGCTCTGGAGTCAGACAGGGCAAGGGGAGTAGCTGGGATCAGATCTGAGGCTGCAGAGACAGGTCCTATCTTAGTGTTATAGCAATGTTCTTAATACTTGCCCACACCCCAAAGCACTTCAGTGACCTGAAAACCACTCAGGATTGTCACTCTACTGTTCTTGCAATGGGCTATATAGAAAGGATAATTTGTATTGTTCTGTGTTGCATGAAATCCAGTAATTGCCTGCTCACAGTAGCCCTTTGTTACTGCACTTTGGAAATAGCTGCATTTTGGAAAAATACAGCAGCTACCTGATGTCCCTTTTGTATGTCAAAGCACCCACCAAATCCACAAGCTGAACTTGCCAGTCAGAGGAGTTGTAGGGGCTTCACAAGACACTGTTCTGTGTCCTGGCAGAACAGCATCAGATCATCTGTGTAAGCAGCCAGAGACAAGCACTGGCAGCACAGCCTTGAGAAAATGCTGAATGCAGCTTTTTGCTGGCTAAAAAAGGACTTGGAGCTCTCTCCTGCTGCTTCGTTCCTGGTGTGTGAAGCGAAACAAGGCTTTGTACATAATTTGAAAGCAAACAGGATTGTGTCAAACATATCAGACTTCACCATTAATTATTTCTCCAGACTGGAATGACCCATGGGAGTCAGATTTTTAGCCAGCTCCTCCAGGCAAGCAGATAATATCATTAAATGTTCTTATCTGATGGAAGTGGGTATCACCCCCCTGGACGTTACACTGATACACACCAGGAAAGAAGCTGACAAAAATAAAAAAGAAACAAATTCTATTAGGGTTGGAGCTGAGCAGCACATGAATTTAAATAGCTACTTTGTTAGCTACTTGGTATATTAAGTACATCATTTTCCTGCTCCATTATTTCCACTGTAAAACAATCACTAATGAAGAGTGAATTAGAGTTTGAAAAAAATGCTTTTGGATCTTTTGCAGTTTGTCTGAAAGTGGGTCCTTGTCTAAAAGGGTAGATCTGGTAGTTCACAGATCTGCAGGGATTGCTGATATGTACTATATAGTTGCTTTAAAGGTGTCAGCATTTCAGAGCTGTTGGGCTGTACATCTGCATTGCTGCAGTCTATGAGTTCCCATTAGGGCAGTTTCCAGTATTTTCCAAGATTCATCTCCAGTAAAACTGCAGGTCCTTGAGGAAGAAGACACATGTTTATACAGAACCTACCACCGTAGGACTCCAATCCTAACTGAAGTCTATACTGCCAGAGTATAAATAATAAGTCTTCCAAATGCTGTTTAAAAGCCCCTTAGGAGGTTGTGGAGCATGTCTGAGTCCTACTGTGCTAATTCACTGGGACCAGGGGTTTACTGTTGACTATTTCATAGAATATGTGTTTGGCTCATAGTAAGAGCTGGCATTTGGCATGATAAATTATTGTCATTCTCTTGAAGTCCTTAGACTGGACATCCCCCAGCTCTAAGGCTGTATTGGGTTGTGTGACCTCACTGGGTCCTAAGATGTCATTTGAAATGTAACTTACTGGGGTCTGAGTATCTCCTTGGGTTCAGCAGGAGCAGAGGGTTAGGGGAGCTCAGGGTCTCGTTCAGAGGCAGACTCATCAATGCATTTTAATGCTGTCGGTTCAATATGCAGAGTGTTTGTTCCTTACAGAAAAAATACTATTCTGTCTGAGGAACAGGATTTGTAATAATCTTTTGTGATCTGGATAAAATTGTCACCTTTCACTTGAATGACCCTCTGTGCAAAGATTATTTCACTCACTGAACATTATGATTTCCCATCAATTCTCAGAAAAAGCACCGCTCAATCAAGGCACCTCTACCTGCCTGGCAGAGCAGTGCTGAAGCACTGGTACTTCCCTTACTTGGTCAGTAAGCTGTGTTTATTGTATACATTTGATATGCCATACATAGTCTCATTTTCATCCATAAAAGACCATGAATTTTCCCAGAAAGAAGTTCTTCTGTACCACAGATCTGCTGTGCAGCTGCCTCCATCCTCCAGCTTGACTCTCAGTCCCAGCAATGCCTTGGAAAATGTAATACCTAAAATAGAATGGCTGTATGTGCATCAACCCATACTGTTTATATTTATAAGCTGCTAGTGCTCAGGGCATGTATGAGGACAGGCATGGCACCCAAAAATGGAAGGAAATCCCACAGAGGCTTTTATGCTTCCAAAAAGCTCAGCTGCAACTTGAATATTGGAAAATTTGTTTCATAGGGCAGTGCAGGATCTCTCTGTGCTGGGACCCAGTTGCACAATTTGTCTCTTCTGTATTCATGAAGAGCTCTCTCATTATGTCCATTTCCCACATTTATTTTATTTCTAATTACAGTGATTTATGATTGGGTTTTAATTAACTTCCCTTGTCTGGAGCCTACCTATATACTTAATGGAGTCTTGCAAACTAGGCCTAACACACTCACATTGGTGGAAGCTGCACATGGAAATATCCTTGTAGCCACTGGCTTTAATTAATATAAGATTAGATTTTGGAACGGAGCAGCTGGTGAAGATCATCTCAGCTTTTGTGTTACAGAGGAGGTGAATGACTTGTTCAAGGTCCCTTCTGAGCCCTGGTCTCCCAATACCAAACCACTGCTGTGCTCCTCAGGCTCCCATTCCATGAGTCAAGTGCACCGTGCCTGTGGACACACCCTGTTGTCCAGGAAGGTTGATTTTTGTAGATAGTGTTTTTCACCTTCATGACACTCAGCAGCTCTAGTGAGACCTTAGATCTGGTTGGACTTTGCAGGATGCTGGGACCCCACAGCAGACCAGAGGAGAACAGCAAACTGCTGACAGTGTTGGGCTGTTGGTTCCCTCTGAGGCTGCATTTCAGTCTGAGAGAGCCTCACATTGCAGTCCTGGCTGCAGAGATACGTAACTGTGCTGGGAGCTAACTCTGATGTGACATCAGACTTCTAGTTTAGTATGACAGTCCCTCAATTTTCTAATAAATTTGGGTCAACGCCGGTCTTTTGAGGGATAATTAAGGTTGATCCATTCTGCAGGGCAAGCAGGAAGAAAATTCATTACTGCACGAGGAGGTCAAAGAGGGCCAAGGTGGAGAATATCTGTGTTCCAAGCACTGCTGTTTAGTGCTGCATCCTAATTGATCAGTGAACTATGTAAATGCTGAGGAGGTCATGCTCTGCATTTTATAAAGTGTCAGAACTGATGAGGCTTTCTTTGAAAAGTTACCTTGCTGTGCTGCATGCTGCTGAGAGAATAGGAAAATGGCATCTTTAACTATTGTTCATTTTTAATTCATGGCAAATTCTTATGATCTTTACACCGTACTTGGCCTGCTGAGCATAGTGATTGCCCCTGTAAACAAAATACTTGCAACACAAATATGACAACAAACAGTCTCCAGCACTTCTCAGCCTCTTCCCCCCAGTGTGAAAAACAATTGCAGAGCAGTGATGGGTTCCTATGATTGCAGACAACCAAGTGCTTAGTAATAAGATTTATTAGCTTGAGCTCTGGGGCAGGCAAGTTCAACTTGTTCTGGAGCTAAAATCAGTGGCCACTGAGGCCACTGTTTCACACACCTTTGGGTGTGGGCTTCCTTTGCTTGTTTTTATATTTGGTTTTGGTTTTTTTTAAGAAGAGAAGCCTAATCCAAAGCACAGCCTCCATCTTCCTTCCACCTGAGTTCCAGGATTCTGGGTAGGGCGGTGCCATGAACACTACTGCCCTGCACAGGAGTAGGAAATAGGAGCATCTCATAGCAGAGCTGGGTCCTTGTATGACACTTCTGAGCCAGAATTGCAACAGCGGGAGGAGGAGATCTGCTATAAATACAAGGCTTTGTTTGCAGAGCTCTGACTTGCAGGACTGTGCTCAAGTCCCATACCCTGAGCACTCTGCTAGAACAAATTGCTCTGAGAGATCTCAATGTTTTTCATTTTACTATGACTGGAGGAATGCCAAGTTTTTTTCATTCACTTGTAGCAAAAAAACTTACCTGACCTCAGGGCTTTACAGAGCACAATGAGTTAGAATCATCCAGGAATGAGAACTTCCTATGAAGGAAGCTACATATTCATTTGTAGAAGTGATGTGGGGACAGAATCCCTACTTGTTTCATTAATCACTTTTGTGACAGGCCCTTCACCACTCCTTCCCATCAATGCTAAAGCTGGAAAACATTGTTTTTCACAATGAGAGAGGCAAGAAGTGGATCTCTAATTATGAATACTATTAAGAAGCAGAAGCAAATCACTCAGGGCTGTTTTAAGTATCATGCAATGGAAATCATCGCTCAGGCTCAAACAACACGCATCTGTTACTGATATTAGAATTGTTAATGTAAACATATCATGGTTTTCCTTTGTGATAAGACTGTGCAAATATAATGTGGAAAAAAAAAATCATTTCGGAGGATGCTTGAAATTCTGGTTCCCCCAGGTAAGATTCTTCTGGTGGGCCCTGGGCTGTCTCTTGGACACTGTTTGAAAGAGCAGAGTGGTAGATTTCCATCCCAGTCTGGAAGAGGAATGCTGTGGCTGATGATCTTGTTATGAAGAATAATCTCTAATCCTAAAACAGGAGGCTGAGGCTCTCACAAGAGAAACAGCTTGGCTTTTACTTCATGACATGAAAACTAAGGAGAGAATATGATTGTTGGCTATAAATACAACAGGAATAGATAGCAGGAAGGAGAAGAGTTCTGTTGTTGGCCTGTGCATCTGTAAGTTTGCCCAGTGCTTTCCCATTCTACAAATTGATTTAATAAAAGATGTTACCTCTCCCTGCAGGCTTTGGTTTTCTTCTAGTCCTGGACCATAACAACTGTGGTACTTCTATTATTGGCACTGGAGTGGAAAACTTGCAGTCCAGTTGAGGTAAATTTAGTTTGAGTGCGAGGAGATTTCCGAATATGAGAGCTGCAGGGATCAGGAAAAGGCACACAGTATGCAGGCAAGGCACCTGAAATACCTATAAATTGGCTTTTGATTAGTATCTAAAGGATTGCACAGCATTGGAGCACACGACAGCAGAATTGCTGTGGTGGCTCAAGAGACCCTCTGCAATCCTAAGGGAATATGAGCTGAAATAAAGAGACTGTGTAACATCAGTGAAGTGGGGAAAAATCTGCATGAGGAACATCAGCAGATTTACTAACCAAAGGTTTCTATTTAACTATTGATAGTAATCCAAGTACTTCTTCCTCTGCCTTGTACTATTTTACAGTGTTTTCCCCTGTGTATTGAAAGTCTGATTTACTAAGAAACTATATGCCTTGGAGTTGTGTAAGAACAATGAATGTATTCATCAGCTTTCATGTAAAGCAGCTGTAAGATCTCACCAAGGAAGGCTTCTGCAAAGAGTTAAGCTGGGGGATAAAGGGGAATGTAATAGAATTATACATAAGATTGGCACATCCATCCATCCAACGTGCTCACAGGCTGTGTCATAAGGTTGGTTGTTTTGTTCTCTCTGCGTGCTTAGAACTTACAAAAGCATTTCAGAAATTCAGCATCAATATCTAAGGTAAGATTTTTGGCTCCCACTTAGGCCCTGTACAAAGGAGCCGGGGTCTCAAATGGAGTGCTGTGCTCAGCAGTTTTTCCTTAGGAGAAAAGCTGTTCATTACAGCTGAGAGGAACAGAGCACAGACAGGTGATGAGGCCTTCCCTGATGCCTGAGGTGGGAGGGTGACTGGCTAGAGGCATTTTGGGGACTTACAGTACACAGGGAGTGCAGTGTTTTGAGTTGTGCAGCAGTTTCTTCAGCAGGACTGATGTGGCATGGCACAGTGCAGGAGAACTTTGCATGAAAAACTTCATCTGAGTGAGCTGCCAAACTCTTGCCCAGGATAAACAACCAGGGAACATCAGACTGTTTCTGTAAGCGAACCTCTGTCAGTGGGATCACTGAAAGTACCAGGAAAAACTCTCATCCTTCCTCTGCACTGTATTGCCTCCTTGCTTTGTACTGGTAAGAGGGAGATTTCTTGTCTCAAGAAAGGAAATGCTCTAGAGCCTTAATGGTTCATTGCAATAGAAATTCCTCATGCACATATTTAACCTGAAAAGAGGTTGTATCGAGGTGGGGGTTGGCCTCTTCTCCCAGGTAACAAACAATAGGACAAGAGGAAACAGCCTCAAGTTGTGCCAGGGGAGGTTTAGTTTTGATATTAAATAAAATTCCTTCACTGAAACTGTGGTCAGGCATTGGAACAGGCTGTCCAGGGAAATGGTGGAATCCATGTCCCTGAAAATGTTCAAAAAGATGTAGAGACAAGGTTTGGTGGTGGCCTTGGCAGTGCTGGGTTAATGGTTGGACTCGATCTTGGAGGTCTTTTCCAACCTTAATGATTCTATGATATTATAAAATTTGCAGGTCTAAATTCTTCCTTGAAATTCCATCTGAAGGGGTAGCCCACGATGGAAGGGCTGATAAAATAGGGTGGAACACCTCACTACCTGGGATTCCCTGGTGGATTATGTGTGCTCAGAAAAAGAGGCAAACAAAAACCCTTCCTGCAGACTGTCTGGGCCTGAACTAACTTTGAACTTGGTCTGCTGTACTGGATACTTGAACAGGCTTTGGATCAACCTGTGCAAATGGGAATGTATTCCCAGTAATTATACAGCAACACTCTTGTGAGCTGCTACTCATCAGCAGTAGTTAGGAGCCACTGCAAACAACTGGATGCACACAGGCTGATGTCTTACACTGTCCTCAGTTATCAATCTCCTCCTGTTGTAAATGCATCTGAAGGGCGTGATTTCCATTTAGAGTACATTATAGAACCAGGTCAAACATGAGGAATTCATTTTTTTTACCTACCTGGTAACTTGACAGACCATGTAGTTTGGTCCTTGTGAAATTATCTGAGTAGACACAGCACTCTTCAAAAGTAGAGGATTAGGAACTATTTAGACAAAGGAGCAGGCAGGTGTATTAAACCACAATGATAAGAAAAGTTGCTTACTCTGGACTTACAGGGAAAATGAAATTAATAAGGAAAGTGTTACTTATTTGACTGGGAATGTGGGAATTATTACTAATTGCAAGAGTAATTTCTTGATAATGATGCTGTAATGATTCTTTCTATTACAAGTGGCAATGCTGTCATTGCTACATTACTCAAACTCAAATCCATGGGGAAGCTCTGTAGGGTGAGCAGTGATTGAAAGTTCCACATTAAAATAATTACCCTCGATCTTAAATTTAGAATGTGTGTGATATATATCTAATGTTCTCTAGATTTCTTAAGGCTGCTCTTCAACAAAGATACTTCCCTTATCTGCTCTGTGCTCTGGTTATTTTGTTTTTTTAATACCAGTTAATTGTTCAGGACATGTTTAATGATGATATTCAGAAATGAAAGAGTTTTAGCATTGGTGTCACAATGGTGACAATCGATAAATGAGGAGCTTATTTCTTATCTGTAATGTTGTGTGGGGGAAAATTTGTCATTCCTATCCAGAGCTTTTCTGGTTTTGCTGCCTCTTTGAGATGGGATTTAAACATCCTGGCAGAAACATACAGTGGCAATGTGAGAAATATGACATAGCTATGTGCCACAAATGCTAATCCAGGTCTCACTTTGATCCCAAAAGCCCTGGTGAAGCGTGCAGGGCACGTGGAGGATCAAGAACGGTCCTTCTGATCAGAGTAAAACAGAGTTATGAAGTCAGGCTTCCACACAGACTCTCTCTGCTTTTGTGCCTGTCTTCCTCACACAGGGGCACCTCCAGAATTTCCTGAAGAAGGCAGGGCAAGCCCTTCCCCTTGGAAATATTGTTAATTCAATTCTCCCAGAGGTGAGGAGCCTGCTTGATCTGGAATTTTAACTAGTATCTTCCATACTACTCCAGAGTCAATCCTTTGGCAGCCAGATGGAGGCATGTGGTTGTCATGTACAGATAAACCTTGGTGTAGCAGAGACCAGGGAACATCACTGAAATGCAGTGAGAAAATAAGGTGTTTTCTCTCCTTACTTTTTTCCTGTGGTGTTCCTGGTAGCAACTGGGAACTGAGCCACTGCTATGCCCTGCCCTGGGCTTGGCTTTCAATGCAAGGCTGTGCTGGCAAAGTGTTAAATGCTCAGGGGTTGCTGTTTTGGGAACAGTTCTGAAGGAGAGTTTTATTCTGGCTTTTCTGCACCAAATGAAGGGGAAGGAAGGCCCCAAAATCATTTTTGGTTTAGCTAACTGGATTAAATTATGCTGTCATAGAAAAACAAAACTTGCTTCAATTAAAAGTTGAAGGAGCAGTGGGAGATGAGCTGTCTCCTGCTTTGGAAGCACTTGCAGAACTTCTGCACTGTTTCTCCACGAGGTCCTGGACAGGGGGACTTGGGTGCCACATGAGGGTGATGGCTGACCCAGCTGGGGGCCTGATCTCTCACTGCTCTTAAATTCAGCAACAATCTTATTTCCTTACCATGCTTGTCCTGGTTAACTGAAGTTGGGGATGTGTCAGGATTCTCCTCTGGCAGAGAATTTTAGTCTTTGTTTTCATACACATTCTCCTTTGTAAAAGCATTCACAATCTGTTTTCTTTTAAAGCGTAATTTTGAACATATTAATGATATTGGCAATTACTCAAAGAAAAACATATAATCAATGAATGCTTGCTAGTCTGTGAGGTGATAAATTTTAAAAATACAGTCTATGCTCGCCTGGAATTTATTGCTTCAGGCAAGGTGATAGCTTCAGCACTGCCATTTCCAAAGACTGCACTGTGCATTTATTTTCTCATTAGCATCTAGTTTCTATTGTATATTTTGAACAAAGGTAACCTTGGAGTAGGAACACATTCCTTTCTGTCAGGAAGAACTTGTGATGCTGTTTCAAAGGTGCATGCATGATTGAGCAGCAATACATCACAAGAAGCTCTGCAAAGAAGATAATTCTCCATGGGCTGTAGTTGAAGAAAGGAAAAATCCATTTTTTTTTAGATTACCGTACTTTGTGTGGGGGGGAGGGTTAATTTATGTGTGTTGTGACAAGCTCTCTCAGATGGTGAGTAGACTGTTTGTCAACTCATAACGATCATTCTCCAAAATAGCAAAGATTCATTGATTCGCATTTTAGTGGGTTTTGATAAAAAAATTATACTCCATTTTAAAGGAAGGAAGCTGTTGTCAGTGCAAATTCTTTAAAAAGTGAAAATTCAGAGTGATTTTAGTAGTTTGGGAGAGGAATTTGAAATAGTAACTCTTAAGTTTCATTTTCCACTGCAACATCCATTGTATGGTATAAAACCCTTGCTATATTGCTGGCATTTAAAAAAACCCACATGCTTATGGTGCACAAAGGCTACACAGAGCTGGAAGTTCACAGCAGCTGCATTTCTGAGGATGGAAAAGAAGACATGGGGAAGTGAGGAAGGGCAGTCTTATGGCAAAGCACTGAGCTGTGCCCTGGAGGAAGAGGGGGGTCCGTGGTGGAAGGAGGTTGTGTGACTAAGGACATAAAATGTCTGTGGGAGACCTGGAAGTGGCTCCTCAGGTGCTCCTGTTTTGAAAACATCTGCATTCCAGCAGCATCTCAGAAACATTAGACCCAACCCAAGAAGGTAACTAGGAGTGGTGCTTTCTGTAGCTTGTACCAGAGCTGGGGCAATAACCACTGCCCAGCACAGGTCAGACCCATTCACATCCCCCAGAAACCACAGGGCATAGTTAGAACAGGAAAAACACAGGCAGCAGAGCCAGGTATCGACCAGGAGGCTAATCCCAATACTCTCATCCTACAAAACACAAGCTGAGACCTTTAAAAGCTCTACTTAATCTCAGCCCTGCCTGCTCCAGCAGAACTCTGCCCCCGTGTCTGGGGTGAGCACTGATGCAGAGGAGAGGCTTCTGCTAAAATCCCACCACTAACTGTAAAACCTCTTGTGTTTGGAAAGTTCAGCAGTGCTGTGGCAGCTGTCTCTGACACTGCCAGGATTGTGACTTAATGTGCCACTCTGCAGCTACCAGTGCCACCTGCACCAGTGGATGCCTCCTCAGAGACCTCCTATAGATGAGCTGAGCTTTCCTGGGAAAACAGAAGCACAGATAACAAACTTTAGAAGGAAAACGGTATTTCTTTGGGTTGCTTTTCTGGAAGGATTTTAATGGCAGATGAGCTGGCTCTCTCTGTGCTGGGGAGGCTGTGTGCTGAGTGTTAGGCTGAGTACAAACAAGCTGCTCAGGCTCATCCTGCTCCAAGGCGAGAGCAGTGCCTGGGGAATTCCAGAGATATTAAAAGGCTGCACCAGCCAAAGCAGCTGGATTGTGGCTCTCAGCTCTCAGTGCAAGTGAGCTGTGGTTTTGGCCCATTGCTGTTGTTTCTCTGATGATGGAGATTGAACAAGGAACTGACACCCTGGGGTAGCTGATTTTCAGGATTTTTCCGTGATGGCAAGTTTGAATCCTCAGCTTTCCTGGGACACAAGGGTCACAGGAACTTGCTTCGGGGGAAAATGGGGCTGGTCAGCCCTGTGTCAGATTGATCCTAAAGGGTAAACTCCTCCATCAGAGGAGTTGGGGGCTTAAGGATAAACTCCTGGTGTGAGGCACTATATAATCACAACATGGAAAGATGGCTCTTGGCTTGAGGAGCATGAGCTCTGTAGTCAGCTACAGCTGTGCTGGCTCAAAAGATCCCATTAAATGCTCTGCCTGTTTCTATTCATAAAACTTGATGGTTTCTGAACAATACAAACTTCTAACGTGTTTGAAAGAGCCTTAAGTTGGTAATAACAATGAAATGCAAAGAATCATCCAAAATTTTTCTGTTTACTTCTATAGTATAAACAGCTTTATTCAGTAGTTCCTGCATGGGGTATTCAAGATTTTTAACTGACAACAGAAACCCACATATGGCTCAGAAAAGTGTTGGCATGCTCTTGTGTGAAGTTTGTTAAAATTGTATGATAGACATCTTGTTATTTAAAAAATCCCTTTCCTTTCAGACAAATTTATTCTGTGGTTTAAAAGCTGTGTTTTAAAAGCTAATTGGACAACGCCAAGGTTATAATTAGTTTTGTACTCATGCAGAATAGTCTTCTAGGACTCCTTTGTAACTCTGTGTCTGAAATTGAAGTTTGTCAGGATATCACAATTTATTAACAAAAAAAAAAAATGCCATCCACTGTGACAACTGCAGTTGTACCAGGAATTTTTCAGTGTCAAAGGCAGGGATGATCTAGTGCCATTATTTACCAACCACGTTGTCAAGCTGCCTTTCTCTCTCCTCTCTTGGGGGTGATGCTGATGGCCAAAATCATCAGACTTGCTGGTGGTATTTGAAGGATTAAGAAAGTTAAAGCAACATTTAAACAAGCTGAAGGCTGATTCGTAGATGTTAACAAGTGCACTCAGTAGTCATATTCTATCTATCAAAGCAATCTCCTCTTTGAGACGAGCAGAAAATAATTTATTTAGGAAATAAGAGTCTTCACAAGCAGCCTAAACATTTATTAAATTTTTTTTAGGGACTTTAAAATCTCAATTTCCCTTACACAGAAAAGTTTCAAAGGACCACTTCTAGTCTTATTGTATTTGCTTCCTTGTAGAGTCAAAGGTGAACAAAAGCTTGCTGAAGGCATCCTGCAAATATAAACCCATTCTAATCAGGTCAAGTTGGTTATTTTAGCTTTCTGCTAGGTGCATAACAACATTGATTTCTACGTAGTAGCTTATTTTGGCCATTCAAACATGTACAGCATGCACAGATATGACCCCCTGAACAATCTTACTGTGCTTATTTAAGCCTTATTTTAAAAATCCAATGAGGATGTGTTTTCCTTAACAATAAATGTGAAATGGAGAGAAGAAAACTGACTTCATCGATTCAGTGACTTTATATTTTTTTCTGTGCTATGAGCCTGTAGGTGGAAAATAACTATGAATATTACATATTGAAGTATCCCAGACTTCAAATATGTGTAACCAGGCAGAAATTTTCCCTTCCTCAAAGCTTAATAAAGATTATTCAAATGATATCTTACAACATTGGTAGAGGGAATTGTTTCCTGTCTTTGCTAATATCTGAGTTAGGAGAATGATGTATGAAATAAAAGAGAGAGAAGATGGACTATACATGCTTTTATAAACCTTTGAATTTCAGACATGATCTGCCATGTGGATGATGGTTAGGCTCAGCCTTGCACTGTCTCTCACCATTTTTAAACAGAAACTACCTCCAAAACCTAAGGGGTTTACCAGGTCTCTGTCATCAGGAGGAAATCTTAATGTAATGCAAATATACTAAACTTATAACAAATACATTGCTCACACGCAGTTTGCTCCCAATATTCCAGACATTAGTAAAAGTGGAAACAGTCTGTTGTCTTGAGGGCCACAAAGCCTGGTCAGTAATGAATTACACCCATCTCTGGTCCCACCACCTTGGCTCCAAGGAGCTGCTACCCTAAAGGCTTCTCCTCTGTGTGTATGAAAGGGGTGATTTTTGGCCTGTATTTCAACCACCTCCTCCTGATCCCCTGCCCCAACCACAGCTGTCCCAGTTCTCAGGTCATCCCTCTGACCTCCATGGTTATTAACAGTCCACAGGTTTCTGGATCCTGTGCTTTTCTGCCTCTATTTGGACCATTTCACGGCTGAGAAGCGCCTGGGCTCTCCCAGAAAAGCACAAAAGTTGTTTCATTCAACTTACCCCGGGCTTGTAACTGCCTTTCCCACCTATGCTGTTACTTGTCAGCTCTCCCCTTTTGCTTTTACCTGCCTGGCTGTTATCACACATCAAAGGTACGTGCTGGGTCCTGACCAAGCACAAGGCATGTCCCAGCACATCCTCTGGGAAGTGCCAGGGGCCAAGTTCTCCCCTCAGCCCCCGTGGGTGACTGCTTTGATCTGGCAGGAGCTTGTGCACAGGCACCTGGGGCAGAGGATCAGCTCCTCTCCCTCCCAGTTATTACAGGAAGCAGCAGCTTCTGCAGCGTGTGTGAGACATTTGAGAGTGGCTGCTGCCAAAAAGTTCCTCCTAATTCCATGAGGCAAATCTTGCATATTAAAAATGCTGTCCCTCATCAGCCACACATCATCATTCAGCATGTGGAGGTGTCAATCACTGGCAAGCATCCCTGGTGAAAATATCTATACATTTGGGTAATTAGAGTTCATCTCTGGCCTGAAGAAGTTATAGTTGGAACTTGCATGCAGGACTCATGGGGAATTTCTTGGACAGGAATTTTTCCAGTTATTGAAACTTCCTGAGTTTTGTGGAAATGATCTGACTTCCCAGGCTTCTGACAGAGCATATTCATGTCTGAACAGCCACTGTTTCCTGCTTTCCTAGAAGCCCCAGTCTTTCCAAAATCCCCTGTAAACTGAATAAATAATTAAAGTTTTCAATTTCATTAAAAGGCTGGAGGTCTTGGCCAAAAATGGTCCTGGAAATTTTTTCGTTGTTGTTTTCTTTGCTTTGTTTTGTTTGTTAAAGTCTGGTTTACTATTATGCTCTATTTATCATCTAACAGGAAAGGTGGAGGAAATGTGCCTTTGAAATCAAGCAGATTAAATGACTTCCCCATGGTCTCACAAGTACTCCAGAAGCAGAATTGAACTTACAGCTCCTGGGTATTAGTAGGGCCTTAACCACAGAATGATCTTTGTCTTGTTATGTGAACATAATCTCAGTTACATTCTGGCTGACTTAAACCCCTGAAAATAAAACCAAAGCTCTAGCTTAAAAATGAAATAAAACACTGCAATCCCTTCAATACTAGTGAATTATTAATATTAACCATTTAAAGAAAAATGTTGCTGTTGCAGAGGAATAGCTTTTTTTAGAAGTGTTTTCAAAGGACAAATGTTTATATTCAATAACCAGACTGCAGGGAATCATCTCTGAGAAAGCTGCTTTGAATCTTACTCTGAATCCTTTACCCATAATTTGCTAATGAATTTTCAGCTTAACTGCAGTTAAAATGTAAGAGTTTGACTGGGGAATGGATTGAAAATAATTTTTCTTCTTCCTGTTTTCTCTCTAGGCACTTGTTAAGAAATGTTTGAACGCAATGAAGTGTTAAGAGACTGAGAGCTTGTTAAAATAGCAGAGGGGCAGCTGTTGGAAGGGGAGGCAAAGAAGAAAGTAAGGAATGAATCTGAAGAAACTTCCTTTCCAAGGAAGATTAAAAGCATTTCAATTTGAGGAAAAATGAATGTCCTTTCAGATCTTCCTGTTGCACACTTTAAAATCAAATGAGCCAGAAAATTTGTTTGGCTGCTTCTATGAGCATCAGTCCTTTATGTCTGCCTTGGGACACTGGACCTGGTGTGCACATGCCCAGGCTAATTGCACTGGTAATGGTCTCACTGCAGCAACTGGATCCGAAATTTGATGGATATTTAGGAATAGTGGATGTATTGATAGTAACTGGGATTGGCTAAAACCAGATAAAGTGCTCAAATGTCTGGGTTGCAGTGGGTGATACAGGATTGGTTTTCCTTTTGATAAGGAAATTTTGCATTAGAAAGGCTTCTCGTCCCTCAATAATTAATCAACTTCTATATTTATTGCTCAGTAGCCATCACTCAGCTCTGGTTAGGCATCTTCAGGGATGGCTTCTCCCAGTGCTTCTGCATCCCCTGCAGTCTTCTCAAGTGCTGTAACCTGTGGGATCAAATCAGCTTTAAATATGAAGGGCAAAGCCAGCAGCTCTCAAGCAAGAGCAGTATCTTTGTTGTGGTGTTTGCTGGCTCAGGGAGAGGCTGAGCTCCTGCCATGTCTGTGTCTGGGAGCACAGGGCACAGCCCTGGGATGGAGCAGTGCTCAGGGATGAAGCCTGCAGCTGGCACAACACAGTGACTGTGGGGGTGAGGACAGGCATCAGCTGCAGATTTGCACTGCTGGGCATCTCAAGTAAGAAGCAGTTTATGTTTGTTTGCCAAGACTGGCACAAGGGTGAGTGCCTGGGATGTCTCTGTGTGTGTTTGTCACATGTGAAAAGAAGGGGCAGGTTCTCCTGGTGCCAAGTAGGAAAGGACTGCTTGGCCTCTGCCCTATTCCCTTCTGCTCTCTCTACCCATGTTATGTTGGAGCTGGTGCTTTTCGGACCCTGCACGGGGCTGGACCCATTTGTTAATCCACTAGAAAATTAACTTCTCCCCCACAAAAGGGATGTGGGGGTTTTGGTTGTTGGTTGGCTGAGGGGTTTTGTGTGTGTTTTTTGGTTCGTGGGTTGTTTTGGGGTGGGGTTTTTTGGCAGAGTTGCCACAGGGTTGGCTCAGCACAAGTTCCAATGAATGTCAGAGCTGAAGCAAGGCAGAGAACAGGACTTCTGCCTTCAGAGAGTGTCTTAGCTATGGGTTCCTACACTGGGAAGTAGAGCTAACAAGGACAATTTGTGTACTGTGAAGTGGCTTAGTTTTTGTGAGATTATTCCAGGTTAGCAGTGTGATCTGTGGAGCAGATATCCTGTGCTGGGTGGAGATCTGAGCTGACTGTCTGGAAGGGTGGCCATATATCCTTGTTTCTGCAATGTGTGTGTAATGTTAGCTCGTTTCATGGTTTACAGGCATGGATATTGAAAGCAGTCAATTAGATTACATGTGATTAAAGACACTTTTGCTGTTAATCAGTGTGGATTAGGAAGATAGGTTTAAGAGTTTAACAGGGAGAGTTAAAAGTATGGAAAGGGTCATATAAATATTTGAAGTACAGACAGCCTTCATTCAGCTGTAAGGCTTGGTGATCCTGAGAAGCCCACATTTCATTTCCCAGCAGCATACAGATGGGAAAGTGTGTTTACAGATGCATCATGTTCTGTGGAAGAGACTTAGTGGGAATGTTTGCCTTGGACGAGCAGTATTATTCATATATAGTTCTTGTTTAGCTTGGACTTTAAGCAAGAAATTTGCCTCTCCTCTACTCTAGTTTGCTTTTCAAGGTTTACTTGTGCAAGTGCTAGTACAGATTGAGCTACTGCCACTGAAATCCTGCATGGGATGTGGGAATGCAACAGGCATAGGGACCAAAATGAGCTCCTGTTTATTTAAAAAAAAAACCAAAACCACCCAAAAATAAAAACCAAAAAGCCCAAACCAATCAAACAGATGAAAAAAAACCCATAAAACCAAAACACCCAGACAAACATAAGCCCCCAAGCAAAGAAAAAACCCACATACACAAAAAATATTGCCAACTAGTTTACACATGATCTCAGCTAGTCCCTCTATGGTTGCTATAGTGTTGCTAACACAAGTAGGTGAGGAGTACTGCTACTACTTTTCTGGTTGAGCAATAAAATAATCCATATTGGTGTATGAGTAGTAATTTTCTGCTACTACTTTTCTGCTTGAGCAACCAAATAATCCACGTTGGTGTACGAGCAAGTACTTTTTAGCACACAACTGAAAACAGCTTTATCAAAATCCTCAATTAAAACAAACCCTCCCTTAGCCTCAAATCTGAAATCCTATTCATTGGCAAAACTCGTTAGCTTGTCAGTTTGTTAAATATTCCCAGGACTAAACTCACATCCCCAGAAAGGATAATGCAAAATGCAGAGGTTTAACAAAGCCATAAGAGGGATGGAAGTCCTTCTTTCTCTTGCTAATGTATTTCCAGTTTTGCATCCTTATGACTCAGGGGAACACAGTCTGTGAAGTACACGATTAAGCATTATCATCGTGATTTCAGAAGCCATCCTCTTACACCAAGTAATAACTCATTTTCCACCATTGTGCACACCAATATTGCTGTCAGAGCTGTAAGCCTGACCCTGGCACTTGCACAACAGGGGAAGAGAAGCCATAAACTGGCAATAACCATTGTGTTCACTTGTTTCTTGGTAAAGCCAACCGGACCTGTGGACTAGAATTGCAGGCCTGCCATAGGTTTGGCAGGCTGGGCAAAATAAGGCTGTTGTGTTACTCCAAGGCATTTTGGTTTATGGTTATAGTTTTCTGTGGGTTTCTAAGGCACTCTTATGTTTTCCTGGAGGCACCATTCTAATTTTGAGGGTGAATCCTGACCAATGTTGCATTCGCTGGTTTAATGAGATTGCTCCAGGTAGAAGTTGCTCTCTGTTAATTAAAACATTCACTTGAACTCAAACCTGAAGGACTGTTTGGAAGCAGGAGAGCAGCAGCAGCAGCTGGGTGTGGATGTGAGAGGGAGGCTGAGGTTGGTGGGAAGGTGCAGCTTTGGGGCAGAGAGAGGTGCAAGAATCTTTGCTCTTTTAATCCCTACTCTTTCAGTTTCCCTGTATGGCCAGTGAATGAAATGGTGGCTGTGATGTCAATTGACAGAGTATTACAAGGGGCTCTTGCTGCTTATAATCCCCAGGCACAAAACTGGAGACCTAGTCCCCATTTCCCAAACAGGGAGGAATGTTTTCATTACTATGTTAATTCAATGTCTCCTATAATAGTGATACTTTAATTGCTCCTCTGTTTTCCTCAGACATAATCCAATTCCCTTTGGCCTCCTAGTTTATCCACACATTAATTGGGTTATTGCCTTGTAAAACAGAAGGGCAAATGTATCGCTTAAATTTTATGACAGACAGTTAATAAGCATGACTGAGATTTTTAAAGTGCCCTAATGAAATTAGGTGCCAGCCTCCCAGGAATTTCAGTGGGATCTGGGTGCCTTCCTGCATCACACTTCCTGGAAATTCCCAGCCCAGACACACGAGGAAAACTATATTTCTTTGCTGCACATTGAGCACTTCAGAGTTTCTCCTTTTCAACCTGAATTCCTGATTCTACAGTCTTTAATCCTGTAGATCTGCTTTTGATTTAATCTAGCAAAATTCCTTTTGATTTCCTTGATTAAGGATTGTGGGGTAAAAGCCTTTGAAGTACAGCTGAAAGTTTTGAAGTAAAAAACAGGCAGAGACAGGGCTTGGGGTAGTGGGAGGTCCAGGTTCTCCCAGTCAGGACTGCAGTCCCTGTCAAAAGTGACTCCATTCTTCCTCAAGCTTGTGCCTGCAGGACTAGTGTCCACTCCCTGAAATCTGAGGGGGCTGCTGAGTAACAGCCTTGTTCAGCAAACACAGAAAGCTCTGAAGCTTTCCCATCTCCCCACACCAGCTTGCTATGGAAAGGGGCTTATTTTGTCACAGCCAGGTCTGTGCTACTTTTCCAACAAGCAGATGCCTCTGAGCCACTCCTGTGTCATGGGCACTTGTGTCCTGTGAACTTGTATTATCTGTGTCAAGGAGCACTGGACCAGGATAGCAGCAACGAAAACTATTAGAAAAAAAACAAGTGGGCCATCAAGAATGGCCTTAATTCATTTTGACTTGAACAGTGAAACACCAGAACCGAGCACGCTTTGAAGATCTTCTCCCCTTTGTGGCTGTTTCAAGCACCACTTGTAGTGGCATGATCAGAAGCAACCTGCATTCACAATCCAACCCATGCACCCTGCAACTCCTTCAGCTGGCTTTTCTCCTAGCAGCAGGTTGCAAAAGAAAGGGAGATGATGGCTCCTGCATCCTCCCCCAACTTCCTAGTGCCACCAGGATTGGGTAAGGATGAGCAAACAGCCACCATTGTGACTAAGCCTTCATCAAGGAAAAGCCTGTGCTCTTTATTGTTACTTATTTTGGGGGGGTGGGGTGTGAATCAACTAGTATAAAAGCCAATAATGAATGATCAAAGGGTGAATACTAATGATAAGAACATTACACTAAGTCCTGGAATATCTCTTCCATACCAGCAAAGATGATATAACCCACAACACACCTGCAGACTGGCTGTGATCAATTTTCTTCGAGCTCTCTAAGGAGAAATAAGGATTGCCAAAGCAACACATGCTTTGGCCTCTCTCTTCCTATCAAACATGGAGTGAATAAAACTGACAGTGATCGTTCTGCTTTGATTGGTTTTCAGATAAAAACAGTTTCCATCCAACCTTACATAGCACAGGTGTCATAATGGCCAGGGAAAACCAGACATTTCATAGAGTGCTGCAGGAGCTGCTAAAAATTGAAACTAGAAATGAGTTGCAAGTGGTGGGAGAGAGCTGGGTTCAGGTGCTCCTCTGGTATAGTTCAAGTAGAGATTGTAGACCCAGGGCTGAGCTTAGCTTAGCCCTGGTGAATGGAAGGCAAGATGTGTTTTCATACAAAATTATTCTCTTTATTGGAGTCTTTCTTATTTAAAGTAATTTATGGGTTTAGAATCAGTCTAAAGTAACTTGCACTGATGTGTGAATTTGGGCTTTTCAGGAAGTGCCATGTTCCAAACCTCAATGGACAGAGGGATAACAAACATTCTGGTTCACTTGGGTGTTTTGTGGATCTTAGCACAATGTTTGCTTTTGCTTCTGGCTCTTCCATGAGGAAAATCAGCCTTATTGCTGGCTGGGCTTCCATGTATCTATTGAACAAAAATACTTCTATCTGGGAAGTTTCCAATGTGAGAAAATAGAGCTGTGCTATTTTAGATGGGCTGATCAGAGTCTTTGAAGGGGCTGGGTTCTCCATCAATTACAGACAAATTCAAATATTTCAAAGGTTTGGTTGTCCAAACAAGCTGAGAGCTTTTTGTGGAGAGTTTCTGAACTGTTACACCAGGTTGGCATGACTGTCACAAGTCGCACCTTAAAATCTACAAAAAAAATCTTAAATCATGTCTGCAGTTCTTCCATTTGCAGGAAACACCTTTAATTTAAATAGAAAACGTCTGGGTAATTAAAGCAAGCAAAATGCTGTAGCGAGGAATGTGCCATCCAGCTGTGATTGTGCGGAGTTCTGATGTTTCCTTTCTCCCCTCCCCAGAAATTGGAGTTACAGTCTTGTTTCCCCTCAGCTCGGGTTCCCAAAGCTCCCTTTACCCACTCACCACCGTGGCTGCTGTGGCTGCAGATGTTCAGCTCTGTGCACAGACAGAGGGAAGCATCCAACTGCCCGGGCTGGATTCACAGACAACAGTTGGGAGCACCTGAACCAGCCTGGCCTCAGCACAACACCCAAGCAGAGCTGTGCCAGAGTGTCTGGGAGCACAGGCTGAGCCTTTCCTGGGCATTGCTATTCCTGCTGGAGCCTTCACAGTGGTTTTACCCCTCCTCAGCTGCCTGCTGAACCAGCCAGGTTGTGGGACTGAGCAGTGAGTTTTCCCTTGGGGAAACTTCCCTGCCATTTCATTTGGAAAATACTAAAAATGAAACACTGAGATTTTTCTCTGCAGTGTGGTGGATTTGGGAAAAGAGGGGAAAATGACTGCAGTAGTTCTTTGTTAAATGCTCAGTGCCACGGGGGAAGAGATGCTGTAGCTGCTAAATTTGGGGTGGATTAAACTCCCTTGTAGTACTGGGCAAAGCATTTTCATTTGGAGCTTGGAGTCCATCCAAAACAGAAATGCAGAAATACAGACCAAGCTGTGATTCTGACAACTGCTCAATCCTGTCCTCCCATGCCTTCTCCCCATATGAACACAAACACCAGTTTTGGTTTCAAGACTTTAATCTTGCTTTTGTTTTTGGCTGAGCACTCATTTCAGGTAAATGCTGTCAACAAGCTTGTTCCATTTCCTGAAAACCTAAAAGTCCATGGATTCATTTTAGGAGATTCTTCTCTTCATTGCAGGCTTCAGAGTTTACATGTGGGGCCAGGACACACTTGTTGGTTTGTTTAGTTGCAAAAATATCTTAAATAAGGTCTTTTATAGCCTCATAATCTTGATTTGTTGTTAGGCTTTTCTAATACCTTTCAGCATTTATTAGCTGTGTATATAGAAAACACCCTAAAATCTGATAATCTGTAATATTTTTACTCAGGCTGTTGAGTTGATTGCACTTTGTGACATCTTAAGTACATCACTGATGCTGCAGCTATAAGGTGATTATTGCTAGGTTATTGGCATTAAATATAACAGTACCCACAAGGTTTTAAAATTGTTGCATACATTAGAAAGGAGATAAAATGTATTGATTATGCTGGAATTCATTCACAGTTCTTTAAGACTGCACTGTGCCCAGCTGAACTGGGAAAACCCTGATCTTTTTGCTGATAAGAAGCTGAGCTCCCATCAGTTCTGCACTAACAGAATTGGGCTCCCAGAAATAGCCTGAGACAGGGGAATCAAAATATCACTTAAGCTGGTACTGATCTGCCTCTCTTATGTAAGTGGGAGGTGGGCTCCAAATTCAAAGAAGTAGAGGGAAGTGTAGCACTGATTTCCTCAAGTTGTTTCCTAAGTGACCAAATTCCTGGGGGATTGGGCACTTTTCCCCAGTGAATTTTGTTGTCTGCTCTTTGAGATATGTGAGCTTGGCCCCATTCTCTGTAGAAGATCTATATAGATTGAATGGCCTAAAACCTCTAATATCAGCACAGATGGGAACTTGAGTCCTGTCACTAACTTTGAACAGGCAGTGTAAGATCTCAGGGATAAATGAGAAGGCTTAAGGGAAATGTGGTGCTTAAAGAACTTTATTACTTACATTCCATAGCAGTGATTTTGATTAATCACTCTCTAATGCTTGAAGCACCATATCCAGATCAGAGGGAGCTCTGCACATGATCTACACAGAGACCCCAGAGCTCGGTCTAAGGGGCACAGTCATGAAGTAATTTGTGCAGTTGTAAAAAACGGGATGGCAGAAATGGGGAAGAGGGCAAAGGTGTTAAAAATGCAGGTATTGATTAGATCCATTTCAGCTGGGATCAGCCCTGGTGCATGCTGTGTGCTCAGAGCTGTTAGTCTGGGTTGCTGCCCTGGTACATCTGAATGGAGTTGCATCTGGGGTGCTGAAAATTGTGATGTGATGCAGATTGAGCCACTCCTCTGTGTGCCGTGACACAATTTCCCTATCCCAGAAGGACCACCCAAGGCTGAGAGGTTATTTGATTCCTAGGGATGTACAGACTGTAACTTTGCCTTCTACAAGTGCTCTGTCACTCTGAAAAATCAGCCATGTGGTTGGCATGAGACATGAATTTCCCATTTGTACCAGCTGGTGCAATGCAAGGCTCTGAGAAGGTGGCAATAGCAGTTGAAGCTTTATCAGCTTTTTTCAGGCTGAAATGAATTGTAGACTGTTTGTGACCCTGAACTGAAGATGACCACTCTCTTTACAGCCTCAGCACAAACCTTACTGGGTCCTCATGGAAAAAAAAATGTTGTCCCCTTTCAGAACAGAGCAAGCCAAGGGTTGTGATCCTGTGGTGTCCTGCAAGCCAAATCCAGCCCTGCCTCCCCTGGCCACAGCCAGCCCAACTCCTGTGAGATTAATGAGCCAAATTCTGATCTCAGTTATATTTGTAGACTTGTCCCATATCCATCCTATATAAATCAGTCTTATCCTGTTCAGGAAAGCCAGCTGGGTTTTGGTCCCAATTAAGTCAATGGGAATGTTGCCATTGACTGCAGTGGGTTTGGGTTTCATTTGGGGTTGAGAGCTTTCAGTTCCATTTAACTGTTTCCTACTGGAAAAGGCAGTGCTGTCCCAAAGCTGAAATAAATATTTGGCTTCCTCTAAATCAGGCAACTCTCATCTAAAGGTGCATTGCATTTCCCATAAAGGCTGCTGCAATATTTGGTTGGCCAGGATGCTTCCCTTTCATGCTGAATCAACAGCTCTAATAAGCATGATGACAAAATATGAGGACTTCTGTGTAATTATGGCAACGACACCACCTGCCTCTAATTAAGCTGCCAAAACATTTGATCTAAAATGATGCAATGAATAAGAAAAAAAAATTATATCCAATATTTTGGCAATGCAACAAGAAGCTGGCTTTCCTCACATAATTAGCTTTAACAAAGTGTTGTTAATCTGATTTTTGATTAATAGACTATTTAATCTTATAGCAGGCTGACAAGACTCTGATCTGCCTCTGGTTTAAATTTTTTCTACCAAAAAAGCTAACATTTGTAAGAGTTTTAAGAGATATACTTGTATGAGAAACATTAGATTTTCTTATTATTTTCATTGTTCTTCATGAGAGCCCCAAAGGTTACATTCTCTGAATTCACTGAACTTTTAAGCCTTTCATTAAATTGGAAGCCAGAGGAAAAGCTGATTTTTTTTTTTCCTCTTCCTAACTCCTCGTACAGACAAGTCACTGGTGTGACTAATTGGGGGGAGGAGGGGTGCCCAGGAACCTTACAAACTCTGCACATTTTAGAGCTGCCGGTCAGCTGGCAGAAAGTATCAGCTTTGTGGGCTGCTGTGATGCCCTGGGGTGTCTGGTGGCTAATGGTGTCCCCCTAGAAGTGCTTCTCCGGTTGGATTTAGTGACAATGAGAAGAGGAATATAATGTGTAACAACAGCAAAGCAGCCTGACCGCTTTTTCAGAACTTGTGTGGCCATTTGGGTTTCAGAGCTGTTAATGTAACCTGGCATGTTAAATCAGACATGATCAACACTGTAAAAGAGCCAAGCATACCAACAGTACAGATGGGTGGCAGATAATGAAAGCAGCCGTGGCTGAGCTGTGTAAAACTGCTGATCAAACCACATTAATGTGTGGGCCTTATAATTCTGAAAATCAGCATTTGAATACACCAGGATGCAAACAGGTAAAGTGTATATACACTGTAGGTGGCATGTTTTAAAAACAAGTGTTTAGCAGCTTGCTTATGTCCTGCCCTGGGTGCCTTAAATTTCCTTTGGTCATGATTTTTCCACAGCCTTGTGCCCCCGTAACATTTGGTGACTCCATAAAGTGGGTGTAATAGTTTCCACCAGCCACGGTGTTTGATGTCTGTTCTCTCATCCTGCTGGGTCTCTTTCCCATAGCACTGGCTGGGCTGGGTTATCTACTCCCACTCCAGCTGCAAAGTCTTGATGAGCTTTAAAATTCAGAAGAGTTTCAAGAAAATCCAAGAACTTGGCAGCTCCGACTATTTGTAAATATGACTGTTAATTCAAAAGATTTGTTTCAATTTTCTCAGCCTGAAGTAATGATAATGGCAGTGTTCTTGTATCTGCTATATTGCTGGGCCAGTGGTGAGATCTCAGGATTTGAGAAAAGGTTTCCTGGTGCAGTTCCCTGCTCTGACAGCAGAGATTTGATGGCACGAATGATACTCCCTTTATAGGTCAGACAGCCTTTATATCAGTGTGCTCACACACCCTTCAGAGTTGGGTGCAGAAGTCCATTTGTTATCTCCAGGCTGCCTTTGTGTAAGCAGGAGCTTGGTTATGTAGCAAACCTTCACAGATTTGCTAAGTAAAAGCTTAGCAGACGGGTGGTACCATGGCCCACCAGGTGAGAGGCTGCAGTGTAAAACCAGCTCCAGATTCCACCCACTGCCAGCACCTGAGCAGTGGAGCATCCTCAGCAAACACCTTCTGTCCAGCTGTGAGATAAGACAATGAGGGCCAGACCATCTAATGCTGACAGAGTGTGTGAGTCAGAACTCCAATGTGGTGATTATCCCACAGGATCTGCTGAAGCAGCAGGAATATGTGGTTACTCACCACTCACTGGCACACCAGACAATAATAAAAGCCAGTATCTCTATTAATTCCCAAATCTTGTCAATACACTGCCCTGCTACTCCAAAACAAAAGCAGCAACCCTTAGGTGACCTCACCTCTATTACACATTGGGCTGGCAGATTAAATGCTTGTGACTTCTTCCTTTTTCCCCCTCCACTCTCTATCATATTTATCAAATATGTTTTCAGATGCGGATTTGGGAATACCCTGTGTTTACTTTTAAATGCACTTGATAAGATTTGTTTTCTTAAGAGCTGATCCTAGAGCTGAACAAATGGGCTCCCAAGCAAGTCTATAGAAGGAGATGGCTTGGGTCAGTTTAATGTTTGCCATGATTAAAGTACACACTGCTGAGTAAATACAGAGAGGAATTACATATTATTTGAATAGCTCCTAATTATGGTGAGCTCTTCCTAACTCCTGTACTTCCTTTTTAAAAGATGAAAGTCAGATCCCTCAAAATTCTCATATTCAGTTCCTTTGGAGTAAATGGTCTGGTAAATAAAACAAATATTACTGCTCTAGTTTGTATCATGCTTCTTTTGCATGCTAATCCTAAATTCCCCTGAGATAATTTGACAAGAAGGCCATTAATGCAAATTTAAGCGTGACCTAGAAAGGACTTATTTTTCATGTACCACATTGATTCTTTGCTATTGTTATTTGTTCTTCTTTGGTTTAAACTGCCTAGTGTTTCGAGGTTGCCTTTCCTTCTTTTTATTTCCCTTTTCCCCCTCACGATTATAGTAGCATAGTTCACAGCAGAAAAAATACATTGCTTTCAAATAAAATGTTCAAGTAAGATATGAAAATGTTGCATGTAAAGAACAGAGTTTATCTGGCAACTACTAGATATAGTTTGGGAAAAATGTTTTTGTAGGCAGTTAACTAAAGTTGATTTTAATTTCTTTTCTTTTACTGGAGAACTTGTGTGTAAGTTTGCATTACAGATAGCTAAGCTTTCCCAGCAGATCTGGTCTCAAAGCTCTCCCTTGCCCAACCATGCCAACTGGCCAGCACAGTGAAGTAAACATTAACAAACCCAAAACTGTTGCAGATATAAGGATTAAACATTCTTTTTTTTTTTTTTCAATTGCTTAACTTTGTTTTAGTAATTTCTAGGCGTAACATAATTTTGGGGGGCTCTAGCTCTGACATTCATGTAAGTTATTTAATGTAGAAAAAAGCAAGGAACAGACTTGAGAATCTCAACACTTCTAGGTTTGGTTATACCTTGTAGGGAATAAAAAAGGTTGCAGTTACCTGTCTCCCTTTAGCCCTTTGCAGGTCACTTCAGGGCTCTTACTATTTTTGTAATATAATATATATGGAAATAAAGTATGTAACCTTTCCCCAAGGGATCTCAAAGCTCTGTGCTATCTTCTTTCACTAAGTCCTTGAAAAATACGCCATTGCTCATAGTCAGGAAAAGTAAATGTGGCTGGTTTCCAGATAAGATGTGGCCTATTGGTCTGTGTTGGTGGAAACCCCTCTGTCCCAGCGTGAGCGATTTTCCTGCTTTCCACAGTAATGGCAGAAGGAAAACGTTTTCTTTCCTTGTAGCTCCTGCCTGCGCCGGGAGGGTGTTGCCGATGGTGGCCCCGGGGCTGTGTGCGAGGGCACATAGGCGGCCCCGGGGTTAGTTAATATTTTTCCCTCCCAGGTCGATACGTCTGCTCAACATTCGGCTGGGGAGAATGCAAAACACTTCCTCGTGTGGCGCAATGGGGACAGCGAGCAGTCCTGAGGCGGAGGGAGGTTAAATGACTCGAGGTTGCGGGGTAATTGAAGCGGAGGTTGATGGAGGTGCGAGTCCCGCCGGAGCCGGGGCTGCGCTCCTGCCCTGCCCCGGGAGCTGCGCCGGGAGCGGCTCTGCCAGGACCGAGCACACGCTGACACCGCGCCAGCTCCTGCTGCCGCAGAACGCACCCAGTGTCCAGCACGCTTGACCCCCTGTCTGAGTAACTTGTTTTGCCATTTGTCACTGCCAAATGTTTCTTTATTCTGCCTCAGTCACTTGGTTTGCCACTCATTTGACTCCCTGCATAATTAACTTTGCCAGCCAATTGACTCGCTGTGTAATTATCTTTGCCAGTCACTCTGGTCTCTGCATATTAATCACGGTGTGCAATGGGCCTCGGGGCAGGCTGCAGCTCGGTGGGGCTGGCAGCAGGTGCTGGCCAGCCCTCACACCCACTGGCCACTGCCTGGTGGAAGGAGAGAGCCCGAGGGCTGCTGGCGCAGACGAGACCTCGCTGGGCTGGGACCACAGCAGGGCTGGGACAGCTGCAGACATGCTGCCACTTGCTGCTTCTCTTCCCTGACCCGAATTTAACTCTGCTTCCCAGCAGTGCCCCCCCCCTCCAGCCCTTCCCCTCCTCATTTAATTGCTCTCATTTCATATCTCATCCGTCTGCCTTTGTCGGCTTCTCTGACACACTTCCCTATGCGCTTCTGCAGCCTTAGCCCTTTGCTCCCCAAACAACCTGCAAGGCACCCACAAATTCTTTGTTCAGCTTCAACTGGGGGGCTGTTTTTTTGCAGGATGCCTCAGAAAAATTATCTGACTTAGAGTGACAAGTGTGAAGAGCAGTTGCAGACAGTTTATACATCCTCCTCGGGGAAAATAAACCTGTTAGTGTGCGCCATATGCTACAAAGAAGTGGCTCTTGGCCACGCAGCTGAAACACTAGAGCCCTTCCTTGACTTCTTTGTCTGCTTGTCTATTTGTCTTCAAAGGAGGAGCCCCTTACAGCTGACACTTCTTCTGTCCTGTTTGCCAAATAGCTGTGGACTTTGTAAATAATGCAGATTAAAGTTTTGGATGTTGTCAGGAATGAATAACATCACCACCAGATTTATCATCTAATTGCAGAATAATGTACTTTGGAAAATGATCTTGCCTGCCTACCGTTCAGAGATGGTCGTTTTTCTCCGTTGGTGCACTTTGCCTTTAAAATCTCTCTAGCCTGTGCTCTGTTCTGCCCCTTCTGTCCAACTTCAGTCTAGCCCCTGTACTGCTTGATCAAATTTTGTACAACTTCATTCCCTATTGGATACGCTTCAGCTCTAAAAACACGATTCAGCACCAAAACCAAAGACTTCCAATCTAATTTTCCCTGATGGTGTTTTCTAGTTTGCCTGGACGGATAAAAATCCATTACTAGGATTTTGGCCTCTCTGTATCCTTTTTTATTGACCCGTTATTTCATAGTCCAGTTATTCTCCTTGCTTTGAGGACCTACAACAAATTCTGGTAAAGAGCTTTTTAAAATCCTCTCGCACTGTTTGATGTTTTGCACTCTGTATGTAACAAACAATGTCTTGCAGAGCTTATTTTTCTGAAGTATCAAGGAAGATAAATCTCCCAATGCATTTCTGGGATACAAAGGCACAGGTCTGTACTGTGAAATCAAGAGTGATATTGTTGTCTCACCTAATTTCAATTGCGGTAGCTCCACAAACTTCAGCTTCTGGGGTTAGTATGGCTCTATCCTGAGGTGCTTTAGCCTTGCTCAGAGGTTGCTCATGGACCTCAACATGGTGCACCATCAGATTTGAGTGATGTGAATGTTTTGTTCACGTCAAAGGGAGGCAAGTACTCCCCCTCCTCCCAGCTTGTCTTTCAGGCTCCAGCTTTTACATTCCCTGACATGTTCCTTGGAGAGCCTGAATTATTGTTGGTAGTGGTTTTGTTTTGCAAGAGTACGAGTTCTTTGGCTGACTAATGCACAGACAAATCATCTGTCCTGGCTTGGTCTTCCCATAACTTCCGCATAACAAAAGGAAAAGGAGTGATCCCATCTCAGCTGTCCTGCGCTCTCACGCCTGCATTTCAGTCTGGGGCAAGATAAGGGAACTCTGCTGGGAAGAGATCTGAAGTTCACAATCTGGAGTGTTTCTTCTGAGGTTTAATGATTTTTTTTTCTTCAGAAAAAAAAATGAGTTCATGTGTGAAGTATGACTGCAGTTTGTTACATTTTTTTCCCTGAAGTGTCTCTGCCCTGCCTCTCCCGACAGCTTTGAGCTGCAACAAACCCACTCAGAAATGCACCGAGAGCCAGTTCTGGCTGGTGAGGACAGTGCTGCTGCTGAAATTCGATTTCAGCACAGGAAGCAACATGACTGGAGCAAATTCCTCAGCTTGACATTTGAGAGCAAATATCACATCATTGGTGGTTTGGCTGGGCTGTTGTTTTGGACTAGGTTTGGGTCAGTGGGAAACGTGGTGATAGAGGGGATGTGCTAATGCAGCCTCATGTTGCCTGCTCAGCTGGGGAGAATTTGGGGAACAAGGACACACCTTTGCATTTTCCCCAGGTCGGTCCCCACCTTTGCAGATGTACAAACTTAAGGCTCCATGCACAAGGAACTCCAGCAGAACAGAGGAAAGAAACACAGTCCTTGCAACGAGCTCTAGCTAAAGATTAACCTTGCTGACTAATTGAATGCTGGGAATGAAAAACGGTAAAGCAAATAGACTAAAGAACAGGGCTGTATTTTTCCTCTCCGTCTGCTGATGGAGGGCAGTGTTGCCACCTGTTTGGGCCAATATATTTGGATATTAAATAAGCCCAGTCTCCTTCTGTGATACAGCACCGAGAATTTAATTCAGATCTATTAGAAAAGTCTACAGCATAAAGCAAGCCAATAACAGAGCGTGTCCTTCAAGTTATATTTCACACCCACCCAGTACACGGAGATAACAGTGTTTACTATCACTTTGTAAGTCTAGATGACTAAATCAGAAAGTAATGAAATGCAGCTGCCTGCCATGTTCCTGTTTTCTCTTTTATTTATTCATCTTTCTGTAAAAGAGCCCAAGGTCTGTGATCCCCCGCTCTAGGGAAAGCCTGGCTGCAGCCAGGGAGATGTGGAGGCACAAACTACTGCTGAAATCCAGGGGATTTCGGCTTTGATGACAGAGTGGGTTTGGTTCAGGACTCCTAGTTTAGTCTTTTCACTGTTGTCTGAACACTCCTGACACCCTCCAAATTCAGTGCAAGAGCAAGAGCTCTCTCTTTCCCAGTGCTGACCTGTTGTGACGAGGGAGGAAAAACAGACAACAGTGGAGGAAGGGGACAGGGATGCTGTTGGAAAGCATTGGCCTTTTAAGACCTCTTTTAAAGTCTCTATTATTGCAAAGATGAGCTTGCTATAAACTCCTGGATGGACTGACAGAGCCTGACGTGCAAGAGAATGGGCCTGAGACAGTTTTCTATTATCTGGGAGATTTCTGTCTTAATAGAAGGTTTCAGAGCCAGCTTGAGAGTTGAGCTCTAAAATTATGCCCCCACAGGAACAGAGTGTGTTTTGATGGAAAAAGCAAATAAATTGTGGTTTAGGATATTGGACACACACAGTATTATTCTGCTGGTTCTCAAATCACGCAGACTCCATCACAGACATCGAGCCTAAATGTCTTCTGTGGCAAAAATCAAAATCACTTTCTGTTCTCATTAAGGAAATAGTAATACTGGCCAATACCTGGTGAAGGTGGCTTCTGTGTTCATCTCTCAGACTCTGCAGAATTCTCTCTGCTGCTGAGCCCTTCCTACTCTTGTGCACACATTTTTCTCTTAATTTTTCTTTTGACAGTATCTACTATCTCAACCCGTAAGTGTGAAATCAATGTTTGCATAATTTGAACCAGTTAAAAGTAATTAAAGCCAACCATCACCTCCCAGGTTGGGCTGAAATGGAGAACAGTCCATGCCCCAGAACACACACACACACAGTCACATAGCAGGATTAAATAGTAGCAGATCATAATGTCGACTTAGATGAAGCTCTGCTGCCCCAGTGCAGCTCTGTCCTGTGATCCCAGTCATTAGAACAGAGCTCTCCCCACATTCAAACCTGTGGTTTATTAAATAGATTCTGTGATTTCAATCTTGCCACTACTTTATTTACTTTACTACTTTCTTTACTTGCCACTTGTGGGTGGTATCTCCCCTGGGAATGCTAGCCATAGCTTCCATTACTGGCTGCACCATTTGTCATAATTCCACATTATTTTCTTTTCTGCCAATGGCAATCACATAAAGAGCAATGGATTATTTACCTCCTTCCAGTTTAAACATGATCTATATATTTCGGCCCAGCTTAATAGCTCTTACATTTACAGTGCATTTTTTGAAGATTTTAATTAGATGTGTTCCAATAATTCCTACAGCAACATTTATTTTTCTGCCAAAACCCAGGATTCAATAAAGAGGCTGCCTTCATGTTTTACAAGTTTTAAAGAGAAAGACTCTAATGAACAATTTTTGGTGTTATACTTGTTGGGTTTTTTTTTTAATCTGCAATTAAGGGAATGTAATTACTTTTCACCTTGTCTTCTGTTTGCTTTTTGCATTCCACTTCTCCTGTGCTTGGGGTATGAATCATGTTTTATTTCACAGTTGGAGAGCAGGCATGGGTGTGCTGCTGATTCCATGTCTGGGCTGTGTTTTTGGTAGAGACACTCAGCCTCTACAAATCAACAAAGGAGTCACTGAAGCCAAGTTGGTTTAGATGAGCAAGGGATGTCACCTTTGATCTTCTGCAAGAGAAAGCCCTTGACCCTGCCCCTTTGAAAAATCTAATTTCAAACAAAAACTACATGTCTGTCAGTCAAACACACACTATTCTCTGGGCGAGGGTTTGCTCTTGTAGGCTTTTTTCCTCCTCTGAGGAATGCAGTCGATAGATTTCAGATAAAAACCTGATAGCTAAGAAAGACCCTTCAGCAAAATGTTTGTCCAGCAGTGTTAGAACTTGCCCCTGGATGATGAGTTAGATCCACCTTTGTCATTCCCTCACAGCTCTCACGCAGTTCAGCAGCTGATTCCAGCACTCCTTGGAACTCACTGACAATCATCAGCCTGGATCTGCTCCTGCTGACAGTCAGTTTTACACTGTCAGAGCACAGTGGGCTTGGGCCCTTCTCTCCCAGTTTACCTGCCTGTGTCCCGTAGTTCCTTTTCCAGCCTCAAGCTGTATCACTGTGCAGTGACTTTGTGGGCTCAGCCGAGCTCTCCCTTGAACCTGCTCTGTAATTAGCTCTGCTTTAGGTTCTTATCAGCAGATTAACTGCTGCACAAACATTCTGCATTTCCACGGCTTCCAAGCCACATAGGAACTTGGCCACAACCTTGGCATTACTCAATATGTCATCTGAAGTCTTAGAAGTTTTCCAGACCTTTTAATCTTTACTCCTCACATAATATTGTTCCCTTCAAATGGATGTCATTCCACCCACAGACACTTTGCCTCGTGGGGATCTAAAGCAAGCTGGGTAGAGTAAAGACCCATTTCACACAGGGAGGAAAACACAAGAAAGATAAAGCCTCTAAATATAAGCCTCCATTTGTGAGGACAATAAAGCCCGTGTTTAAATCCATTCCTGTTGTAGTTATGGGTGTTATGAGAGCTATAGAAACTACAACCCTATTTGTACTTGATGTTGTAGGAATATATAACGAGGAAGAAGTGTTGTGTCCTGAAAGACTGCCTGGCAGTGTAGGGATAAAGTCAACAGGGAGATCCAAGCAACAGACAGGAGTACAGGAAAGTTGACAGAACTTTTATCTACAGAGGGATTCACTGGCTAAAACAAATTACCAGTTGAACAGCGCTGTGATCTCTGTGGGTATTGTGGCCTATCCACATCCCTAAGCAAGTGTTTAAGTCTAATTGAAGAAATTAAAGTTTAACATGTGCTTCAGTGCTTTGCTGAATCAGGGCCATGATGCCATTTTAACGCTGGGCAGGGATGAGCTACAGACTGTGTGATATCAGTGACATTCCTTAGTGGCTCCCAAATTGGGTACGTTCTGTCCAAACAGAAGAACTGAAGCCCCTTTCTGTACTGTGATTTTCAACTCTGATTAAACCATCTCAATATACATTCCCGAGGCCACTGATGTAATAGATTCCTTCCAGAGAAAAAACTGCGTAAGGCAACGCTGCCAGGAAACGGGAGCACTGACACTTGGTGCCTGTATTTATTGTAAATATCCTGACTGAAGTCTTTTGTGTGGTACTTTGAGAAGCAGCTTGTTGTTGTCACCCTCTTCAACTGCACCATTGTCCAAGTCTGAAAAGAAATTGGGATCTCATCTGTGGTGAAGAAAATCCATCTTAGAAAAGGAGATGAAATACAGTAAAGACAAAAATAGCCTGAAAATGGGTTTTCAGTGGGAAAGTAAGTTTCCTGGAGCTCTTGTCAAAATAATCTTCATCAACAAAGGACTCTTAACTGCTATAGGATTTTTAGCTCTTTTTTTTTTCTGTAATAGTAGACTCAATACATGAATGCCCATTTCCCAAAAGTGACGCTCTCCCTGACCGTATGGTCACAACATGACCCCCAATCCCTTGCTTCAAACAAACTCAGCAGCTTGGCAGCCTTCTCTGCAAGGGAGCCAGATCACCTTACTCTTAGGCATTTCCCAGAAGCAGCAAAACTGAAGGGGAGTTTTGCAGCTGAGCAGGATAAAACTCTTGAGTGTTTGTGCCCTCCACCATGGCCGTACCACAGGCTCGAGAGCTCTTCTGCTGGAATCAATGAGCCCCTTGTCTCAGTACTCCAAATGTGCAAGGCTCCTTTATGCATTAGGCAACTAAATTATAGACAAAAAAAAATAAAAGCCAATTTTTTGGCATACTTATAGTATTGAATGTCATCATACTGTTAAACATCAAGGATACTGAGTTTGGACTGGAGTTCTCCCCCACTGAGACCAGTTAGTGACTGCAGGCTGTGGCATCTGGGCAGGCCAGCACTAACCAGAGGTGCACACAGCTCTGTGTAACAGCATCCACAGCTGCTTTCCAGCCCCTGCTGAAACCTGTGGATCTTCCCGTAGCCCTGATAGCTTTGCCAGACCCTCATTAAGGTATCAGAGCTAAAGACAGGGAATGTCAGTTAAAATGTGGGGCAAGGAATGGGGCTTAGCCACACAACAAAGAGCTCCAGACACTGACCCTGGGGGCAAGTGGGGACACTGCTCCAGGGATGGTGACTCCTGTGGTGGTTGTGGACCAGCCACACCCTGTGACTGCTGACAGGCCTCACCTGGTAAAAATTATCACAACCCTAAGGAAAGAGCACAGCTGTTTACCAAAATTGAGAGGGGAATATCTTAGTGAAACCACATGGCTTACTGGGTGTGCCTTTCAATTTCTGATAAATCCCTCAGGGAAAACATGGCCAATCTGTCACCACAGGTACCTTTCTAATTAAAGTGAGAACATACCACATGCATTTCTCAGTGTCCAGTGCTCTTTGTCCCGGGTGCAATTGGCAGGGCTGGGTTTGATCTGTGAGCTCCTTGTGTGGCTTGGTTAGTGGCCACCTTGGAGTGTGCTCCTCTGTCCTCCAGCCACCACAGCAGCAGAGACCAACAGGGTGCTGTGCCTGTGACTTCCTGAAGCCAGACTGCTGATAGAGATTTGGGCAGTTCTGTCTTACTGGAATTAATTCCCCTGTTGAGTCAATAAATCTTGATGCTGAAGTTAACACAGAGTGCAGCACTAAGCCCTGTGAGTGAGAACCAAGAGGGTGTGTGTCTTTCTTTACTAAGGAAACCAATCTGGTGACTGTCAGAGGACACCTTTCCTTCTCACAAAAAAGGATGGAACAAGTCAGCTGCTGCTGAAGCAAATAGACCCCTTTGCCACCTTTTTTTCTTTCTATCTGAGAACAACATCTAAATGTCAAATGATGGTGAGTGACAACCCTTCCTTTTACAGCCTGCTGGCAACTGTGGAAATGTGGTTTGGCTGTCTAGAGAGACAGAAGTGATGAAGATGTGGAATGTCTGAGGACCAGAGGCTTCTTCTTTCTGGATTCCTGCCGTGGTGTTTCCTAGATTCTACCATTGTCCTCCCTTGCCCATGGGAGAAGGTTATGATGTGTCAGGGAATGATGCTGTCACCCAGCTGGGTGAAGCCAAGGGGCTGCACCTTTGTGTGCTAGTACCAAAATGTCCTTTTGTAGGAAGGCAGAAATGAGGAGAGACTGGGAAACCGACTCAAAAATATTCTGGGTTTTTTGTGGTTTTGTGATATTTCTTCGTTCTCCCAGGTGTCTCATTAAAAATGAATTAAAATGAGACAATTAGCTGCTACTGAGAATTTACAATGCTGCTGCATCAAAGTACTTTGGAGTACTCACTAAATAACAGCCAAGTAATTGGTACCTATCTCTACTCTCTGTCACAAAGACAATGGACATGGCGAGAGTCCTGGAGAGATGTGGTCTTTATTGAAGAAAGAAATAAGCCTGTTTAAACAGGCTAATTATAAACAACATATATAAATTAACATGATTAGCAGTAGCTTGACTGGCTTTTTCTTTCTTTTCTCTTTCTTTTTCCTGCTTCCTTCCACACAATTCTCTTCTGGTTGGCTGTAGAATGGGTTCCCTGGTGAACAAATAATGAAAGACAGAAATAACATTACTTTCACAAAACTATGGTCAAAATGCCCTTGTGCTTCTTAAAAATGGAAAATGTGGATACATGTCAACTGGAAAACACTGTCTGACAGTGACTGCAGGACAGCTGCAGCTTCTTCCATGTGTCCCCTTTAACCTTGCTGCTTTTCCTGTTAGTGCAGAGCAGAATTCAGGTCTTCAATACTGTAAGGACCAAAATTAAAGGCCGACATTTCCCATGCGAAACCTACTGTGCAGGCACCACCAGTCCTTGTGTGTGGGTCACACACAGCCTGGACAGGGTCCCCCTCTGGCACAGGCATGTTTGGTCCCTGCCAACCCTCCACTTTGAGCTTTGATTTACTGTTTTCCACGTCTGCAGCAAGGTAAAGCTGCTTCTGCCTCCCCAGCTCTCTGCTCCTGGGGGGCAGGATTTCACCCCAGGAAAGGCAGGAAAGAAACAGGAAAAGCAGTAAGGCAGGAGAGTGGCAGGAGAGAATTTCTAATTAACTCTTTTTCACAGGTTACATTTTTAGTTGAGACTATACCAATTCCAGTTTTCATAACAATGCACTTTTCCTTTGACAAGTGCTTATTTAATTTCATATAGTTGTCTAAATAGTTATCACACTGCTAATGCTTCCAGCCAGAAATTACTCCCCAGTGTGCCAGATTCAGACCTTCCAGTAATTTGTGTATGTAAATTTAGATTATTATTACATTAACATGTAGTACTACAGGTAACAAAATGAAAGAGCAGGTACAAATTATCTGCATAAAAATCTGCATAAAATATTCACATATGGAAACCTAATTTTTCTTGTTTGTAGAAATGTCTGAACATGTAAGATCTATTTATCAATCTCACTTGTGCCCACATAGCTCATATTTATTGTGTGAGTCCTAACATCATCTTCCAGTAGTTCATAAAATATGATCACTGCTGGGAGCTGATCAGAATTCAGAACTGTATGATAATTTGGTTACTACTGTGGGTCTAAAATGCCCTTTTTTTTCTTTTCCTGCTATGAATTTTTCTCATTTAACAGTCAACTCAACTATAGAGATCTGGGAATTAGCAGCTGATGACTGTTCAGCACTGCAGGATGCTTAATGCAATTAGCAAAGTTAATAAAATGTTGGACAGGTGCCTTATCCCAGGGGGAGAAAGGCGTTGTTCTTATTTGCTCGGGATCAAACAGTTATGTTACCTTGTTTCTTTTAAGAAACCGTTTTTTCTTAAAGTGGGACAAAATAAAGAACAAAATCAGTGATTGACCTGTTAGTGGTTGAATTTTACAGTAAGCTTCCCTGTTTTCTGCTTCTAGGAGAGTAACTTCAGGAAACAGCGAGTACCTACTTGCAGAGGGGCACAGAAACAAAAGGTACACTGAAAAGGGCAAAGCCTGAGGAATATTACCTTGGAATATCTAAGGAACAAGTTGAAGCCAGCTCTGAACCATCTACCTTTAATAACGTGTGGAGAATGGGAACTATAACAGAGGTCGGAGAGGAGTGAGTACACTGTTCCTCCTCTCTTTGACAAAGCTGGTCCTTGGAAATCACTCACTTATCAGCTTAACACCTGGAAAGATGGTAGGAAAACTGAATCAACGAGAGGCAGCTGAAAAGTACTGATCTGTAGACCTGGGAGGAGAAGAAGACTCCTGCTGAAAGGTCCATGAAGCATAAAAAAACCAAGGATGTTGCCAATAAGGTAAGTGTGTGAGTTTTACTTGTATCTTCACTCAAGAGCTCTCAGGGTGGAGGACTCCCCCATTAAGGGTGAATGTTCTCCTGCATCTGCCCTTAAGGGAAAACTAAACTAGGTAGTTCTCTGAAGTTATTTCTGTGTTGGTTTTAGAGGAAGATTGGGAAGTCTAAGTGAGAGCCTGTAATTATCATGGGCTGGTTTTTAAAATAAAAAATTTAACATTTCGAAAAAAGACCTTGAGAAACTGCAGTCAGTCTGTCAGGCTGCTTGTCCTCTGGCTCAAGGCACATTGTTCCAGACTGTATTGATTTTGTGCCTCCCTCTGTATTTATATCCTCCTAAAATTCTACTGTGGCTGAAGTTAAACTGGAGGAAAGGATAATCTTAGTTTCTTCATCTCCATCCTGCCTCCTAAGCCATCAGCTCTAGAGGCATCTGTGCTTAGGGAATACACACGGCTGCCTCTGACATTACACCTTCCCCATGCCTTTGCTCTCTGGGGATCACAACTGAATCAAGAACAATATGAAAAATAGTGGCTGGAAGACATGGCATCATTTCTATCTCTGTGATTGTGTCATCTGAGCAGCCATGGGGGTATTAGAGGGTAAGCAAAATGCCAAAGCGGCCCAGTCTAAGACAAACCAAGGATACTCCCTGTCCTGCACAGCTTGTGAAGCCCTGTCTGCTTGGGTCCCTTAGAAATCTGCAGAGCACAGGTGTAAAAACAAGGAGCATTTTACTGTTCCTGCTGAGGCAAAGGCAGATCTCCTCGTGCTGAGGCCAGAGTTAACACTGATGTAGCCCCAGTCTTTGGGTAGAACCACCCCTTTACCCTTCATATAGGTACAAAATGATTCTCAGTCCACAGGTGTCACCTTGGTGCCACTGGTAAATATAAAATGGGAGCGTGACTATCCTTGTGGGCTTGTGCTGAGAAGTTGATAATTGCTTGAAAGGACTGTAATTTTTGCCTTCACTTAAAAAAAACAAATCAAAAAAAAAGCTGATAAATCTGGTGGTTAAAACCTGGACTGTGCAAAAGGAGTGGGCAGGATGTGCTCTTTTTTGGGGGTAGGGGGAGCTGACTTCCAACCTGCATTTTGTGTTAACACGCAGAAATGCCCAACCCCTTAGACACTGCCCGAGCTGACATGAGAGAGGTTCAGATGTGCAGGCTCTCTGTGGCTCCCCTTTGCAACCCTTGGCTAGGAGAATTCCCTAATCCTGCTTATCTGAAGTATTTACACTCCTCACAGTGTCCAAGTGTCAGCAGGAATGGCATGGCTGGGTTTCGGCTTTGAGTCATCGAGTGAAAGCAGTGTGGTCTGGGGCCTGTAGTGACTAGAAATCATTACCTTGTGTTGGCTGCTTGTCCTCTGCAAGATGAATTTGTGGGCTTGATCCATTTTCCCCACATAGATGCATAAAACACCC
>NW_020897720.1:11869535-12051404 GCF_003984885.1 Neopelma chrysocephalum
CCGGGCTGTGCGGGGGCCGGGGCGGGCGGGCTGCTCTTCTTCCTCCTCCTCCTCCTCCTGCTTCTCCTCCTCCTCCTTCTCCGCGGCGGCGGGCAGATGCGGCGGATCGCGGGGCGGCTCTGGCCCGCAGCGGGCTCCCGTCCCCCCGCCGCCCCCATGGACGGCAGCGGGGGCAGCAGCCGCGCGTAGCTCGGTGAGTCCCATCCCCGTCCCCTCCGCCGCGCCCTGCCCTGTGCCCGCTCCGCGCTGCCGCAGCTCCCGCGCTCCTCCGCGTCCCTCTCTCCGCGGAAAACATCGCCCCCCCCTCGCCCCGTGTTGGGGCCGGGCTGGGATGGGATGGGATGGGTTGGGCTGCGGGGACCGGCCCTGCCACCTGCTCCTTGCGGCGGCCGCGGCTTCCTGGCGCTGCCGCCCGGTCCCTCCCGCCGGGACGGGGTTTTTTGGGGAGCGCTCCCCGGTGTGTGCCGCGCCAGCGTCCTGCCTCCCTTTCTATCCGGAGTCCCCCTGCAGTTGGGCTCCCGACCATTTGTTTCAGGGTAGGACTTTACCAGTATCAGTCTCAGAGTTATTTTGTTTCAGCCAAATTTAATTTAAACTGACTCAGCGGTTGTGAGAAGCTCCGGGGAAAAATGTCAGTATGAGGGTTGTTTTCTTTGCCTGGGATTTAAAGACCTCTCTCTGTGTATATTCGGTAATGATTTCTTGTTGTAAAATAATTTTGCTGTTGCTCTATTTACTCCTGGAATTTAACAGTCTTCCAAGACAGGCTTGTTAGAGGCTGAAATAATCAGCTCCAAGGCACAGACACAGCCCTTGGTCGTTAACAGGTGCAACGTGCATGTTCTTATGAACAATGAAATGGTTTCAGCATTCAGGTTTATTTGTATGCTCTGCATTTCTGTGACTCTGAAGAAATTGTCATGCTACGTTATGTCAAAGATGTGCTTACGGCGGGAGCGTGTCCATAGTACCCAATTAACAGGACAGGGGAGCAGCTGCACAGACCTCATCCCGCAGTGGTGGCTTTAATACCCACGGTATTCCTGGGTGACATCGTATAGCCTGGGGCGTTTCGGTGGCTTTTGTGAGGACCCACGCTGGGCGCTGATCCCTCTGGCACAGGATGAAACGCTGGGAGATGAGGGGAAAAAGAGAAGTGAAGAGGAGGGAGCACTTGTGTTTGGATTGTATTCTCTAGACTTGATGGTCTCTGCCTGTATTGAGTAGGCTGGTGATGGCACATCTTATGATATTACTGAAACCTAAAATACTGACACTTCTATTGCACAGGAGAAATTTCCTAGACAGCTATTTCCCAGATAAAAAGACTGTCATTGTTTTAGTAGCTTCATGGGCTCCTTGTTTAAGGCATTGGGAATTGACTTAATGGGAATCACTCAGGAGTTAGAGCTGTCGATCAAAAAGAAATTAGTCTGGGACTTAATTATCGTTCCCGAGCCAATGTAGTGTAAAAGGTGTATTCCAGCAGTCCTGGATGTGGGATACCTGTGCTCTGTGGTGCAGCCAGGAGCACCTTGTGCCTGAAGGTGTGTCTGCCCTCTTCAGCACTGAAAGGTGCATCGTGCTGGTGCTCTGCTTTCCAGGACTCTTTTAATCTCATCTGTTTTGTCAGGGATGGGAGAAGGAGTGGGCTGCCTGTGTGGAATGGGGAAGGAGGACAGGGTTAAGGGGTGAGGATGGGGAGAGCATTCCTTTGTTACCCTCTGGCTCTTTACATATTGCAACAAAGAACTGGTAGAGCAAAGGGAGAGTCAAGGGTCTAGCTAGGGAAGAGTGCCTGGTAATGAAGTCTGACCTCCTGGGTGATATTAATGGAGGCACCAAACAACACAAAGGCACCAGAGATGTCTAAGAGGTCTTAGCTTATTGTGAGAGATTCTCTGAGAAGTTATGTTTGTACCTTACCCTATCATAAGAGACAGTGCTACTTCCTCCATGGAATTGTTGGTAAAAGTCATGGAAGTGTCACCTGGGGCTTTCAGTCCTCTCCAGAGGGTTTCCCCAGTGGTGGGCTTTGCCAGGTCGTGCTGATGAGCTGCAACAGCAATGAACTTCATGTTGTTCTTTAGTAGCTATAAACCTTGGAACAGCAAAGTGTCTTCCAAAGGAGGTGGAGGAGCATAACCACAGCATTTCTAGTGCTGTGTTAACTTGCCTTGGACTTCTTAACAGCCTCACCCAGCAATGTGATACCATCCCTTGTGGTTCTTGGTTTAGGGCAGGTGAAGGTAAAAATACATTGGCATTTTGTGTAGTTCTAATTGAGCCAAACAAGGAAGATAAACACCTTGTTAACCTTTTGCAAGGTGCAAATGGAACAGCTCCCTCTGGTTTAGTGCTGTGCACTGTAAAAATACAGCACACTTTCAGAAAGCCATTGCTTGAGGAGAAAACGTTTCTTTTATACCATCAAGTCAACTTCATCTGATGCTGTTCAGTTGAAAGGATTTATAACATTATTTAATCAAATTTGAGGACAGTAATCTTAATGGATTCTTTAAAAATCCTCAGTAGTAATTAGCAGCCTTATTTAGCATCCTGGGCAATTTACGCTGGTGAGAGAGTGATTTGTCCTTTTCACATTGCTGGCAAAATGTGATGTTGCTGTGAGTAAGCTGGATAATGTTTACGGATCTGCTATAGCAGTGAAGCTCTGGATAGTGGTCCTTTGGTTGCCTGAGGCTTTTCTTGTTTGACAGGGCTTTGAAAATCATCTCTGGATGCCAGTTGTATGTTTATGCTGCAGATGCTCATCTGGTCAGGGCTGTGTCCACTCTGCAGCCGTGGATGTGGCTGGGAGTGCTTTGCTCTGCAGGAGGGTCTGGAGCGTGTGGAGCTCGGTGCATCCCAGTGCTGCAGGTACCTGCTCTTGCTCTGCTGAGCAAACCTGTGCAAAAGGAGTTGTGCCCTCACTCCACTGACTTGATCCATCTGCAGGAAAGGATCTGAGTAAAGATGAGGTTGATGCAAGAGCAGAGCCTTATGGACACCCTGGCCAGCTGGCTTAGGAGACTGGTAGCCCCAAGCCATTAGCTTGGCCAGGAGTTTACCCAGGATATAAATTGAGTTAGATGTTTCAGATAGTAAAGATGAGAGAGAGAGCAGCCAGTGCTGAAAATGAACAAGGCTTTAAGGGGAATCCAATGCCTTTTGCTTAGTATTGTTCCTCTCTGATGCAGAGTTAGGAGAAGATGTTTTCCAGGTGCTGCCAATGGCACATGGAGTTTGTGAGGACTGGGTGGCAGTGTCCTCAGAGGGAGGCCTCTTCCCTCACAATAGACGGTTAATAAATGAGGGAATTAATAGTTGCAAATGAATCCAGAATCACAAGTTCAAATCTGTGTGCTGAGTTCCTTAGTTCATTTATTCTGGGTTCTGATTGCCTTGCTCAAGAGCTGCTCTACCTGTGGAATAGTAGTTCACGTACTCTGGGATGCTTCTATCACATAGCACCAGGCTGGTTGTGTTTGAGAGATTTTGTCTAAGCAAACTCCCTCTGGACGCTTTCCCCACCTGCAGGTTTCCTCAGGGATGCAGAAGCTTAGCAGGTGTATAATGAAGGCCTTTGCTGGTCAAATGTTTGCTCATGTCCTAAATATAACTTCTGGGAATGTGTGTTTGTTTTGGAGCTGGGGAACACTTTTCTCCTTTACCCTCTTTATAGATTCAGAGGATTTAAGCATATGATTAACATTAAACATGTGAATATTCTCCACGGACTCATTTTTTGGATCAAAGACAGAGTGCTCAGTCTGTTGAGAGGATGGAGCCCACAACCACTAAATGCAGGGAGCAGATCTGCTGCTATGTTTGTCTAAAAAGTGTATAAGTGCTTTGGATTTAAGTGTGTCTGTGCCCCAAAACCCTCTGCTAACTGCGGTCTTGATGTTCCTTATCTACAAAGTGCTTACAAGCATTAACAAACCTTTGTGATGCTGCTGAGACGTGTTGTTATCCCCTTTTTCCAGAAGGGGATGCTGAGAGAGTTTGGCGATCTTTGGTGAGACCACTGTGGGTTATGGATAAAGCTGGGCATTGAACCTGGAGCTTTGAATTCCCAGCCCAGTAAGGCAGCAGGAAGGGGCAGCAGCACAGCTCTCTGACAGTATTGGGTTCTTTCTGCCATCTTTCACATGGTCAGAATGCTCCCCAGATTTGCATCCTGACAGAGAGGCTTCTTATATTATCTACTGGGTCAGACTCCAGTGCAAAATAGTCTGTCTACAGGAGTGAGCAGTGGCCTGTTAAGGGAAGGAATCTCAGAGAAAATTGTGTGTCCGTGCTGGCTCTCAGCCTTGCTGGATGTTGCAGGCAGAGCTGCTGCGTCAAGATTCCTCTTATCTGAGCTTAGAAAAAGGGGATTTTTTTCCATCTTCTCTAAGTGCAGTGATTCTTGATTTCTTACTGATTTAAAAATACTCAATGCCTCTACAGAGCAGGGAACCCAAGTCCATGCATATAAATATAGACACACTAGGTGTGCGTGCCTGTGAGCTGGCAAATGAATCAGTTCCCAAATCTGAAGTTGGCATCCTGTCATTTTCAGCTCCGAGGTGTTTTGTTTTTTCTTCTTCTTCTTCTTCCTGGTTTTACTGTGCTTCACTTCTTAAATTAGAAGAATTTCTCAAGAGAGGATGGGTTAACTTCAAACCTAGAAGAAGGAACGTGCTGTGCTCGTGCAGGGCAGAGAGGCCAGTGCCTGCCTCCCTCCCTTGCTGCTCTGCCCCTGGTCCATAGGACCTTCCCAGACCCACTGTGGGATGCCAGTGTGCTGGGAAGGTGTTGGAGCCCAGGCAGGCTCGTGCTGGGTTGAATAAACTGTGACAAAGGCAAGTTTATGTGTGTTTTGAGTTTTCCCTTTAGAAAATTCAGTTCATCAAAATCCAGTGTTCTGTAGCACAAGGCAAGTGACAAATTTGCAGCAATTCTGGAGTTTCCCACAGGACAGCTGTACCTGTGCATACAAACGTGTGAGAGGGACAGACAAACCCTAATTGGGAATTTACTGCCTTTACATGCTTTGTGAATGAACCACAACCATCCTGAGCTTTTGCACGTACATAATGGCATCTTTCCCTCTTTCCTTTTATCCTCTGTAGGGAACCTGTGTTCTTCAGAACTCATGTTCCCTTCCATAGATGACCCAATCAGCCTTCATCACTGCTTGTTAGATCAGAAACTTATTAGTTAATAGCAGTACTGTTCTTCCTTTTAGTCCCTACTACAGCTAAGCTCATGGCATTTACAGACAGACTTGTTAGTCATTAATATTCTTTGTATTCTTCATATTTGGCTTCAGAAGAGAAGGCCTTTCATCTTTGCCTTGCTTTGTTTTTTTAGAAGAAACCAAGTCTGACTGGAGGAAAAAAGAAACCAAAAAAACATCTCTCTCCTGCTTTCTTACAAACTTCCAAGCAGTCTCCCCTGCTGACTTTGTACTTTCACAGTAGACAAACACTGACTTTGTTTTCATAGAATATAGCTGATTTTTTTTCCCTTGGTTTACCTTTTTGGTTATGCCTCAGCAGCTTGACAGGACAGGATTAATTAGCAACAACTGCCTCTTTTGCTGAAATTCTCAATTCTTTACTCAATTTTCCCATCAAGTTTATTGTACCTAAAGTCAACTTGTTGTAAAGAGACCACAGTCATGTGTCTAAACTTAGAAAAATTGTGAAAGGTTTCCCTGGTTTGGAGACTATGAGATTACTGTGATCGATCTGTCAATTCTTGTTCTTTTCTTTAAAAGAAATCAAAATGCTGATACTCAGGAATGTATTTTAACTCTGTGTACTGGGGGTGACGTGTGCATGGGCAAGTGTGATAACAAACCCATGTCCTCAGCTGGGAAAGGCTTTGTTTCCATCATTAAATTCTCACTACTTGTAAGTGGTCGAATCCTTTGCTAGTCTGCAGTGCTAACTAAGAGGGAAATACAGAGGCACAACATTTGTTATTTGTGTTCTATGAGATCTCAGACCTCATTTCTGAAGAGCAGGACCAAAAGAAAAAAACCAAACTTCTGGCCTGGGCTGTCTGGTTTGCTCTTGAGGTTCATTCAGTGCTGTTTTGAGTGTGCCAGTAGTTCATATCCATGCTGCTCAGGTTTCCTCACTCCCAGCTCTGATGCGGTGCACATCGCAGTGCGATCATTAAGTGTGATTACCACATTTCTGACCTATTTAAAAGTGTCTGGCTGTGAAATTCCAAAGATTCTAATTTAAGCTATAAAACAGATTATTAATGTGCCGCCGCTTACACATTTCATGGCTCATTTCCTGATTACAGCAGTTCTGAACGTGTACGTGTTGGCTGTTCCAATGCGTGTGCATAAACATCCTATCCCGTGTACAGCCTGGTCACCTGGCTTGGGGCTCACGTTCCACATACCTTCCACAACTTAAAATGAGTAGAAGACAAAGCCACAAGTGCAGGAAGTTGTGACAAACCACATCGGTGCTGGCAAAAAGCTTGATGCTTTTTGTAGGGCTGGAGCTCAGGACAGGGTGTGGGAATGAGGGTTGTGCAGGGGTATGGAAGTCAGGCAAGAGAACAGGCTTCAGGAACGTCTTCAGACAGTCCCTTGCTCTGCCCTGTGGACTGGAGATGCCTTCTGAAAGCATAAGGGCTGGATGGCTGTCCCTGGATTCCTGCCAGGAGACTTCAGCTGTGCTGAAACTGGAACACAGGCAAGATGCTACGTGTAGTCAGAGGATCTGCAGAGAGCAAAGATGACTGTCAGGATCTTCAATCTGTTCCATCAATTCATTCAAATCTGTCACCTTGTTCATGGCACTGAAACTCTCCAGAGCCTCCTTTACCCACGTGCACAGGAAGGAGTTTGGGGTTATGGTTATGTGGGTCACTTATGATTCAGCCTTTAGGATGGCCCAGCCTGAAATAATTCACCAGAGTTACAGGTGCAACTGCAAACAGCAGGTCCAATAGAGAAATTCAGGTTGAAAGATAAAGAGCAGGTGAAAGTGTTATAGAAATTATCCTGTGATGCTGTGAGGCACTTCTGAGCATTGTGCACTTACATTGATGTTTCACAGGATTACTTATGTGCTGAAAACTGCACCTGGAGATCTCCCTGAGCTGGGAGCGTGTGTAAAGCTAAGTGTGTGGCTGGCTGTGTTTGATGCCTTGTTCCAGAGGGGCTGAACCTGGTCCTGCATGAACTGGCAGATATAGATGTCTGCCTCTCTATGAGATTAGCAGTGATTTTATACAAGCTTGGGATGCAGGATGAAAGCAAGGTTTGGAGCAGGTGAGATGGGACCTGGGGGACAACTTTGAACCACTTGTGCCTTGTGCGCACAACATGAGAGAGGTGAGAACCGGGCTGTGGTTCCACTAGGCTGTGGAATTTGTCCCTGCTGAGGAGCAGTGTCTCTTGGCACTTTCTGCCCCGCTCCAAGGAGAGGGGATGGAGGGAGAGGTGCAATTAGTGCTCCCCAGCTCCGAGCACTGCTGGAGGACAAGGTTAGCAGCGTCCCTCGTGGCTGCTGCTGTGCCAAGACCTGGAGGAGAGATTCCTGTTCCTCCCGGCCTCCATGGAGACTGCCAGCATTGTGTGCTCTTCTGTGCATCGGGGATGGGATTTGTGCTTCTGTTCCTGGCATGTGCATATGCTAAACAGCATTTCAGATGCTCAGTGTGTATTGCTTTAGAACTTTATAAAAGCAGAGTCGCTGCCATTCATTACTCGGTTGCTGGAACTGATTTGGATCCTTCTGTCTCCCAACTGAGAGTCTGGTAGCGAGGCTGGCTGAGCCCTGGTAGAAGGTATCATTACACAGTGTACACAGCTGGGAGAGCATCAGCTCGCCCTTTGCAGTTGTCTTATTTCTTAATGTGGTGTAGTAAATTATAAATGTACACAAACACCTACGGAGTGTTTCATTCATGAGCTGCCAGACTGCAGCGTGCTTTTTGAAATTGCTGGTTTGGGGTTTGTTTTGGTTTTGTGGGATAATTTCGTTATCTGATACCAGGCGTTTCCTAAAAGTAAATCGATCATGTGAGAACCATGTGTCTATTAGTGATTCTGCTAATAAAAATTTAGTCTTTTTTTTTTTATTTATTACATAGAAGATTTTCTATCCAACAGCCTTTTTATTCTTTATGGCTATTATTAGTTAATTTCAGGAAGGTTGTTATTTGCTAATGGGCTTGGAAGCATGTGCCACAGCATCCAACAGAAGTATTTGAAGGTACAGATTGTTGGGAAAACGTGCAAGGGGTTTGTATAAATAGGGATGGTTACAAGGAGTCCCTCTCGTGGCGTTACTCACATACCTCTGTTCTGGGCTGTAACAGTGCTGACAGTGATCCAATTCGTGTGTTAAAGCAAGGATCTTCTGAAGTGGAACCACAAAGGACAGCAGAATTATGATTACGGGGCGGTCAGTGCTGATGGTGAGCCCAACATAACACACAAGTCTGGCTGCTGTTAGGAGAATGTGCCCATCTAATAAGCAGCTTAACTTGGTGTATTACTGTGAAATAGAAAGAACCATGGAATATGTGATGTGAATAGTAGGCTGGATTTCCCTGTCACTTCGCATTTGTGTTCCTGGAACTGCCCTGGTTTTGCCAGGGTTACTTCTGAATTACACCCAAGTGAATGAGAGGTGGATTTCCTCTTCTCAACACCTTTCTTTTTAATCTGGAAACGGCAGTATAATTTCTTTATTTTAGCTCTAAGTTTGAAGTTTTCGTATCAGACAAAATGTAGCCAGAAAGACTAATTGGTCTGAATGTTTTATTTTTCCTGGTGAGCTGCTGACTGATACAACTTATTCAATTCCATTAAAGAGAATAGGTGCTGTTCCTTTCTTACTAATGGGAGTTGAATTGGGCCATTAAAGGCCAATTTCAGGAGAGATATTAGCAAATACTCAGGCTTGATCCACAGCATTTGGCAGTCAATAAATCAGCAATTGCTGTCTACACAATAGAAGGTCTAGTAGGAGTTTGAGTGTCTTTGAGATTGAGAGCCCTCATCTTGAGTATCACTTCTTTAAGTTTTTGAAATCAGTTACATTGAGATTGTTCATGTCTGCTGAAGTTGCTCAAAATTTATGTTCTTCACTGAGAATAGACTGCTCCGCTGTGCCTGGGTGGGGGAAAGCAGAAGCTTTTCTCCTTGGACTATAAATAATCTGATGAATGTTTGTGTTCCAAAGGAGGTGTTCAACCAGCCACTGACCTGGTGTTTCCAAATTGCCTTCAATCACTTCCTGATCGTTTACATTACAGGTATCCAGCTTTTATTTTGGTAGGCTTTTACATGCGTGAAGTTTCCTTTTAAGATTGTTGTGTCTCTCCTGCCTTCCCTTCTGTCGGGATTCTTCTTTACAAGCCACGTCTGAATATCTCAGTAGTATGCTGTGGAAAGAAAAGTCTGTTGTACGAGGCTGTGGGTCTGAGTCTTTCAGCAAGAAGCACAAGAAATTGGAGGTTCTGCCCTGCACACCCTCTATCTTGACGCTTTGACAAGCCCCATTTAAAAACTTTTGTGGCAAGTGATTTTTCTGAGCACGTGTGGAGAGGAATGTGTAAAGTGCTTGAGATGGTGGGGACTAGGAAGAGGCATGACAACTGCTTTGTGTAAGATGATCTGTGTTGGGAGGAACAAATGGTGCACCGAGATGACAAATGGAGCAGCAGAGGTGCAGCTGGGCTGCCAGGGCTGTTCGATAGCAGAGGTACCGACAAGCGGCTCCGTGGAAGGAGTTTGTAGTCAATATAAACAATTTCCTGTTAGGTTTGAGCTTGCTGATAAATTAATGATATAATTCTCATTGATTTAATTAAATCAGATTCCGGGGCCTTGATTTGCAGAGTTTTCTGGTAGTGGTTTTGTAACTAGACGGGCAAATAAATGGCCTTTATTTTCTTGCTTGCTGGGTGGGGTGTGTGGTGATAATTACTGCATTTATCAAGGCGTCCTTCCATGTTGGAGACAGGCTGGTATCCACTTCTGACGGACGGAAACAGGGACAGTGAGATTATGGGCCTTGTCTTGAGGCTGCTGTGCGATGTATCAGAGCACAAGAGTTAAGTGCTAGCGCCCTAAAAGCCACATTGGCCCCTGAGTCATGCATTGCACCTCCTTTGGGCTGTTCTGTGCATTTACCCTTCCTCGGGAGGGCAAAGAAATGTTACACAAATCTGGCACTGTTCCTGCACCAGGGCGTTACTGCTGTCAGCAAGGAAAGCTCGAGTGCAAAGACTTGAGGTTTCGGTACCATCCCAGCTTTGCTTTTCGCCTGCTGAGACAACATGTGCCAATGTCACATTGCTCTGATTTTAGTTTTGGTTTCTCTCACATGAGTTTGAGCGTGTGTTGGCTTTTGTCAGGAGATCAAGAAGGAATTAAAGCTGCATTCTACTTAATTGTTCGTCAGCAGCTAAAATCATGACAAAATTGCTCCACCCCAATTAGTAAAACAGCTATTAAGAAGAGTTAATTACAGTCAATAGCTGAATTTTATTTGTATATATCTTCTTATTTCTGCTAATTACTGTGTTGAGTAACAAGTTTAGTAAGACCAGCTTATAAGAGGAATGAGAATTAAATCTTAGGAAGAAGAGAATGGGTTTTTTTCCTTCCACAGAACTGGAGGAGTTTGTACCCATGAGTTAGATTTGCAAAGCCTCTGAGCCTCCTCCATTGGTATTTTTTTCCCTAGAAACAAAGATGCTGTCAGCACCAATCACCATTTCCCCAAAAGGGTCATTTACCTTTCATAAAAAATAATAAAGACCTGTATAAATATTCTCCATATGCTGCTCCTGGATTGTATTACTGAAATATGTCAGTGTTTGTGGTGTGTGCAGCCCTGTGTTTCATGACATCACTTGAAAAATGCAAGACATTCATGTGAGTTATTTGGAAGATGGTGACAAGCCTATTTGGCAGAGCTGTGTCTTAAAGAGAGTGTTTTCAGGCACAGAGCAGAGACAAACATGCGTGGCCAGTGCTGGGGTAGCAGACTTCAGCCCATGTGCTGCTGGAAGGATGGCTGTGGGGCTTTCCAGTTTGCTGGGCTTTTCCAGTGTGACCTGTGGGACCAAGTGCTTGAAGGCACCAAGCAGATGGCTATGAAGATCTTTTCTGCATGGCTTCCAGAGATATGAGAGCAGGGGGGCTTTGACAGCTTATGTAGTGTTGGGTCTCTACCACACCTACGTATTTTCTATCCGTGGTTTTACTGAGCTTCTCAGATTATCTCTATGCTGCCAAAGTGGAGCTCAGTAGTAGAAACGTAGACACAGAAGAATCTAAGGTCAGGGTTGACCTCTTTAAACAAGTTAGATTTCCACCTGACAGCGCTTGCTAGAGCAGGTTGAACCTGTGCACATCTGGTGCCTCGTACACCTGAATGCAGGTGTTTGCATTGGTGACCAGAGCTGGGTTTGTCTGAGCCAGAAGGACAAGGGTCCCTGGGGGCCAGCTGGGTTTGGAGTTGGGTCATGGGAGTGTGCTGTGGGCGGCTGAAGAGAAGGTTGCCCCAGCCACCCTTCCTGTTGTGTTCTGCCTTCCCCATCCAGTACAACAGGGACAACAGATAACGAAGAGCAAGGAAGAAGCAGCTTTTGCCTGCATCTTTTCATGATTTTTATCTAGTCCCTGAGCCTTCACTATATTATGTCCTTAAATCTCTGTGCCTGACACTTTTGCTTTAGCACAGTTGAATGTATTACTGTCCTGGGCTGTAAAAGAAAGCCTCCACAGGCTCTCTGGGAGTAAATCTCCCACCGTGCAGCTGCCTGCTTCAGTTCTCCCTTTTCATGTAGCTCTCTTTCGAGGAGTGAACTATTGCGAGGATAAGTTGCTATATGCAAATTTGAGATTAAACCTTTTGTCTTTGCAGCATTTTCTATTTGAATTGCTCCAAAAAAGCAATTGCAGGCTCCCAGCTTTGGACTCTGGCTGTGCAAACACCCCAGCTGAGGGCTGGCAGTGTTGGTGCATTGTGTGGTGTGTCGAGGAACAGCGTTCCCCACGGGATTGACAAAACCCATGGGTAGGTGATCTGTGCTGCAGGCAGCAGCACAGAGTGAGGGCTCTTTTGCTTAATGAATATTGAACTTCTCCTGCCTAACAGCAAGCTGTGTCCTGCTCTGCACGTGAGCATCTCTGTGAGAGGCTGAGCTGCGGGCAGGAGGGCTGCTTGCAAATCCATTAATTCATGTCTGGGTGACGGGTGTACTCCAAACAGGGCTCTGCTGATCACCCAACACTTGGTGTCATGCAAGATGATTTTTTTTTTTTTTCAGTTGTTTGGTTCTAGTTATTTTCCCCTTAAAAGTCTTTACTTAGTGCTGGATGCCTTTCTCAAGCTGCCCACATTGCATTTTCTGCATGACAATGTCCTGCTTTGGAAAGAATTGATGTAATAAATTTGTGCACGCAGCAGTCCCTAAATTCAGCTCTATTTGTGGCAGGAGTTCCAAAGGGCAAATGCATCTCAGAAACGTTGTGACTGTTGCATGAAATGGTAATTGTAATGCATGGAAGATCAGCTGCTGATTTATTTTTATTAGTGCAGATGAAAATTACTATGATGTTTCAAGTAGGGCGTAAAATAATATCTTTAATCTCATTCCAGGAGAAATATTAACTTCAAATTTTGTGTTTCTTTTCTTTCCCAAACCACTGTAAAATGCTTAGTGTGTGACTTTGGTGTCTGTTCTGTCATGCTTATGTAGGAAGGTTTCTTTTTTCCTGCTCAAAATACGAAAAGTGTATTTTGATTTCTGTATTGCTTTATGCAATGTAAGTTCCGGTTTCTTTGATCAGGAAAAAGTCTCAGTTTTTAACCAGAAGTGTCCATTTATCCCATTAGACAAAAGTTCATTTTCAAACAGGACACTGCAGGTGGCTTCAACTTAAAAACCACCCAGAGTGAGAAGTCAAATGTTTGCTATCAGCCAGGGCTTGTGGAAGGGACTGTTTCTACTCTTGGTTTCCTACAGGTGAGAACCAATATGGTCTTGGAGGCTTTATAGACACACAAGTAGTTTCTTGGAAGGCTGACTGCAAATTGAGGTTCTGAGGAACATCCGAGTTTCCACTTCTGGAGTTTCTCCAGCTCTCTTGGCACAGACTGCAGGGAGGATACAGCCATATCCTGTCTGTGACAGGTTAATCTGCTGCCCCTGTCCACACCTTGAGGTGGTTGGCAGCACAAAAGCAGGCCTGGAGATGGAAATTAGTGCTCCTCCCTGCTGCCATTTCGGGGGTGGATGATTAGGAGATGAGGGGCTCGATGTGCCCCAGCTGCTGTAGGAAACCTTCCTGCTGTCCTGCTGCTGTACAGCCCAGCTCAATTCTGTCAGCAGGCAAAATCTGTGTCAACTGATGGCACTGGCCATGGCAGACAGATCACTGAAGAAAAAGGGATGATTCTCCTGGCATGACTCAGCACTCCTGCTCTGAACTACCAAAACAGAGGTGGGTAAGTACAGTTGTGAATAACTAATCTAAGTGTTTTCATCCCCAGGTGAGTTAGCAAAAACATGGTTATGGGCAAGCCAGGGCTTCATACCTGTGTATGAGAAAGTGAAAGCACATTTCTGAGACATTGTCCTGTCTGTGACCACTGCACTGTGCTAGCAGTGATGTTTCAGTGGGGTTAATTGCTGGCCTCAATAGCATTGTGGGAAAATTGTACGAGGCCTTGAAGAGAATATTAAAGGATTGAAGTATTGCTTAAAGCATTAACAGAAGATGCACATGTAGGTATGTGCGTGCATGTGTGTAATTGGCAATGCAAAGGCTCTGAATTGGAAATCATTGGTACAGAAATACAGTTAAGGGTTTAGAATGGAGTTAGTTCACACAGCCACAGGGAAAAGTCAGGGTATTAAAGCAGTAAAAAGATGTATGGCAAGGCATTCACTTCTGTATCAATGTATTGATTGTACTGAAGGGGGAGTGTGTGCAGAGATGGGTCTTGTGGTAGGAAAGGAAAATTTATTTTGAGGAATGGGAAAATCCCTAAAAGTACTGTAGGAAATTACTTTTAATGCTGCTTTCTGAAAGCCTGGAGAGGGTCCTTGTGAGTTTTTTTTCTGTGTTCCAGGAAGTTTGAGGACTGTGCTCTGTGTGGGAACAGCTTTGCACAGGTGAAAGAATCAGTGTGGTCTAAGACTCCACAGGTATAAGAGAAGGAAAGTCATGATATAAAAATATTTATGATTACAAGAATTTGTGCCCTGCTAAAGTGACACTTCTGCTGTGAATAATTTACCATAATGAAAGTCAAGAGCTGGGCATCCTGGTGAGTTGACTCTGGCTGTTCACTGTGAGAGTGCTGAGAGATGCCCCTGAAGAGGCAAGGTTGATGCTTATTATTCCATAGAACAACTGGAATAGTCTTTCTGTGTCAGTAGCACATGGTCTGCTAAGGATTGTCATCAGCTGGTCTAGGGAACAAACATCTGGATGCTGTCTATCCCAAATGACTTACCTGCCTAGGAACCCTCTGTGTAACACTGGTGAGTGTCCCTTCATCTGGGCTGAGCACCCTGCTGCTGTAAAGCTTTTTGTAGGCAAGGTTTTGGGAGGAATTTGGAGGAGGAGGCTTTGGGAGTGTTACAGGTTGAGCTGGGCAGAGTCCCTATAAACCACACTGATCTAGTGACTCGTGTCTCTTCTGTCAACCTTGTTAGTGACACCCCTGCCACCTCTCAGTGGGTTTAGGGTGTCAGGGGGACCTCCAGTGTGAAGTGGGAGCAGGTGCCCATTTGTGGTCTCCACCACTGTCTTGTGCTTAAGCTGTGCTCTCACCCATGTGATGATGGTGCCCAAATCCACCGTGGGACTTGTGCACAGTGCTAAAGATGCTCTCCTGTCCTGTCCATACCCTGGCATGGTCTCCTGCCCCAACCCTCAGTGAGACAAAGCAACTCACACTGTAGTTCACTGTTTAAATAAAAGTACACGGTGGTCCCCAGGTACTGAGACAGTCTGAGACGTGATGTCTCCGCGGTGTAGTGCAGGGTGTGGAGCCAGTTCATTGCTTTATATCACAGACATGCCCTGAGGGTCTTCTGTTCACAGGAGGCAGCTCATCCCTCTGTCTCCTGAGCTTTTGTGTAACCAATAGGCTGAGCTACTGTGTTTCCTTTGTCTGCTAAGTGCTAAATCTTTGTGCTAACTCCTTTAGGAGATATTAGTATATTTAAGACTTGCCTCGTCTCCACTTGCAAATATACTGCTTGTATTCCTGGATGAAGATATTCTTGGAATACTTACTTTAGTGTGAAGCCTCCAGTGGGCAATCTTTTATTCCAGAATAACGGGTCTTTGTCCAATTTAACATAATGTACTTTGGAAGTGGAAGCCTGTAGTTTGTTGCACAGGAAATGCACTCATTTACCAAATCTCATTAATTAATTGGCACCTTTTTAAGGGAAATTTCTTCTTTCTTGCAGTGTTTAAAACCGAATCTGCCATGAGAAGTAGAACTTTAGTTTTTTAGAATTGATCTTTGATTTTATGAGCGATTCCTTCTGCATATTAAAAGCAATTTTTCTGCTGCTTCTTGTTATGAAGAGGGACTCCAGCTTTGAGAATTACAGTTTAAGCTCCTCAGAATTGTGTGGCAGCTCTGTGCTTGCTGCCAGGAGCTGGTGCTGTGCTCAGGACAGTGCGTCTCTGCCGTTCGACGTAATATTCTACGTGATGAAAAACTAAAGTAGCTTTTTTTTTCTTTTTGATTCCTTCTGTATCCCCCACTACTTCTGGGCGGTACAAGATTAATCTTCTGGCTGCCAATCTACAGAGCTTTGCCCAAACCCAGAGACACGTAGCGGCGCCTGCACTGCGCCAACCGTATCAGACAAACCTCGCCGCCTTTCCCAGCGGGCTGCATGGATAGAACTGTGCAGACGCTTCTCCTCAGCCACCTCGTCTTTGCTCCTTCCCTTGCTTCACTTTGTCATTTCCAGGTCACTTCCCTTGCCTTTGTCAGCATGTTCAGCGTTGCTCCGCGTCGGCGCTGCCCTCGGGAACACGGTCATGCATACTAAATCCACGTCTGGGACCACGGCATGAAGTGGTCCCTCCACTCGGGAGCCAGATGCAGCCATAGGGAAGAACAGGCAGGCTGCTGACCTTCTGGAGGTCAGTTCTCTGCAGCCACACGAGCACCTTCTACTGCCTCCCTGGAGCTGGAGTGTCAGGTGGGTGCGCTGCTTCTGCCACCCCTGGCTGCTCTGACTTGTCACCAGTGGCGCCTGAGCCAGTCTATTTTAGTAATGCAATTATTCACATTGAGCTTAATCAATGAGCCACAGAGCAATCTACCGGTGGCTCCAATCAGTGGAATTACTCAGAAGGATCAAAATGAGCTTCTCTTTCTGAAAATGAAGCTGTCATTCACACAGAAACGAGTTCAAGGAAACCCTGTTCTTTATGCAGGGTGTGTTGTGACCCAAGTACCTGTTCATATAAGTCTTTGTCTTTCTGTAATGTAGGAGTAGTGGTCTGTGTATGTTTGGGAGGATGTGGGTCCCGAAGGTGTTTGCCTGCAGAAGAGCCAGGGAAATACCCTTAACTGAGAGAATATGAATAAAGGGTTGCAGAGAATTCTGCAGTTTGCAGCACCAGTGCAGGGGGTAAAAGATTGTTTTGGTTGGGTTCAGCTGAGTGTCTCCAGGACAATGTGGGCACAGCTCAGACTGTGGTCGCTGCCTGAGGTGGAATTTTGTTCAGCTGTCCAGCAGTGAGCTGCTGTGTCTGGTACCTGCTGCCAGGAGCCTGCTGTCCCCATGCAAAGAGTCCTCACACCTTCAGCACCGAAGCGCCAACACACAGTGGGTGGACAAGTCCTCTTGCCTCTCTCACATGTGCTCTTTTTTCCAGTTGTCAGAAACACACAGAGGATTGCAGGGAGCGGGGAGGGATTTGGTGTGGAAGCTGGCGCTCCTCTGTGCTTGGCAGGACTTTGTCCAGGCTTACAGCTGTACGGAGGGGAGGCCAAATGTGCCCCCCTGTTTGAACGTGCCTCGGCACAGCTGTGGGGAGGAATCCTGCCCACTGCCAGCCATGTGCTGGGATTTTTATGTGCTCATCTCTGCGTGCACTGCTATGTGTTATTCTGCAGACCTGCCTCTGTCTGCTGACTAGACCCAAAAATGCATCATGTTGTCTCCTCCCCCACATGTGCTGGATGCCACTTGCTCGCTGAGAGCGTGGCTTGAAGGTTTTACCCTGCCCATGAACTGGTGCCAAAAGGGAGTCTCTTTCCTCTTTTGGAGCTGTGCATCTCCTCCCTCTCCCTTGCCTCGGGTTTGCAGGTTGTGTGGCTGATGGGAGTGGGCTCCCTGGGCTCGTTCTGTAGGCAATGTTCAGTTTTGATAAGGGGCAGGGCAGTCCTTGGAGGGTTTTTTTACTTCTTGGTGTGTTAATTTTCTGCTAGATCAGCAGAGTGAACAGACTCACCCCACTTTCTGCCAGTTGCTGTCTCTATTGCAAGGAAAGCAATAGGGGGGGAGAGAAGGTTCTCTGCTTTGCTGCACGTGGTCACACCAGATTAACATCCAACTGCTGCCTTGCCTACTTCTTACCTTGGATGTGACTGCAAATGGAAACTGCTGAGCTTTTATATGATTATTGTTGGATGCTGAGTTTCAAAATGCAGCCACAAATAGCTGTTTGGCTTTGAAAAGCTAAATGTTGGGTGCATGTAGTCATTAATTTATTGTCAGGCTCATCGGGGTAAGTGAGAATCAGATGATGGGATCCAAATACTTTCACACTTTCAGAAACCTCAGTTCCCAAGTTGGAGATTAGGTCCATATGTTCATGGTGATCTTTCTCAAAATGTCTAATCCCAAAGGGCATAACACCCTCCTGCCCATCTCTGGGCCTTCAGCTCAAGGTCTTGAATTCAGTTCCTGTCCCTGGTTATCCCATGGTGTCCTGCAAAGGTAAGGGGGAGCCAAATCTGAAGGTATTTTGAATTGCCAGAGCCCTCTGTATTTTGAGCATTTGAAATCGAGCTGGGGAGGAGGGTTTGTCCTACACCACGTTGCTGTTATTTTAAGGTATTGGTTTTGGGATTTGGAGGGTCCTCTTGCTTTATTTGTCACCTTCACAATAGATGATTGTGATGCAGAAAACCTAATCTAGGATTCTTGCTGCTCATTAAAACTAAAGGGATAATTGAAAAATGTCCAGATGGGTCCAGTTTTTCAACTTAGTTCAGATCCCTGATTAGGGAGCCCAAAATATGGATAAAAAGGCCGAAATGCACAAATAATTGGTGTTTCCAAGACATCAGTCTGTCTCTGGCATTGCTGTTTCTCTTGAGTTATAGGAATAAGTGTGGTAACACTATGGTATTTATTAGCAAAATGGTAACTCCCTCATGGCAGCCTCTGCAGGCTTTAGGCATCAGTTTAGGAAAACACAACCATATGAGCCACCTCATCTCTGCTGGATGGGACATTTATATGTTTACTAAATTTTGAGCACACGAGGAGCCTTGTTGGCTCTTGCATTTCGAAGCACACATTTAAATGATTTACTGACCTGGGGCCTACATGCAGATGTGAATATTAAAAATGAAAATTTAAGCATCCAGTCCAGATTGTGAAGCTGAAATACGTCTTTTCAACGCAGTGTTGAGGATTTAAACAAACATTTCCCATTAAGTTTTATGGAGGTTACATGCCTTAACTCCTGTAGACTGCTTTGAGAAACATCAGTGGGGTGTTCCAGTTTGAAACCCTAAATGCTGGATGTCTTTGCACTGCAGTCTGTATTCTCAGCTCTGAGGGCCTTGTAGCATCTCCTGGTCATTGTTTTGCATCAGGACCTTGACTGTCCTTGTCACACTGTTGCCAGCCCCTCCAACTTTGTCTTTAGTTCCATGGTACCTAGTTTTATCTTAAAATGACAATTTCTGCTCCTGAATCATTAAAGTTTCAGTTTCTAGTCTTATTTCTACTTAGCCTGTCTTGTAGGGGGAGATGAACATTTACAACCTTTAAATTTGTGAAGGAAGCACTTGAAACACTTGACAGCATTAACCATAAGTGCTCAGAACCCCAAAGGGAATAGAAAGTTGATAGATTTGTGCGTGTGTTTTTAAATCTCGAGGTTTTAACATCAGTCTCCTGATCAGTGGAAAGGCTCTTTCATTGCTGCAGAGCGTTTGATGCCAACCTGGCACACACAGCCTCACAACCTCCCATGTGGGCATCAACCAGACACCTGTGCTGGGAGACTGGATGGGTCCTGCAGTGTTTTAGCACAAACTTCAGCTCAGTGACTCTCCTCCCCGCCTTTCTGGAGAGCACTTCCAGTTGTTCCCAGCTCCTCACGTTTCTTGATGCTCTGCCTTCTTTTTAGTGGTGCTCCAGGGATCCCAGACTGGTGTAGTAAGTGTGATTTCTATGTGCTATCTGTAGAACTGCTCTGGTTTTTTGGAGGTAAAACTGTTTTCCTTCAACTCTGCCTTTTGTTCGTAGGCATCGGTGCTTGAGGCAGAGCGTTTCATTAAAGATTTATGTAAAGCAGGGGCTGGTCTCTGAAGCAGGAGGATAAAGCTGTGCTCCAGAATGCTAATGCAGAGCTGGAGCAGTTTGAGATGTGCATAATGCAGCACTGGTTGGCACAACCTGATGTTTCATCCAGGAGAGGGAAACTTGCACCGTGTTTATCTTTGCCACCCTGTAACTTTGAGGTTTGTTCACATTTCAGTTTAGGTGAGGGAACAGAAACACCCTTCAGGCAGGCCTTGCCAGGAGCCCTGAGTGTGCACGGGCTGGGAGGAGTGAAGGGGTTTGGCTCTGGAGCTGGGGTGGCAGGCAGCCGCCAGCCTGGAGCCTGCCACTGCACCGAGCTCAAGTTGTTGGGAGAAAACCACAACCACGTGACTTTTGTTCTCTCTCTCCTCTATCCTTCCTTTTCCAGCTGGCAGGATGTGGAAGTGAAGCTCAGCTTATGTTTCCTTCACAGAGACCTCTCTGATAACTTCTGCAGTGGCTGAATGTGCCGAGAGTGGCCCTTTTCTCTGAGTTCTCCCGAGTGCTGTCCTGGTGGGGTTTTGGGAATCCAGGGAGTCTGTCAGACATCGAGGCACTTCTGAAAATTCACAAGTGCACCCGACAGCACTGGTGTGGGTGACTCCATTGCCTACCTGGCAGTTGCTGCAGTGCTGCTGGAAATCTGCCTTATGTAAGAGCCCATGTGTTCCTACAGAGCCAGGAGCAGGGACTGTCCCAGACCCACCCACAGCAGCTTGTGCAGAGCCAAGCAGCCTCTGTCTGACAGCACTAACTGGGCATCTAACAGCATATGGAGCTTCCCCTGGGCTCCACAGCTGCACACAGGAACCCACACAGTACTTTTTGAGAACAGTGTTGTTTACTGTCCGTGGCAGGTGCAGCTCCTGTTCCCCACTCCGTAGGCAAAGCTCCTTCCTGTAAGGATGCACCCGAAGCTCCCAGGGACTTGGTAGCCTTCAGCCAGGCATTAATGTACTGCTGAGCTGTTTTTTTCTTAATGTAAAGGCACGACAGGAAACGGGGTTTGTATTCATGGAAATGTAATTATGTATGTTACGTAAACAAACTAGTAAAAGTAATTCTGGAACTCACAACAGGACAAGATTTGAATGCTTATTAACCAAAACAAAGGCAGTTACTGTGTAGGTTGGAATAAACATCTCTGTCCTATAGGAGAGGTTGTGAGTGTTATCCTGTCCTCCCTTATAGCCCTGACAGCCGGAAATGACCATCCTGCAGACACAGTGTAGGAGGCTTTGGCAAATGTGGGCTTGGATTGTCTCTGCTGTATGGAGATCTGGCAAGTTACAGGATAAAAGACTGGAACGAGCTTGCCTACACAGGCGGTTCACTTCCAGCTAATCTCCTGAAGATAGGATCTGTGTGTTCCTTTGAAGTCATTCATGGAGAGCCATGATAACGTGGAAATCTCTTGGACTGTCTCCTCCTGCCCAGCAGCTCCAGCCGGGATCACAGGCCAGACTGCTGCGCTGAATGTGGGAGAAGGAAATGCTGCTGAAGGGCTCTGGGCATGCAGAGGGTGGTGGGTGGCAAATGGCCTTGTCAGGGGATGAACAGGGTGAGGTTTGATTTGCATACTAAAATTTCAGCCAGAGCAGCATTAACAGTGTGAGTGTGAAATATCTCTGGAGTCGGAGAGCCCAAAGGTGTGGGTTGCAGATGGTTCCTGGGATGTGAGCTCCCCGCTCACATCAGCTGTGTGGAACAATTGCATTGCTTGTCACTGAGGCATCAGACCCCAGGACTGAGCTGGTTTCACTGATTTCACCATGTACCTGAACTAACAGAGCAGACCACGATGCTCTCATTTCCAGTTGGTTTTGAGGTAAGGCTCTGCCCCGACTGGAATGTCCCAGTCGTCTTCCCATCAGTCACCTGCATGGAGGACACCAGCCACATGTGTGTATTTTAGCAAGCACACAGCTAGAGAAACACCCTCAGCAAGTTTTTGCTCTGCATTTGCCAAAGGCAGGTAATGCCAGGCTGACAGCTTTTGTAAGAGAAAGTTCTGAGAAACTTGAGTTATTCTGGTGCAAGTCAACTTGGCTGTGATGTGAGTGGAGCTATAGATAAGGATTGGCCAATGCTGATAGGGATAGCAAGGAATAATTAAAATAATTCTCTAGTTCTCCTAAACTGTGGAATATGAATTGTAAAAAATCCAGATCTATATCTTCATTTTTGTGGTTTCTTTTTTGGCAGTGCATGTGATGTAGGACAGCTAAATGTCACTTGGCTTATCTGCTGTGTCTTCAGCAATGAGTGCAGGCAGCCATCAGCTTCCAGTGACATTCAGCATCTCTGCAAACAAGCACTGGAAATGGCTTTGCTGATGTTACAGACAATGTTGGACCTCGAAATAACAGGTTGGCAGTGATAAGTTGTTGTTTCCCAGCAGCTTTGGAGGACAGGGTATACTTGAAATAAATCTGTCAGGTAGGGTTTCAAATTGGCCAGGGCTGTAAGCAACAGTTTATTGAGCTTATTTATGATGTGGCACCTAGGAAATGAAATGGAGAAATGTCAAGTGCTTTCAACACCAGCCCAGTTTAATGCCCCCTCCCCCTTGCTTGGAAGCTCTGTCTTGGCTTCATGCCGGAAGCATATTATTGTAATAAAACACATTTCACATTCTAGGTGGTAAATGGAATTTACCCGATAATTAAAACTAGAAATAAAATAAGTGCATTCATCATCATCTTCATTCCCAGCATAGCTGACATTCTTACCACTATATATGGTATAAAAATGTGCACCTTGGGCTTTTTAGCTGTTCATGGCGTAATGACCAAATCCATCTGGGAGAGTCTTGGGAATCGAAGCTGAAGCAAAACCACACAAAAGCTAGATCTGAGCAGTTCCTGTAAATGTTTCCACAATCTCTTCTCCTGCATTTGGACTTTGGCCTGGTCTGGAGCCCATGTTCCTTCCAGACTGCTGGTTGTTGCCATTGTACAAAGAACAGCCTCAAGTTCCTCAGCTGAGTGACCATCTGTCTGCCCTCCCACACAGACACCTGAAGATGAGATAATGTTGAAAAGAAAACAATTTAAATAATTTAAAGCCTCAAATGCGTCTTTCTACAATCTTTAAAGTTTCCAGTGTGTTCTTTTTCATGTGTTAATAGGATAGATATGTTCTTAGAGGCGAAGTTTGCTTGTTACATTAGAATTGTGCATTCAGTTTGATAGAGTTGTTTCATAATTGTGCAAAGGATATTCTTGATGCCTCTGTTATAACACATGCACTGAGCCTGAGTCACTTGGACATGCACAAATGAATATTAGTTGGATTCAGTCCTTAGGGCCAGCAGCCCTTCTGCAAACCTGGGGACAGGGAGGAGTGACACAAGCTCTGCAGTCTGTTTTGCAAGTTATGTCTCTTTGTGCAGTCTTACTGAGTAAAGCCTTAGTAAGCACAGTCATATAATCCAGTACAAGTAGCACAACTGAGCACAGCAATTTCTTTTCAGAGGAGTGCTTGCTAATATTAGGATAAACTTACACAAAATAGCAAAATTAAAGACAACTTTGAAATGCTGCTAGGGGGATCTTGGATTAAAAATCTCTTGTGTGCTGCTTTATGGAACAAACAACTTCATCCCTGATAGATTGTGAGCCCTGAGCATACATAACAAGGCAATTAAGAGAAAGCACAGTCAATGGAATAATATTGTATTATCTTTTTGTTTCACATAAGTCCTGTATCTCCTTTCCACTGCCAGTTTGCTGTAAATTGCACCTTGTCATTAATAGGATTATTGATAACTCTGCCAAAAAGAGCTTCTGCAGAATTTACTGTTTGCTAAAATGCCTCCATCATTTAAAAGTGTTACTAATACGCTTTAAACATAAATCTTGTACAGTTAATGCTCTAGGTTACAGCCAGCAGCAAGCAGAGCTGTGGATTGCTAAAGCTGGAAGACAGGGACACACGCCTGCTGTGACTGCAATGTGTCCAGCTGCTGGGGTTTTTTTCAAGTCTGTAAACTCTTAAAAGTGAATTTGTCTTTCCCCCATGGGGCAAATTCAGGGGTGAATTCCACCCTGGATAATTTGGCTTGTGCCACAATCTGATGTTCACCAGACAGCTCGTATGTCCCTTGCTTTCCCCCTCTCCCCCAGCTCCTTTGGAGGCAGCAGCTGTGGTGTGGGTGGCCCCGGGTTGTGCTGCTGATGTTGGCTCACCTTGGGGGTGGCACTGCAGGTGGCTTGTGCTGGCCTTGGCCACAGTGATAAAGGTTCAAAGTCTGACGGCCTCTGGGCAGTCAGCTGGCGGATGTGGGTTCACATCCAGCTGCACAAAGCTGTTCATTGCCTGCCAGCACAGCTGTCAGTCATGGGGTACATGTCACACACCGTCCCTCCGTGGGTACCTGGGATGGATGACTGCAGGGCATGGGCTTGTTTTGGGCTAAAAGACAGCATTGTGGCTGGAACTCTCTCCAAACCACTTTTCTTTGCAGGGTAGCATCACATCTCTGCAGCTTGGTCTGGTTTCAGCCAGCTGCAGCCCTTTATCATCCTGTCCTGGGTGTCATCGTGGCACCTGCAGTGTGGCTGTGCAGAGAACAGGGCTGGTGGTGCTGAGTCTCCTCTGCCCTTTGACAGTTTCCCAAATCCTCCCTGCGTGTTGAGGTCCCAGAGGTGCTGAGTGGGATTCCAGAGCGAGGTTTGACAGTGGAGGTGCCATTGCCCATCGCTCCAGTTTATTAGGAAGAGTTATGTTGCAGGCTTATCCTGGACTGCTTTGCTCCTGCTGGGCAGTGCTTTATTGCTGACAGGTCTGAAAGCTGCAGAGGATTTGGGGAAATGAAAATAGATGATTCTCCCATCTCTGGTGATCCAGAGATCATCTGTCACTGCCTTTGCAGCTTGAATCTGGGTTGCTGTCTGGAGCATCAGGCTCATTCAGGTGATCATTGCTATACCCAGTATGCCCTGTCTCTGTGTAGTATTCTCTAGTGCTCAGTCCTGCTCAGACTAAAATAACACAAATTAATTTAGTCATATCTATGAGACATGATTTGCTGTTATTTGATGGAGCTGTGTGGTGTCAATCTGACACTGTAACAAGACGTGAACAGACTTACTGCGGTACCATCCTGATGTTTCAGCACAGTGACCAAATTCAGGCTAAACAAAGATGGTGCAGAGCAGTTCCCTGGGATTTTTGTTACCAACATGGTGATGCTCAGATGTTGTTGAAGTCCATGGCCTGCATGGAGTTAGAGCAGTGACCACTACACGCTCTTGCAGCCCCTTCTCTAGCTCGTGTAAAGCAGCGATTGAGGCAGCGTGCTCAGTCATTTAGAAGATGATTGTTCTCTCAAAGCAGCAGTTTGTCAGACTGTAATTTTAAAATTACATTGTGTTTTGCTACGACTTGGCAGAACTTCTCTGAGGCCCAGACTTTTAAAATAGTACCCCAGAAAAGCTCATTCCTGCTGCAATTAAAAACAAAAACAAAAGGAAGAAGGAAGAGTGATTTGAAATGAACTGTTTGTTTGGGAGTTGGTTTGGGTTTTTTTCTTTTAAGAGAATGCTGTCTGAAACTCTTGCTTTTGAAGATGTATTCCCACGCTGAGTCACATCCCAGGTTCATACAGAACAGCCTGGCTGATGTTTTAGAGGTCGATATTTGTTGACTACTTCAGCGATGTTGCCGGTTCACAGCAGTGGTGTCTCGCAGAGGAGGGCTACAGGCATGCCCTGAGATAAATTGATTCAAAAGGTAGGCACTGCCTCTTGGCTGCTTTCATTTTCCTCCCCCTGGGTTCGCTGTGCTGGTGTGATTACAGCACACACCGGGCTGGGGTTGCCATCTTTCACTGGGTGACAAGGACAAACATTTTTGCCTTCAGAGAGACTGAAGGTTTCTCTATTGTGTGTCACTGCTGTCTGGGGAGCACGTAACTGCGTGTCACCTGTGACAAACACAGCATTAGAAATAAGTCTGCTGTGGGTTAAGAGCCTCTATCTGGAGGTTATGTGGCTGTTATGCTACTAAATGTCACTTTAACTTACAGAGTCTCACTCCAGCCTTATTTCTCAGTGCCTCAGTTGGTGAGCGCGTGGTTTTGCTGCTGCCACTCATGAAGTGCATAACTCAGTGTGAGTAAAGACACCCGTCTGAAACCATAATGTACAACCACATTAAGCCCCATTAGTTAAGAGTTGGACTGGTTACAAATGAGGGCAAAATGCACACTCTGTTGCTGCATCTATCTCTTCTCCGTGTGCGTGTTTAATTTTCTGAACAAAGGGTGGAGAATTAAGAGACACCTCTGTGATACATTCGCTGCCATTTTGAGCCAGCCCAGGTCTGGGAGAGCAATTATATTGCAGTCAGCTCTGTGAGTCATCCCAAAAAATGCCAGCTCAGGTTTGATTGCCGAGATGGTATTGTTGCTGAAGTGCGAGACATGGAGTAGAAAGAACACAACGTGGTATTTAGCTGCAAGACTGAGCTCAAGATGCTGACAATTTGAAAAAGCTCGGTTTTGACTTTGCGTGCCAAACAAATTTACTGTAGGAAGAACACGTTTGCCACACAGTGATGTCATTTTCATAGAGTCACTCTACAGATGGTGCCCGCAGCTCAGCAGAAGGCTTGGTCTGAATACAAAGACCTCTTCAGGATTCTTCTAAGTCTCCTGGTTGGAAGAAAGCCAGTGCTGATGTGATAGCAAAAGGCAGATAGTGAAACTACTCACTCAGTAAAATTCTTTCCTGAACTCAGCTTGCAAATCAAAAGTGTCATTGAACTGCCTAGAGGAGGTGAAAATTATCAAAGATTTGCAGTTGTGAGAAAGAGAAAAAAAAAATCAGGATTCTGCAGAGGATGGAGACATGGTGCTGGACCAACCCCTTTCTTTGTGGAAGGGTCGTTCAAAACTTGGAAGCTCCTGGAGGCTTTTGTAGAAAAGAGCATTGAATAGCAATGGACTGAGCTCCAGAATAACCTCTTGTCTCTGGCTTCTCATGGTGTGTGGGGTGGCAGTGGAGTGAAAGGAAGAGCTGGTGTAACATGAGAAGCTTTCAAAGTGGAGGATTTGGGAATTTTGAAGTTGAGTTCTTGTTGAGAAATCACTCAGTTGGTAAAATGGACTACAGTCCTGAAAAACGGTGGTGGATTGTGCCATACATAAGATGGAACTTTCTTCTCCCCAGGTAATTGTTGTAGCCATCTGAATTCTCACTATGTTAAGAAAAATTTTAAACAAGAAAGCAATTGTATATTTTTGAATGGCAGGCACACACTGAAAAATGCCCTGGACAAAAAAGAATATTGGTCATTAATGTGGTAAAAGAGACATAATGGGCTAAATCACTTAATTTCCCACACATTTCCGGATTTGGCCAATGCAAAAGATTTCACTGAAATGATCACAAAACAGACTGAGATAATCTTGGCCAATATCCTCCTTTTTGACAAAACATATTCTAATAATAAAATCCTGCTTTTGATCACTTATGTCAGTGAAAGGACTTTTCATGGTCCTTCCTTTTCACAGTGTTTAATAGGCTGTGGTGACATTGCCAACCAGCCCGGAGCAGGAAGGGAAGGAGAGCTTTGTGCTGGCCTTGGCAGGAAGGTCAGGGCACAGATCTGGCCCAAGCGTGGTGGCACTTGCAGGGACCAGCTGGGGGCTTTATTAAATATGTGGAATAGAAGTGAATGGGAACCATTGGCGTGAAGGGGGGATCTTCACAGATACCTCTATTTAGAAGACAGTACTTGAACAAAATGCTTCTTATAGTATGGAGGGAGTTCAGATATGGGTGGATTCCTCCTATTTCCCAAAAAGGTCACTGTCAGTGACTCTTGGCCCTGCTGAGATGCAGGGAGTTCTCCAGGTGAGGTGACATGGCTGCAGACATGCACTGCTGAGCAGGTAAATAGCCATTACATCTCTGCTTTTGGACACTGCAGCTTCTCTGGAGTTTGATCTGTTAAAACTCTTTGAAGAAATTAAATACCTGGGGCTCTTTCTAAAACTGAATTGCATTTTGTCCTGTTCTTGTAGCACAGTGTGATGTTTTCGAGCCATTTCTGAGCTGTTGGGTTTTTTTTTTTACTGACTATTTAAAGGCACCCGATTCCACCGTGTTGTTTCAAAGCTTGAATATTTCGGTTTTGTGGATATTTTAAGCAGGGATCCTTGAAATCCCTAAAAAACCAGCTTGTTTCTTTTGAGTCCCAGGCATGTCTGCTGAAAACACTGTCACAAGAAGCGATTTCACTGTACGGCTGCCCAGAGCAGACATATTGATGTTATTTAGCCTTCACTTGCCAAGCTGAGTGTTAGGATTGTGTTTTCACATGCGAGGAAGCTATCAGCTTTTCAGATAGCCATATTTTCATAAGCTGCATTTGGCTGTCACACCTTCTCCTGGAGTTTCTTGATATGCAAACAAGTCTGAGTTATATGTGCTCCTGGCCTATAAACTGATATCCCTGAAGAGTTCCTGATTATCTTTCCATTAACTTTTACTCTCCTCCGTCTCCCTTGGGGAGGTAACAAGTAGTCTTTCCTTCACCATGGGTTTCCAGCTGGTTACCTCCCTGCTTCCCTCTTAAATAGATTCTCTCAGTAGGGAAGAACAGTCTGTCAAATTTCAGTGCTGTCTAAAAGTACAGCAGGGACTGCTGAAATGGGAATTTGAAAGTTTGAAGTGCGAGGAGAGCGTCCTGGATCTCAAAGTGTCATCCCAAAAGAACAGAATAACCATACACCACATCTGAAGCACAGTGTCCTAGTGCAGCCAGGAGAAGGGGTTCTGCTGTTTGAATGTGGTGTTTCAGCTCCTCAGCTGTGCTGCTGGAAACTTTAACGGAGCATTACGTGAGGCTCCGCCACTCTTACGTTTTCTGGTCTAATTAGCACTATTTACAAACCAACAGTCAGCCCCACTTCTTGGTTGCACTGAACACTGCTCACATTATTGCATTCCTCACTTCCATGGTTTCCTCTTTGTAGAGTTCAGATTGTTTCTGAATCAGATTGCCATACTCTGTGTCCATCATAGCTGCAGCCGGGGTTGTCCCAGCAAAGCATTTAGCAATGAAATCTTCACCTGTCCTTGTCCATCCTTCTGCAAACTCCTGTGACAGTAAATGTTTGTGTGAGTACAGCCTGAGTCCTGTTCCCAAAGATTGGATCCATGGAGGGTGTATTGCACTGGGAACCCACACGTGCAAGTTTTGGACATGCTGCTGCTTGACCCCTAATCTCTGTGATCATTTAAATTCTAAGTAGTCCTAAAATAGTCTTTGTGGCCATTCTATGCTATCATATATTCCTGCTTGGTGTATATCCAGTTGATAAAGGGCTGTATGTCTCTTCTAGTTATTGCCTTAAATTGAGCATAAACCAGTGTTCTTGTCAATATTCTTTGTTTCCAGCAGCCTGCTGGCTCAGCTTCTTTAGAATTATTCAAACTGAAATAATTATTTAGCTGAATACACGTTTCGAGAAAAGTTGCACATTTCTGGTTTTGCTAGTAGCACTCTTGGAAAATTTGCAAATTCCAGGGACTGAGTTTTTAAATGGGATCTCTAACCTTGTTGCTGTAAGTGTTGATGTGAGCCATCAGTTGTATCTGGGGAGCAAAGGTGCCTCCCCTTATCCAGAGGAACATACTTTTGGAATAATCACACTGATTTCAAGGGCTTGTTGAGTTTGTGGCCACTGAACAGAAATAAGATGGCAAGAATACAGCCATCTTGCCATCAGATATGTGGTGATGCCAGACCTGATTTGAGCATGTGATTCATCCAATTTCCCATGCAGAGTGGAAAGTCAAGGGTTTTCTTCAACTGCATATATAAATCTACAGGCTTGAGAGATTACAGGTGACATTAGACTCTTCCTTTTGCAAATCCTACGTGTTTGCATATCTGTAGGTGCATAGTTTTACCAGAAATTCCCCTACGGAGTTTAAAGTCCTGGTGTGTACGTCTCTTGTCTGTGCAGGTCTGGAGCCTTAGAAGATTAAGTCAGGGTGAGACATTTAGCCACAGGGCAACAACTCTGGTGTGCACTCAAATTTTGTGTCAGGTAGTTTGTTATATTATTAAAATAGTACAATTTCATAACAGTGGTAGTTGCTGCTTTGAAAACCTCATTGTTGCTCAAGCAAAATGAATGAATATAGGTTTCTGCATTGGGTGCTATCTGTAGGTGCAGGTTGGGATTTTCACTGTGTCCCTGTACAGCATGTCCTTTTCCAAGCACTGCAGAGGGGTGTGTGTCCCCCCCAGTCTGGGCTGCCCATACCCCAGGCAAGCTGGTGCCCTGCAACCTTGAAGGCTGGGGGGGAAGAAAAACCATGTGTGTTGTTTGGGGCTTCTCAAAGCACCAGAGTAACGAGTTAAAAAAGCTCTGCTTTCTGTGCTTTCTGACGGGTCACATATCTTTTTGATCTATAGGATTTGCACCCTTGACACCATCTCTTGAGGAGCACTTCCAAAAGGTATGGAATGAATGTAGATTATGTGGGAAATGTCTCAGTAGTGTGCTCACACAGCTCGAGTCAGCACAGTCTCCCACTGTTAACGGAGCACGTCCTTTATGGAAATTGGCTTTGTAACCCACATTTCAACAGCTGAAGAGTTATGAGGTCAGCAAGTGCAGTTCAGAATTTAGCTCATTTTGTGTATATCTTGGACCGTATTCACCCCTGGGTTTTATACCACAAAAATCAGTGGGATGATGCCAAGAAAAAAAAATTATTCTCCTAATATTTAAAGTCAGCTCTTCCAACACACACGTGTGTGTCACTGAGCTCCCTACCACAGCTCTAGGAAGGGTACTACTTGCTGGTTCCTGAAGGTTATAATTGCTATATGGGCACTGAGAATCACTAACAATAGCAGGTTTTGGATGGATATTAAATCTTGTGCTTCAGGGTATGAACTGGTCTCTTAACTCGGGAGCAGAAAGAGGCTGCTGTAGTGAGCAAACTGTTGTATTTCTGCCCTCTGCAGTGCTCTTGCCTTTCAGTGATACATCCAGTGGTGGCCAGAGTGAGAGGCAGGCGGGTGAGCTGGATGGACCACGGGTGATTCCCATGGTTCTCTCAGAGCAGATTGTTGATCCGGAAGCCAGGGCATCACAGGGCATCACATCGCTCCTGCTTTGATAGGAAGCTCAGAACTAATGTCTGCAGTCCTTTTTAATGACAGACTTCTAGCAGTGATCACAGAATTGTCTTGCAGAGTTAATTTCGGCTAATGAGCAATTAGTCAGCTCAGCAGTGACTCTCCCCTGCCTGTTGCCCCTGGGGAGGAGGTGGTCGGGGCTGAGCATGGTGCTTCCCTGGGGTGTGAGAGCCCCAGCGGGATCTGTGTGGGCCCAGCACCCTCACCTGCAGTGGCACTTGGGCTGCAGCTCAAATTCCCTCTTTCTGGAGCAGAGGGATTTATTTTCCAGCTACAGACTTGCAGCGTTATCCTAAATGTCAGCAGAGTCTCTTCTTTCTTCTTCTTCTTTTTTTTTTTTTAATACTTAACGCAGCCAGAGAAAAAAATCTGTCAGCAGAAGACTCTTTGCGTGCCTGAACAAAGGCTGAGATTCCGTGGGCTGAGCCTATTCCAGGGAGAATGTGCTTAAATTTGGGGGCAGCTACAGATGCTGCTGCTGCTTTGCTGCCTCGCGCGGGGCTGGCGCGGGCCCGGCTGCCCCGGGTCATGCTGTGACAGCGGGTGGTGGCACCGGGAGCGGGCACAGATGGTGCTCCAGAAGGGGAAATCCAGAAGCTCACGAGCTCGTTTCTTTTAGGGAGACGCGTCCATATGTCACCCATAGAGCAGGAGAGCCTGCTCGTCAGCCCGGAGCGCTCCCAGGCTGCCTGGGTGGAATGACCCGGATCTGTAGCTGAGCAGGAGCTGTTGGCTGTGCTGGTGTAGCCCCCGTGCTCTGTCCGTCCTCCCTGCCAGGGAGGGAAGTCCTGTGTGTCTGAGTGTCATCATCAGTGCCTCTCCTGCCCGGGGCTGAGAGGTGGGACTTAGCCAGGGAGCCTGCATGGCTGCATCCATCCATCACTGACGGGCTCAGCTCTGACCTCTTGGTTTCCTGTCCACAGTCCTGGGCACAGCTCTGGGAGGTGAGTTGAGAACAGAGGATGTGAGCAGCATGAATCAGGTGCTCGGTTGTCTGTTCCCTTGGCTGGGCACTGCACACCGGGCCACAGAGGTGCTCCCAACAAAGGATGTCTTGCAGTTGGACATAAATCTCAGGGATTCCTCCAGACCATGGCAATTGGCACAAATGTCTCTTAGATTTTTGCTCCTAATCTGGTAACTGAGCATTGCTCAAATACAGTATAATTAACAAGGGTGATAAATTGACATGGGTGACAGTCAGAGCTTATGCTGCTCTTCAGAAGCTGTTGATGTTTGCCAGATAAAAATTAGACCCTCCTCCATTTAATATTTTAGCAAATTAGGGAAAGAAAGAAAGTCAAATGAAATGTTGTCCCACCCAAACTGGAGCAGTGGCAAGCAAGTCACTTGAATTTCTGTATTTACATATTGAGGAGGAGGGGTGCACTTACATAAAGACGTGTGTGCCTCTATATAACTGCATATACATATGTAACACCCAAAATACATCATTATGCGTTCATATTCACATGTGGAGTCTGTCTGAGGATGTATGTGTATATATAAAAATAGGATTTATAGGTTTTTAAACCTCCCTGACAGACTCCAGGAGACCAATTTCTAAATGTATGCCAAGATTTTTGACTAAGAGACAGGTAGCAGTAGGTGCTAATAAATGAAAGAACTGCAAGTAAAATGTTGTGACATCCACCTCTCTGAACAACCTGCGGAGCGCTGGCAGAATCATCAAACCGAGCTGAGAGTAATCAGCAGGGACTGATAAAGCTGCTCTTGTAATTATTTGTTTGATATACAGCTTTCCTTCTTCCTTCTGCATAAATAGCAGAATTGCTTTGCTTAGTGTGGGAGGTTTTTTTATTCCTGTCAGGGCTTGTTCTCACCAAGATGTCATGAGAGGAGGACTGAGATCTGCATTTTTGTTTTATTTACGGGCTTTCCATTGTAATTCTGACAGCATGCGGTGGAGACAGCATTCATTTAGCTGGGGGGAGGCGTCCTTGCTCATGCAAAGCTGTTGGTGTTGCGGGGGCCAGACTCTGCCATGCTGCTTTTAAGCTGCCCTGATTCCTCCAGGTTTGGCCTGGAAGAAGCTGCTCCTGAGAGGGGGCAGCTGCTGAGGTCTGAGGGCAGTCGCGATGTCGTGCCCGGCTATTCAGTTATTAAATGAAACTCCCACAGCAGCTTTCCCGTTTCTAAGAGTGAGTTCGATGATGCCACAGCCCAGACTGCCCTACAAAACCACACAGCCCTGCAGGTTGACAAGTGTTAGTTATCCTTAAGTAACTTCCTCTCCTCACCACTTCCACTGCTGAAGCAAGAAAATCCAACCATTGACTGACTTCCAGGCAGTCACAGTGGTGGCCCATCAACGACGACTGAACTGAGCCAAAAGGCTCCTGTTGATGTCAGTGGTTTCTGGGAATGCTGCCTGCATGGTTTTGTTCCGGGATTTCCCTCTCTGTCCATGCCTGGTTGAGTTCTGACTTCACTCAGGGCTGATTTTACAATTCTGTGTTTAACAAAAGGTACAGTAACTCATTCCCACCCTAAGCACTCTCATTTTCCTTGTTCCATTTATGTTCTATTTATCCTCTTTCTTTCCTTAATGAAAAGAAGGAAAAGGATAAAGGATAATTTCTAAGCAAAGATAACTTTTTCTTTAAAACCCCCCAACTCTATGTGCAAGAATAGTTTTTATATTGTCTAAGGGTTTTACCAGGATACCAGGAACTTGGGAGGAAGGGGGGAGTCGTGAGGGGAGAGAGGCACATTAGAGCAGAAAATAGATTTCCTAGCTTAAAGGGAGAGAAATCCAGACTGCTGCCTTTGGCATACATTTGAATATTGTCAAGGGCATCTGGAATATGTTGATAGGCGTCCTCCTTCTAATAATACTAAAACTCTGCTAATGATGAGGCACAGATACGCCACAGGCTGCGTGTGTCACGTGCACACCCAGTGTTGGGAAAGAGTCTGAGACATCAGAGGCTGCCTTGGGTCTCATGGCGGGGTCAGCGCCAGCTCCCTCTTACTCAGGAGAAATACTTCAGACTTGAACCAGATTAATGAAAAGAGAAATTGCTCTGAGACTAAGGAAAAAAAAAAAAAGCTCTACACCATTGCAGTGTTGGGGGGGGGATTGTTCCTGAGCGGTTACGGCGCATCCTTTCCATGCTTTCTGATTCCAGGCAATGATGGCATTTTAAGATAAATAACGTGTTCATGGCTCTGCATGTTATTGAAGGGCTTTTATTATTGCTGATGTTACATGAAAAAGAAAATTATTAAAAAAATGTGGCACTAACAAATTGAAGCCTCCAGGGAACTGTTGCCTGAATGGGATTTTGATTGGAGTTCAATTTAATTGGCCATAAATCTCCTCATTTCTGATTTACGTTCTGCTTCAGACCAGTCTACCAAATTCACGATAATCAGGTTTTCATTTTTCTCTATCGAGCAAAATACTCTGACATGAGCATAAACAGAAATATTCCTTCAGCAAGGTGACCTCGTTCTTGCTTGCACTGCACTGGTAATTGATTTAATGCCTCCTTACCTATAACTGGACCTCTTTCTGAGGCTTGTCCATCAGATTTTGAGGTAATTGGTTAGTTGTTTTTTCACCGTAGTATTTGACTGCAAGACATTTCTCATAAACCTCTAGTACAAGATCATTTTACCTCTATGATCATTTTACTGACATGATGGAATAAATTCAGCAGGCAGACGGACCCGTGGCTCTGCTGCAGCTTTCAGTGCAGCTGTGGGCTTCTCTCTCTTGTTCTAGCCTGGAGTAAATTCTGTGAGTTGTAGAGCCCAGTAATTTCTGTGGAGTTTGATTTTTACAGAAGAAAAAGAAGTAAAGGTTTCCAGGCACCCTGAGGCTCCTGTCCCACATCCCTCCCCTGCTCTGGAGTGCTGTGCACCACAACACGTGGTAGAACCATCCTCTCCTCTCTGCTGCTCTACTCCCCTTCCTTTACCCGAGGCTGCTTTTTGTGATTGCTGGTTTAGATTTGTCAGGAGGTTCCCTTCCCCTCCACCCAAAGAAGGCTCCACACGGGTGAACTCTTTAGGGAAGTGATTTGGGAGGGCGGATGAGTAAGAGATGAGAACCAGGTGGGATCAAAGGAAATCGAATTGTCACCTAATTCTGATTAGATACCCAAAGCCTTAAATTCACTTGCTACTCTTGCAGTCTCATTCATGGGAATGTCAGTAAAGTGCCTCAGCTGCTGCAAGGAATGGGTAGGAAAGGGGAAGGAGCCCACATTGAGATGGAATTATTATTATTGGGTTTGGAGAATATTGCAGTTAAGTGTTTTTCCCTACTTTTCCCGTCCCACCGTTCTTGTCCCTTGTGATCCCTTTTTCTAACTCATGTAGAAACTTCGTTATATTGCTTATTTAACCATTTCCAACAGTACTGGAATTGACAGGTTGAGTTTTCAGCAATTTCACAACTTTGTGGGCTGTAAATTGAATGTTTTAGGGGCTGTTGAAAAGGTGAAAAGAAAGCTACATCTGCTACCATTTTCCTAATTACATCCACATACACTGAGTTTGTTAATGCCAGGTACTCTTGCTGAGAAAATGTTTATAACCATGGCCTTGACAACTGGAAGCAATTACTTTGCAGTGGTTTTCCTTTTGTCTTCTGAAACACTAGAATTCTTTTTTCCTCTTTCCTCTGCTTCCCTCCCTACAAAAGAAGCAGAGAAAAATATGAATTTCAACTCGTTATCATTATCTTCTGAATATTTTTCTGCAAAGATGAATAGCTGGAAAATTACTGAAAGTAATGTAAAGAAAAATGAGCATCTGCTACTGAAGCTTCTGCTGAGCTCACTGGTATTTAGGGCTTGTGTGACAGTGGTGGGCAGGTACCGAGGCAGATGAGACCCGAGTGCGTCTCGTGTTGTCCTGGCTGAGAACCTGGAGCAGGATTTGTTCCCCATGTAGTAGTAGTAGATCTGACTACTAAAGCTGTCCAAGATTTCTCCAGGATGTTTTTCCAGAATGTGTTATTGTGAACCATCTCCACTTCCTTGAACTGTGGTTTTTGTGCGTGTTTGATCAGGTAAGACTTTTGCAGGATTAAGGCGGGATGGGAGATGTTTGCTATATTGGTTCACAGATGGGAGTAAGAATGAGTCCAACTCACTCTGGATCAGGTGTGTTTGTTGAAGTTTGTGCCTTACCAAAGTAATGCTTGACCCTGAGCCTCCTATACCCTTGGTTTATCCCCTGCCTGTGCTCACTGAGCATTGACTCGCGCGTTCTGAGTTCTTGTCAGGAGGAGCTCACTGGACCCCCCCTCATGGCACAGCTGGACATTCCACTCTCCACACCTTCCCTTATCATGTTCTGTAGCTCCTATAATTTTGCTGGGAGGTTGTGAGAAGCTTGTGCCTTTCATCCCTGAAGTGGGAAGGCTTTTATTTATTTGGTTAATCCGAAAGTTAAGTGGGTGGGAAGATAAGTCTGCAGCCCCGCTCCACTCGTCACATGGTACCAGCTCTTGTTTCCCCTTGAGAGAGGCAGAGCAGATGGAAGGCAGAGATGAAATGAGGATCAAAAGTAAACAGCGTGATTAAGTTTTTGATAAAGGATAAAACACTTATCACATCAAAGCCGCTGAAAACCACATTAAATGTTTCCTAAACGTTTCGTGTCCACGTAAGCATTAACTGTACTTGCCATGGGGACACTGGTAACAGCAGGTGGTGGAGCTGGGGAAGGCTGGTGAGTATTTACCCTCGTGGCTCTGCTGCAGGTCACCTGCCTGGCCCCAGGCAGGCAGAGCTGGCAGCCTGCAGCCATCCTCTAGCACCTCAAACCTCTCTTGCCACAGATCAGTGGACCTGCATTATGTGCATGGTTAGGCAGCCCTTTAAGCCATGCCCTGCTCGGTTTTGCAGGTTTGGGCGCTGGTTTTCTGGAGGTTTTAAGGCACTTGCAGATATAGATAGGTACATCTACCTGGGTGGTGATCCTTTAGTTCCAGGTTTTAGCTCAGTGAATCAAGTCCTTAAATATTTTTGTGTAAGCAGCATAATTTGTGATGAGAAGTGTCTAGGACTGCCTGTTTTCATCACTGTGTTGGAATGCTGAGCTGTGCTGGCCAGTGGAGAAAGATTTAAAAGCAGTGTATTGCCATTACTTTTCAATTTCCAATCTTAGGAACATATGAAATATATCGAAGGAATGCAAAAAAAGAGCACTTTGTAACGGCCAATAAAAGCCGTGAATGATGAGCAATTAAACAGAACAGCAAGAAAAAAGAAAGAGCAGAGGTAGAAATAAATACAGGAGAAGGTTTCCTGTTCCAGTTTTTAACATAACATCCCAGAAGTGCATTTCCTCTGGGGTGGCAATGAGCTTACTTCCAGAAAACCAGATTTTTATCATCCAAAAAAGCCACAGTTGAACAAGCTGTTGCTTGAGCTGTTGCATTTCCCAATCAGAGAACTGAACACACAACCCCAAGACTTGGGAGCCCACTATGATCCGGTGTGACACCATTGTCCTCCTCATTTTTAGGGTCAGGGAGTCATGAGGACACTTTACTGCAAAGTACCCCATCAAGTGAGGAGGGACCTCTCCTGTGCCACCTTGCTCAGCACCTCTTGCTCAGAGCTGGGGTTATTGATTGCTCTGTGCCACTGCTGGTGGACACAGTGTTTTGGTAAAATTAGTGCAAAATGCTACCAGCTCAACAGCATTTTGTGTTCCCCTTTGTCCAGATAATGCTGAGACCAATCTGCTTTTGTTTCCAATTTATTATCTTGATTTTCTGTAGGCAAGGAAGGAGCCATGTACCCTTCCTTTTCCCACATGGGAGGTCCTGTGTAGTGGAGACCAGTCCCAGAAAGCGTCTGCCCCTGGATTTTCTTTTTTTGTTTTAACCAGTGCAGAAACATTTTCCCATCTCCAGGTCTCAGTCCTTCCGAGCATAGAGATAGTTTAAATGCCATGTGTGGGCAGCCACCTGTATCATCAGTCATTTTGCATGTTGGGGTGTGGAAGTTTGCCCTTCACTACCATCTCACCCGCGGCACTTCCTCCAGAGCATCAGTTATCAATTGAAATGGGCATCTGATTTCCTTCTGAAATGAGAGGAACAGCAAAACACTGTGTGTTGAATTGGACTAAAGTTTATGGAAGCACTTATCGTGGTTTTCAGGTGAGGTTTTGAGACATTTTTACCACATGCGAGCTGTTGTTTCCCGGAAAAGTGGAAAAAAAAGTTTTTATGCCCAAGGTGGACTTCTTTACAAATATCTGATAATCTGGACTCCATTTTTGCTTGCCATGGTTTATATGAGAAAGCTCAGAATTGGGGCAGTACTAAACAGTTTGAGAAAGGTGTGTGTTAGAATCACAGAGAACCAGGAGGGCCCTCTCACGGTCCTTAGTCCGAGCTCACGCTTGAATCAGGGCTTGATGTTTTCTCAGGGTCTTGTTTAGCTGAGTTTTGAAAATCCTTTGAATTGAATATCCTTTCCAGGTCCCTGTTCCAATTTCATATGGTGCTCAGGGGATGATTTTCTCTTCAGCTGGAATTTCCCTGCTGCAGCCTGGGGGTGCTGCCTCTCATCCTGTCACTGTGCTCTTCTGGGAAGGGTTTGCCTCTGTCTACACCACCTGCCTTTTCCATCATCCAAACCACCGTCAGTACAATAAGTCAAATCTCCTTGAGGTTGTTTGCTTGTTTGTTTTCCTCTCAGTGCTTCCCTTGTTTCTGTATTCTGGGAGTGATTGACAGCAGAGCCTTATCCTCTGCCTATTGCAAGCAGCTGTGTATTTGGGCTCTTTCAAAGAAGGATCTTGTTTCTATTTAGTACTCTTGAAAAGAAAACTTTGGAAATGCATGAACAGAAAAAAAGACATTAGGTGTTGTGAGCAGAGAAGTCCCTGTCCTACATTCCTGTCTGCCAAATAATAATGTTAGTTATTTTCAAGCTTAGTGTAGTGCAAGAGGTTCTTAGTCTTTGTAGAGTTGGCCTCATCCTGCTGTGAGCACAATAGTACCAGTTAACAGAGAACAAAAAGGCAGGTAGTTAAAACCCTCAGGTCTTCTTTGGTGGCAGGTAAGGTGGCAACCAGGTGCCAGCTCAGATACGACACAGGCCTTGCCTGAAAACTTGAGATTAGACCAGGAAATTCCTGATAAAAAGTCAAATTTTATTTCTTGACAACACCCAGGGTGGATGTCCCAGTGACAGTTGTACAGCTGTTTCATTTCAGTTTAAAAAAAAAAAGGTAACTTTTTTTAAAAAAGCATTACTATGTATTTCAGCAAGATTTCTCATGTAATAAGATGCAAAAGTTCAGGCAATATCCTGTATAGATGTGTTTCTATTTGATAATAAAAATGGCACTGACAGTGAGGGATTGCACCGAATAAATCGTTACTTGTGAGTTCTGTTTCATGCTGGAGCCAGGATGTGTCCTGTAAGTTCACAGCTGTTTCAACTTTCTCTTTTCCTCATCTAGACAGCTGTATGTCCATGAGATTTATTTCTTGATCTGTGTGGACATGAAATCCTTCTTGGGATTATTGCCATAGAAACAAGCAATAACATAGAGCGTGTTAGAAGTAACAAATGGGATTTGGCAGTGCTTCCCATTTACTACACAGAGTCTAAGCTGTATACAAAAAGCAGCAATTATTTGTTCTCAGAACCTTATTAGCAGGCACATCTGCACATTCATTAAAGCTGGATACTTCAGCTTCCATCCTGGCTGGGATGACATTCAGACATTCTGGTCTTTAAACTAAAATCCAACGTGTATTTTATTTTTCAGTCAAGGCAGGAATTTGTTGGGTTTGGCATTTTGGTTCCTTTTTGGTGCTTGCAGATCCCAGAGGCAGCCTGTGTGAGCCTCCCAGGAGGAGATAAGATGCAGTGATCAAGCTGCTGGCTCCAGGGAACGGTCCCTCCTTTGAAGGATGAAGTCACCCAAGTTTTGCTTGTAAAGCCTGATCTCCCACGGTGCTGGGACCCAGCTCCCAGCCTCTCCCAGGGCTTCACACCCTGCCTGGCTCACAGGACACTGCCCTTCTCATCCTGGCTGGCTCTGAGTTGGCAAAGCGCAGCAGCCTGAGCTGGGGGAGTAGATGGGTTGTGCCAGGCAGAGAGAGGGTTTTACAGGAGTGGCCAGAACGTGCTGTACCTGTAGCCGAAGCTGAGCTGAGTGTCTGGGTCACAGCACAGCTGCTGATACATGAGGGAGAAAGGCAAACTCAACATTTTGAGCCAAATCCATGGGGCAGCTTTTGAAGTTGTATGGGATGGTAAAGAGGTAGGAAAGCAGATGGGACAGAATACAGAAAAGGGCAGAGAAATACATTAAAAACTAAGGTGTGTCTGCTGGCTGAGTGTGCCCGAGCCCCAACAGGCTGAGGTGCAGCAACAGGCACTGCCAGCCCGTGGCCCTTCCAATGTGGGAGGTTAGTGCTGGCTCAGCAGGCTGTGGGGTGCAGATCTTGCTCCTCCAGCAGGCAGAGGCTGTGCTCAGAAGGGAGAGCTGGAGTCCTGGGAGAAGTTCTGCAGCTGCTCGGGGCAGCAGGGGTTGGCTCTGGTACTCTTCCCATCCCTCATCTCTTTCCCATCCTCCCTTGCATGAGGTAAAATCAAACAGAACCAAGTAGTCAGGTCCCAGAAGGGTCCCTTGCTCAGGATGATATATTTGCAGACCTGTGAGGGAGCATGCACTGTCCTTTCCCCAGTCCACATCCTGTCCTTTTCCCAGTCCATGTTCTATAATGCTGCCTTAGCTGAGGAGCGGCTTCCAGGAGGGGCTTTTAGAGGCAGCTTGAGATGCTTTAAAGCTCTCAGGGCAAAATCTGTCATCCCTCTGCATCAGTTCAAAAACAAAACAACTTTGCTCAACAGAAGGAACATTTAAAGCTGGTTGTAAACCTCAAAATGGAGATGAAGCCTAGAATGCAGCCTGAAAAACCCAGAGAACCAAAAAACAGGGAGCTTGAAACTGGGCTATGTGCTCAGAGTCTGCCTGCCCTCCTTTTCCAAAGTGCTGAGGACTCTGCATCTCTGGTGAAGGCGATGAGTGCTCAGGATCTCTTTGAAACATTTATTTAGTACCTAAGTATAGATCTAGGACTGACTAACTTCAGGCTCCAAATATAGTGCAGGTGTCTGCCTTCTCCCTCTTCCTCATTTCTCTTTTCCCTGCTCTTTAATCTCTTCATCAGCTCCCACGTTCTCTGTTCTCTCCAACTTACTTCATTTTTCCATCCTCCCCCAGTTGACTTCTGCTCCTGTTTCCGCCTCCTCACTCACTCTGACACCTCCTCTGTCCCATGGGAGCCACAGGGCACTTTTCAAGGTCCATCCTGAGCAAGCCTGAGGTGGCACTTCTGTTCTCTACTTCTCTCTCCCTCAGTTCTCCCTGCCTCATTCTCGAGAGGGCAGAGGTTCAAACAAACTGCTCCATTCTGCTCAGGAACCTGCTGAATTCAAGTCCCAGGTATCTCTCCTCTCCTGTGTGGGACTGACCAGGGATGGCAGCAGAAAGGGAATCACCACAGACACTCTTGACGGGGTTGGGAGCCCAAAGTAGCTGCCATCACTTTTTGGCCCAAAACCAACTCAAAATGTCCCGTTTTCCTGTGTGCTTCCCATCACAGGCATGATCTGCCAATGCCAACAATAAGAGCAGTTATCATGAAGGGATTGTGTTAATTTTGTGAACGAGAAACTCTGGTTAGTGTCTTGTGTTTTTCAAATCAGCCAGGAGACAGAAGTGGCCGTGGGTCTGACGGGTCTTGTCTCTCTCTTGCAGGAAGGGATGCCCCAAACGCTGAGTTCTACCAGTATGTTTACCCCATGTGGCTTCAGCCCTCATCTACATACTTCGAAAGAAGGTGAACAAGGAGGACTGATCTTCCAGGATGGAAACCTTACCTCAGCATCTCTGGATGCTCTAATCCAGCATCTGATACCTACCACTGATTACTACCCTGAAGTAAGCAATTCACAGGATAATAAACGGTTTAATTCTGATGAATTCTGGGCAGCACTTTATGCAAAAAGTGCAAATGTGTTAAATTTTGAATTAAGAAGGCTAATTTAAAAGCTGCATACAATTAAAGCTTGGTAAATTGATGCATTGCTTTAAATGCTGCTTCACTGCTCTATAATTGTTCCCATGAAAAAGCAGATCCCAAAGATGATACTGCCTTTAAATAAGAGAGCAGGGTTGGGGGGAGCTGTCCCGGTGATGAATTAGTGATGTAGCAGTTGGAACAGTTCAAAAATAGCAGTGCATCCCAGAGAGGTTTAGAGGAACACTGAAGCAAAAAACTTCCAAGTCTGAACTGGCATTAAATTAGCTGAATTTCAGTGGCTGCTGAAGTCAGACAGGTTTGCCTGTACGTACAAAGCATCTCAACAGAAATGATGCTTCTGATGGGTTCATAATTTACCTGGGGTTACAGTCACACCAGCTTTGCAGTCCCTGGACAACACAGCCCAGGTCCTAATCTTTCCTCCATCAGTGAATATTGTTTTTCTTCACCAACAGTGTGAGGATCTAAACTGGAAGCAGGTTTATGGTCCTGCAAGCTATTGACTTCACTGGATTTTGCACATCCTCCGTGGAATTCAGACACAGTTTGACTGGAAGACTTTTAAGTGCTAATATATCTCCATGGAAAGGCTTGTATTTCAAAGCACAGAGTAGCATTGACTTCTGGGCACTTTAGAAGACTAGGAAAGTTATCAATGCAGAGCAGGCAGCATATTTTAAATTACCCGGAGCTCAGTTTCTGATCAGCTAAAAATAAGTAATGAAGAAGCATCTCAATTAAAAAAAAAAAAGGAATAGAAAGGCAATAAAAATAGGTAATGGACAGATCAGGCTGTGAGATTTTCATTAAGCAATGTGTGATATGTAATATTATACCTGCTGCTCAGGAGCATGGCTAGGGCTGGGGGAAAAAAGATAATTCAGGTGCCAGGAGGGGTCAGGATGCAAACAACTGAGGCTTCATGCATATATTTTAAATTCACTGCTGGGATAATTTAAATAATCCAAGGATTTATCCAGCAGACCTGCTTCCCACAGCTTCACAGATGTGGAACTGCATATGATGTGACTTGGCTGATAGAAATGAATTTTGGGGAGTTAGTAGAATAAATGAAATGTTGGTTAATACAGGCTGGATGCAATTTGCAAGGCAGGAGCAAGATGTGGCTAATGTGGGGGTGTCTGCAGCTCCCAACCCAGTACAACACAGAGAGTCTGCACATTTAGCTTTACTGGCTCCCAGTATCCTGGTTGTGCTGTCTCCTGTACCTGGGCTTGCTCCTGCAGAGCGACCTACACACTGTCTTTGCTGGCTATTTAGGCAAGCAAAGGCTGGAAGTGGATGCTGTGGAGAAAGGAGATGCCACTGCCTCCTGCACCCATCATAACCAGTTCCATGTTCAGGGTCAGGAATCCTTATGTCTTCCAGACATAAAGGTCTTGCCTGGCTAAAATGCAAAAACTGTGGAGTTCAGGGCTTTTATGGTCAATATTACCCACTGTGTGGCTGCTTACAGCAGGTCTGCTTGTGTTTCTCCCACAGAAAGCCTATATCTTTACATTCCTGCTGAGTTCCAGACTCTTCATCGAACCCCATGAGCTTTTGTCCCGAGTTTGTCACAAGTGCATTGAGCAGCAGCGGCTGGACGACCCCGTGCTGGACAAGGTTAGTTTATCTTTGCAGCAGAAAAATGTGAGGTGTTTCCAATGGGCAGAGAATTCCGGGGCTTTGCTGTGTGTCCTTTGCCTCCCTTTGGGTTGAATGAAGCTTTCTCACAAAGGATGACGGCTGCCACTGAAATCCTGACATTGAGGCGTCCTAGTATCCATGTCTGAGAGCAGTGCTCCAGGCACTAATCACTTCAAATCTTCTTCTAATTTTCCCTTTCCCCCTGTCTCAGTCTTCCCAGGTGACTTTCCTTCTTAACTTCTTTAAGGCTCTGATGAAGCCTGCGGGATGCAAGGAGGTAGGACGTGAACCTCACACACTGTCAGCTGCAGATGTCGACACACCACTCTCCCATTTTTACTCAATGCCTCTGCCCTTTTGCTTTCTTGCTTCTGGCGCAGTAATATTTCCTCCTGGCCTTCCCTGTGCCTCTGAACACTCTGTAACAGCGTGCAGGTACCCACTCACCTCAGTGCTGACAGACCTGCTGTATGCCAGCGGCACTGCCTGGCACACCAGGAACGAGTGGAAACAGCAGTGAGGCTGTGACAGGCAAACAGATGAGAAAATCCAAGCTGTTCCTGCCTCAGCACTCCTCCTGCTTTGCCCCAGGGACTGTGCAGGCTGATACAGTGTGAAGCAACACATGTGCACCCTCTGGCAGTGCCACGGTGGTGACGGATCCCACTGGATCCTGTTCAGTGCTGGATTCTGCCCAAGCTCTCCTGGGTGCATTGAAGACCTATCCTGTGCATTACTTGGAGCAGGAGATGCACCTTCAGAGCAGTAGAGGGGGGGGAAGAACATGCATTAATTGCTACTTTCCAGAACCCCCAGAATTCTGAAATGATTCTCAGGATCAGCCTTTCCAGCTTTGAAACAGTGGTTTTGGCAACAAATACTGAGTCATCTGAACACCTGTGCTTGTTTTTGCACAGGCACCTGGTTGCATGAGTAACAGGAGCTCTGCCTTCACTGTGGAGAGCCATTCACCAGACTACTCAGCAATCCCACACTTGTATTGCCTGTACACTCTTTGTTAATAGAAATATTTGTGTGAAGTGCACCAAGCAAAACAGGTTTTATAAGGTGTGAGATGGGTTTTGCTCTCCAATTCTATGACAGATACAAGTTTAGGAGGATTAAAATGTGAGCATTGCAAAGTTTTGCTGCTCATTAAACTTTCAAGAAATGAGAAATGCTATCTTATTACAAAGATCTCTTATCTGCCTGGAGTGAATCTGTGTTTTGTAGTAACACAGGGTGGGTGGAACACAGCTGATTTTGTGTTCCTGAGAGTGGGGCCCACTTTGAGACTTTGCACACAAGAGACCTCCCATCCCCTGTGTCCTGTGACTTGCACGAAGTCCCCTCCATCGATTGGTAATACAGTTTACACAGCTGGAGCAAATGTCTCCCCAGACCTTTGTAGTTTCCAATAAAGCTTTCCCTTTAGCAGCCACCTGCTGGTCTTTGAGCCTGAGCTTAATGCTAGCTGACAGCAGTTATTTTTAGAGATGTGGTTCATTGAAACCTGTTGTTGGTGGAAAGCTGAAATATGCATTTTAACCACCTTGGTTGAAAAACAAAGAGCTGGGGAGCTTAAGAGTATAATTTTTCCTGATTACAGGGTACACTTTAGCTGCAGTACGTAGGATATAGAAGAAGGCTGTTTGTTTCAGTCTTGTTTTCTGTAAATAAAAATGCAGTTTGTTGTTTAACACAATTTTCTTTTCACATGTTCTTGGATAACAGGATGAAAGCTTTGGTAGCAGCTGGCCATCTTTTGAGATAACACTAATGCACCAACTGTGCTATTCCCCACATTTCCCTCCTTGCCCCATATCATCCTGACTATTCCCACTGCTGCATCCTCTGATAAATCTACACCAAAAGTAAAGTGGATATCAGCTGTGTATTATATGACTGAGTGTCCTTGTCCTATCATGACCTTGAGCTCATATGGGAAGAGAGCAACGTTATCAGTAGCCCAGGTCAAGTTACTGAAGTGCTGCTGTTTTGTCCATCTCTTCTTCATCTTACATCTACCACTGGTCACTAAATAGTTTTTTCATACGGCCAGAAAGCAAAGGAGAAAAAAACCCCTCTTTGTTGGTCAAGAAATTCATTCCAGTCAATTTTTCAGAGAAGGATGAAAATGTAGCGGGGTTGTAAGTACAAAAGGGAAGACCAAATGGTTGAAATCAGCAAAAAGGCCAGATGTTTTTAAAAAAGGTATAAAGGTTGCACCAACAAAATGTCTACCCAGCCATAAACCAGACAATTGCATGTGCAGAATACTTAAATCTGCATGTAAAACAGACAGTTGTGCATGCATCTAAGTGCTGGTGCATTTTGCATGCCCAAGTGTATCATTTGTGCACACCACTGTTTGTATGCACGTGGCAGATTTTGCAGGTGCAACCGTAAATGCCTTCTTTGAAAATCTGGCCCCACGTTCAGTGACACACATATTTGCTGGGAGACTTTAAGGAGTAAACACATTTCAATCCCTGTCCATCATTCAATGATTTCCATTTCAGGCTCGAATCAGAAAATTTGGACCCAAAATCTTGCAGCTGCTGACAGAGTGGACAGAAACATTCCCATATGACTTTCAGGAAGAGCGGATGATTGGCCATCTGAAAGACATGATTCACAGGATAGCCCCGTGTGATGAGGTGAGGATGCCTGATCTTGGATGTTGTGTTAAATGTCAAGTTCATTTTTCCACTTGGTTTCCTCCTTTTGCCACATTCTGTTCCATGCCTCTTCTTGGATACTCTCACAGTTTTGTTCTCCTACAACGGGAAAAACCTGCAGTAGCTTCCCTGAAAGCCACATCTCTCACTTTAGGTACTCCTTGGCAGTGACATGGGGACACATCAGAGTGATCAGTAGAATTTATCTACTGCACATCAAATTGTAGGATAACAATATTCCCATTTTACAGAGGGAATATATGAAGGCATAGCATAGACTGAATGTGCTGGTGACAATTCAAATAGCAACAGAGCTGTGATCTCCCAAGTCAGAATCACAGAATCACAGGATGGTTTGGGTTCAAAGGGACCTTAAAGACCATCTCATTCCAACCCCCTGCCATGGGTGGGGACACCTTTCACTAGACCAGTTTGTTCAGAGCCCCATCCAGTCTGGCCTTGAACACTTCCAGGGATGTGACTCCACAGCTTCCCTAGGTTTAAGTTCTTATGTTTGAAGAAAATGCAAATATTAATGAACATGTAGCTTTTCTGGAAGGATAAAAGTGACAGAAGACAGCAGTGTGTGGCCTGCTGAGCAGCAACTCAGGGTAGATGTCTGTATGGTCTCAATGTTCAAGCATGAGCTGTGTGTGTGGCAGTGTAGGTCACAGTGAATGGAGTCTCTGGGAGACCTGCTTGCAAATTCAGGTGGGTGAACCCCATAAATTAGTTCAGAAACATTAAAAAGACCACAAAGTCCACGAAAATAATAAGCAAATAGTACACAGAGAGTCTCTAATTACTTCTAGGTTAACCATGGGATGTGGAAGAATTCAGTTCCATTGGCTACGTGAAGGCCTGGCCTCAAGCCACAGAGGGCTGCAGTTCAGTAGAACAAGAACATACCCACGAGACTGAGAGAGAGAAGGGTGGAGAGAGGAGAGAAGGAATCAGCAGGGCTGCAGCACAACAGAAATAAAATTGGGCCCTCCTACGCACATGAAATATGTCAGAAATGGGAACAGCTGCCCTTGGGCTGGGCTGGCATCATGTCTGGCACTTTCAGGGAGCTGTAGGCTGGCCTGGATCCACTGGCTGGGCTGGCCAGCCCGTGGGAGAGAAGGGGTGGGAAGGGGAAGCTGTGTGACACAGTGATGGAGGTGAAGGGAACAAAAATAAACTCAGAAAGAGGCCAAGTGGCTTCAGTTCCATTAATTAGAGTAGTGAAACTCCCTCTAGGGGAAGAGGCAATGGACTTGCTCCTGCCAACCACCACAAAAGGTGCCTTGCAGCCCTTCAGCATCAGTGAGAGAAACCCATACAGACCCACCAACATCATGTCCACTGGGAAGAAGGAACCAGCCAAAGGGCAAAGAAGAGAGGCTTTGTGTGTGCTCTTTGAAAGCAGTAGTTGCCCTGGTGAAGAGCCATAAATGCTGTAAATCAACTTTCTGCATACAAAGCAATAGTTTATTTGTCTAACCTGAGCAAGCACTGCACACCTTTGCTCTGGAGAGTGCATGGCTGTGTACCAATGCTTGTGGGTGCCCTGGGAGGCCTCAGACTACATTAGTCTCAAATCATTGTTTTTCAGATATTACCAGGCACTGTGATTGCAAGTGATTATGCCTGAGCAAAATCAATAATTAATTTAAGAAACAACTCATATCCTACAATGCAGATTTCCTTTTTTTAAGGGGCAGCACAGAAGAGTGGTGGTGCCCGTTAGTTGTTCGGAAAAAAGTTGTTCCTGTTGTGAACCACAGAAAATAAAGACTGAAAGATTTGTGATGTCATGCAGTCCATGTAGGTCAGTGCAGGATTTTCCCCTGCAGTGTGTGCTCCTGTCCTTTGTAGAGTCCACTTTCTAAAGGCTCTGTGATGTGCTTAGAAAGGTGTCCATGCTGAGAAGCATTTCTGAGTAAGTGCTGTGATTTGCATTTAGAGCTAGAAATTTTAATTAAAATTTGAGCTCCTAAGCCACCTGCTGAGGCCTGCTGTCTTCAGAGGAACTTTCCTAGTTAAGAACGAAACATTTCCTTTAAATATTAAACAGTAGTTGCTTCTTTTGACTGTTAATGTGGCAGTGAAGTGAAATTGGTTGATGGAGTCCAGCATGCAGCCCCTGTGCAGTGGGGGGTCACTTTGTGGCAAGATAATTACCAGAACATTGAAGGTAATGAACAATGTTGTTTTCACTTAGTGAATGTGGTTTAAAGAAGGCAGGAAATGCTTTTACAAGGGCAAAAAGCAGGATTATTTTTTTAAATTTTTTTGTTTTAATTTTTCCTCCAATGCACACAGAAAAGCTTTCTGGGCAAGGGTGCACCCAACCACTTGTATCCTCAAGAGCTCTAATTTCTGTGGAATTTTTTGTGTCCCTTAAGTGTCTCTCTCATTTCATTCTTTATTAGGTGATTGGCTTACCTGAGTCTTCAATTACTGTTGTCTGTATCTGTTTTTTGTGTCATATTCTCTACAAAACCAAGTGAAACTAGATCTCTTGATAAGGATCTATTGAAAGACTGGCTAATATGCATGTCTTTCAAGCAATTTTATGCTGCTTTTTGGCTTTTCATCCAAACAGTGAAGAATTTGATACTGCACAGACATGGCTGGTCCAAGATTTCTCATCCCAAGATAACTGGGTTTCCAGCTAAGCCTTTCAGCCAGATGTTTTATATTCCTTAGGAAACTTGGATTTCAGTGCTGTGCCTGCCCCCCTCCCCTCCCCAATTAATTTCCCTGTTTACAAAATATGTTCACAAAAAACCAAATATGTCACTATTTGAGTTTTCACTAAAAAATAACGTTGTGTTAATAAGCAGATTTGCAAACACACCTGGATGTAAAACAGAGAAATATTTAGATGGTGGTCAGTAGTTTGAGTCCGGAACAGTCTTTGTAAATCAAAAGTGTGACCACCTGTTTGCATGAGGAATTACATGAAGAAGGCCTGTAGTCTCTTTTACTTGGAGCTAATATACATCCATAACAGATAAAATATGAGGGTGGGCTTTTATTTTCCTCACTCAGTTTTCACTCTTCCTGTGTGATTTGCTTCCAAATACATTCTGCGTTGTCATTCTCCAAGACAAGTCCTCTTGCCTTCTAGATGCTTGCTTCATTTCAGACTTAACAGCTTTATTTTTCCAAAAAAAAAAAAAAGCCTGTCTACATCCTGCTTATCTGGCCCATGTTCTGGGCCAGCTCAAGAGGATGTCTTCCTTGAGTGGAAGGAGAGGGTCCTCAGCAACGTGAAACCTTCTGTTGGAAAAGATGCCTCAAAGTTACAAAGTGTTGTCTCAAAAGTTGAAGCACTTGGGATGTTCTAAAGGTCTCCAACCTTTCCTGTAATGAAGACACAGTAGGTGTATCCATGTTATTTTTCACTGGGAAGCAGAAGAACGTGCTGCTTCCAGGGTGCAGATGGGATTCTGTGTAGGCAAAAAGGGCACTGTCTCTGGTTTCTGGTTCCTTAAACACAAGTGCTGTCAATGCCTAACACTGAAGACTATCCACAGCCTACAAAACTCTGAAGGAGACAAAGGCTGGATCTAAACCACAGGATTCTGTACTTCCCAGGAGCTCCCTTGGGCTGTGTCCAGGTTGGGACGTGACACAGGTGTGTGCTGGGCTTTGTGGGAGGCACCATCTCCCCCAGCCCCTGTGCTGATGATGAGCAGGGCGTGCAGGGTGCCAGGGTGAACATCTGCGCAGTGCAGGTGGAACAGAGGCTCCTTGCCAGCCCAGGTTCCTCACTGACAGATGACAAACTGATGTTACTGGCAACTTAAATCTTGTTTGGATGGGGAGCGAGGAGTTATTCCACTCGTGAGCAGCCAGGGGATCTCTCCGCTGTGTGTCTTTGTGCCAGAAGAGTTGCTGGCAGTCACCAGCCTGAAAACTGTTCTCCCAAGTGACCATGCTCTTTGAAATTGGGCAAGCACCCACTGCACCCATGCCCAGTGCTCATTTCTCTGGCTGGGAAAGCCCATGAGACCATATTCCTCAGCAGGGTCTACCTCATCCTCCATGTATGGCTTTTGCCAAGGGCATTTCCAATCAATCCTTGTCTTTAGAGCCCATCTACCAGTTCTGTCCATTATCTCAGTCCTGTGATGTCTGCATCTGTCAGTCATGAAGAGCTGAAGTCATTTATTTCTGCCCATCCTCCATGGCCAGCAGCTCCACTCATTGTCTGTAAGGAGCTGCTCCAGCTCTGAGAACAACCTGGGCACCTTAGTAATGATCATCCTGCTGAGCACATGGCTGTGCTCAGAATACAGTATGAGCTTCCTTCAGTAGCAATTAACATTTTGGATGTTAAATACTTAAAGCTACACAATGCTCCAGCCACTCCACCTGGGTAGCAAGCAGCAGCATGCTCCTGCTGCATTCAGCTCAAAAGGATGGAGAGAATAGTGCTAGAAACATTTCTTACTCCTAATAAATAAGAGTTGACAAGGCACCATTAACAGGTAGAGTTCTCAGCCAACACTGGTATAAAGGATAGGTACTGAATGCTGCTGTGCTCCAGAAAGCTGCAGTAACTCATGTTGTAGCATTCCCTCTCCTCTGACCCTGATGTTGGCAGGAATATGGGAGTATCAGTGCCAGCCCAACCCACCAGTCCTGCCTGCCTCTTCTCTTGACTGCAGTCTCTTTCTGTGGTCCAGAGCAGAGAACTGTAATTAAGCCAACTGGTTATTCTGAAATAGGCTTGTTGGAAATAAAATGGTGACCTGTTGCTGGCTTAGGAGTATCTTGCAGAAGGGAGAATTCAGCACAAAAACACTCCATTGTCAAATTCTCTGAGTGGCTTATGTTTCTTTCTCTCCCTGTCTCTCCAGGCCTACTGGAAAAAGATGAATCAGCTTTTGCAAACCCTGAATCAGAAGCTTGCCACCCTCAGCCATGGGCAAGAAGGGATTGTCAAGATCAGTGCTGCTGTCTCTGACAAGCTGGTTGCCTTTAAAACTAAACCCCCATCAATTCAGAGAGAAATCCTGAGCGTCTGCAGTGACCCCTACACTCTGGCTCAGCAGCTGACACATGTGGAGCTGGTAAGTGGGAATGGTTCCCAACTTCTGCAGCCAGAGGTATTATTTTAAGCCATCAGCTGCTAAGTATTCCAGACATAACTAAAAAATGTCTGCACTGCTGCAGCACATCCCGTGCTGTATCAGCACTGCAGCAGGAGGCAGGGTTTGACAGGTTAAGGGATGCTTGGGAAGAAAACTGTAAATCAGAGTGTTCCTGTGCATCTTGGGGAGGGTCACTGCACTTCAGCTTGCTTGTTTGTGAAATGTGAATCACAGTCCCAGGAAGGTCAAGTCCCAGGAAGGTCACTTCTATAAGGTGCTCAGAGCCCCACAACCTGCAGGTGCTGTTGAAGTGGCTGGTCATTAACCCTTCTGTCAATTTGGAAGGAATTTTAGCAGTTCAAATCCATTCCTCTTGATACACAGAGCATCTGAGTTGTCTGATATGATTTTCATTCTTCCCTTTGGGTGTGCAGATACCACCCACAGGAATTCCTGCTGTTCCCCCCGTTGGGCTGCAGTCCTCTCCCAAACAGGCTCTTGTTGGTAATCGCTCCAGTTGCAGTGCCAAAACATTGGGCAGCCTGTTGTGTTGCACACCCTTCTCCCAGGGTCAGGTCCTCCCTGCAGACCTCCTGGATGTGCACAGGAGAACGTAAAACGTTGCTGCCCTCTGCAGATCTCCTGTTGCTCTGATGACTCCCTGCTGCCTGTCCTGTGGACACTGTTCATCCTTGAGAGGAAGGCTGGGAAAACAAACCGTGAAATGGATTGTGGATTGGAGTGAATATCATGAAATTAGCCTTGGGAATTCTGAAGGTAGTTGATATTCTATTTGTCAAGAAGTGGAATGGTTCAGAAACCCCAAATGTAGGATCATCTCACCTAGGTTAGTTTTCAGAACATGCAGGCTTGGCTCTCTTTGCTTTATATAACTTAAGCCAGAGAGTAGAATTCCTTTTGCCTGGAGTCTTTCCCTTGCTTTTGTTTTTTTTTCCTCCATAGTACAACTGTCTTCCAAGGGGAGATTCCCTGTGACTGAGGCATCACTGCCTTTTTAAAACAGATACAGTTAGAGGTTTTCATTCCACTGTGCTGTAACCAATGCCCTCTGCCTTCTTTTTCATTACTACATCTGATACACCAAGTACTCTGCACTGAAACTGTCTGATGCTTAGTTGTTAGTAAGAATTATTTGCTGCTTATTTAAAACAGTTATTTGCTGGACCATAACAGGTCTGAGGCAGCATCAAGCACAGAACTGAGATCTGCTGGCTCCCAGATAGAGCCCTGTGCATCCAGCACAGTGGAGGGGACTCTTACTGTGGCTTGTCAGTAATGAGACATATTTATGCTCATTTTCTTCTTTTTGCTGAAATAGTTCTAATTGTTCTTATGAATTTTAATGTGTGGTGTTTGTTGGCTGTCTACCAGTTCAGTAACACCATTCAGAGGTGACAGATAATGGCAATGCCTTACCAAGGGAAATAGGAGATTCTGGGGTGCTTTCTGATTTTTTCCCTCTCTCTTCCCCCCCCCCCCAACAGGAAAGGTTAAGCCACATTGGACCCGAGGAGTTTGTGCAGGCATTTGTACATAAAGACCCTCTGGATGGCACCAAGGTATGGTTTCTCTGCATGCAAAGTGTCTCCTGTGATGTTTGCCCAGGTGAACTGGTGTGATGAGGTCCCCAAGAGCAGGGACTGAGGCACCTGCTGACCAAGGCCAGGACAAGTGGTGACCTGTGTCCTCCCATCAAGGATGGGACCTGTTGGCAGAGCTTGCCCTGGTGGCAGGTCATTGCCATTCCTTCCTGGTGAGAGTACCAGACAGGCCAGCACCCTGATGTTCTGTTTTCTGGCTTGTTCCTCCCAACCTGCTTTGACTGGGATGGATGGTTTGTGGCTTTACACATCCAGGGAATGTCTGTTCCCTCTGGTGAAGGTTTAGAGGCTCGGGATGTGATGTAATGCCCAGAGTGGGTGCCCAGACACCACAGTAGTGAGTCAGTGCGTCATGAATCAACGTACTCCTCTCTCTCCACACAACAGCTGTTAACCCAAAGCACCACAGGGAGTGGAGTGCCTGACCAGGGCTTCATCCAAAGGCTGTGAAAACCACTTGGAGTCTTTCCACTGATTCCACTGGGGTCTGAAGCAGCATTTCAGTGAGTGCCTCAGTGAGGAAAGAGACTTCCTAACTGGAGAGGGAGAGTCAGAGATTTCACATATTGTCTGAAAAGAAAGAGGGTGGAAAATCCTTCCCCCGAACTGCTCGTGGGCTCCCACTGAGATCATACATCAATGGCAGAATTTCCTCACTGGATGCTGAACATAACAGGAAGACCTGTGTTTGTAGTGCTGCACAAAGAGCTTGTAATGGTGAAAAGGTGGATGGATGGAGGGATGGATGGAGGGATGGATGAGAAGTGCAACGTTCTTCTTCTTGGAGCCACAGAGATTCTGCAGTTGGTTTCAGGGTGAGGGAAATGGCAGAGATTCAGTTCCAGGTATTCTGAGCACTGGTCACATTCTTTAGGAAGGAACCCCTCCCTTGCACTATAACCCTCTTCCAGGGAGTCATAGAGAGCAAGAAGGTCCACCCCTTGAGCCTCCTTTTCTCCAGGCTGAGCCCCCCCAGCTCCTTCAGCCACTCCTCATCAGACTTGTGCTCCAGACCCTTTCCCAGCTCCATTCCCTTCTCTGGACATGTCTTTGAACACAGCAGCACAAACCCTTTGTGGAGTCACATTTTCCCTGACCTGTGAAGAACAACCCTGTTGAGCACAGGGAGTTGGCTCAGGTCTGAATTCCCTCCAGCTAAAGATCATATTAAACATCTTTCTTGTGCGAGGGCTTCAAAAGGCTTCACTTATGAATGTTTATCAAGCATTCTGAGTTGCAGATGGAAGATGCTTGGGAGGTGCTAAATATTGCTGCCATTTATAAAGCTTAACCTTTAAAAAGCAGTCTGTCTCAACTTTAGCTGCTGCACATTTTTCACAAGTTTTGTGTTATTAGCTGTGGTCCTTACGCCCTGGCACAGGACAACAGTGCTGAGATGGAAAGACCATATTTGGAACAAAAATGGGGGTTTGTGTATTTTTTGCTGTAACAGGGAACAAGAAACAGAGCACATGAAAAGCAGCTGCTGTGCGTAGACTGGGGCTGATTTGGGTTTCCTTTGGGTTTTCTGGTATTTGCATGCTGCTTGCTGACATTTACTTTTGAGATGCTTTTAAAATACACTGTTACTGTATATGTAGTCTATTCATAAAGTGCCTCAGAATTCCAGCTTTGTTAAGCTTTGCTTCTCCATAGCGTGGTACTGTGATTTCTGTTTCTAAGCACGCCTGTATACAGAATCACAGGTGAATATTTTCTTACTTGGAATTACCTTGGGAATCCAATTAAGCCCCATTACTGAAGGGGTTCTTAGTCATTTGTTTGCCTGACATAATATGAGTGATCCCATTGACATTAATGGATCTGTGCTTATGCATTGTGATTTTCTTCTTAATGACACGTGTTTATAGTAGTGCTGGGAAATGATCATCCTAATAAAACAAAAAAAAATCAGTATTCTCTGGTACCCTCTAGTGGATGTTAATGAATGTTCAAACAAATCTCGTGAACTCCAGAGAGCTGTGTGTCCTACATGGACTGTCAAACAATTTAGGGCTGGGAAAAGGACTTGAATTCTTATAATCCCAAGCAACATCTTCAGGCTGTGCGAACTGCCCTATCATTCCTCTGAAGTCAAATTATCTGTTGATGACAAAGGAACTGGAAGAGTTCAGCCAAATATCTGCTCCCACAGCCTGTATCAGTTATGGGAGTTTATGTTCAGTTTTATATAAGTAAGTGAAAAATGCTCTTCCTGTAATAGCTCTTATCACTGAAGTGTCTCTGGCACATAAGTGACCTGTTCAAGCACAGCCATCAGGGTAGAGCTGGTCACTAAGAGCCTGTTTTCCTGAAAACTCAATCAGGGAAATAGTTTGGGGTTTTTTTCATAAAGAACCAACTAGAACTGTATTTCCTCTTGCTTATCTCTTGTCCACTTCACTAAAATCTGACCTCTCCCCTCCAGAAAAGGGCTGTGGGTGATTGCATTTACTGAAGGGAGTCCCAGAATCAAGGCCACAGATCGAGTGTGCTGTGGAAGGCTGTGCCTGTCTTATTTTGTCTGCATATTCTTGCTGCTGTCAGAAGCCTGCAATGCCCCAGCTGTTCACATCCCAGTGAACAAGGGTCAGTGCAGCCTGTGCCAGTGAACACTTGCTTCAGGCAAAACGGGCTGTTTTCTGTGCCCCAGTGTGAATGGTGCAGTGTGACACACTCAGCTGGACCCCCCTCTGCCACCCACCCAGCCACCCAGGGACTTTTAAAAGGGGCCCTCAGTGCAGAGTCTTCCACGTGCATGAGAGAGATGTGGCCAGTCATCACCTTTGTGCAGCATTTATCTTAGTGATCAGCCAGCTACCTGCAACACAGTTAGATCTTTCTGTGCTTTTTTTTTTTCCACCCCAGACCTGTTTCAGTGAACAGAAGAAGACGAGTAACCTTGAGGCCTATGTGAAGTGGTTCAATAGACTCTGCTATCTCGTAGCGACAGAAATTTGCATGGTAAGTCAAAAGTACGTGGCGTATTTTACGCCTGAGGTACCACTCTGAGATCTTACATTAATAAGCAAACCTGGGGATTTATTTCTTATGACCCAGCAAAGCATCTGATGGGAAGTTTTAGTGATGCTGCACTTGCAGAAGTGACCTAATAAATGACAAACATACTGCAAGGCAGAGCCGGCAGCACATGAGGGATGCACTGTTCTCTTGATGTAGTAGGAGCACAGTGTGGAATAATGAACCCTGCAGGGAAAAAGAGAGGAAAAAATGCCTCGAATTATCCTGTGAGATTTCTGCCGGAAAAGATTCTGGTGGAGCCGTATTTGTTACCTGTCATCCTAAGGCTCTGTTGTGTGTGTAAATTCCCACTGCATGGCTCTTTGTCCCGTTGCCCATTACTGTGGGCAGCTGTGACTGTTGTTTCTTGACTTGGTCGTGGTTTTAGTTTGTTTAATTTGGCCCCGTCAAAATGAAATTAACGTTTTCCCCTTTGAAAAGGGTGTGGAAGGGAGGAATAATAATGGTTTAAAGAGCCTGGATAGCCCCGTGACACATAAGAATTACCACTTGAAGATCATCTTTGGGAAAGGGAGGGTGATTCCAGCCCAATTAAAATGTGTATTTAAAAGGCACACTACCATTTGGCCTGGCTGTGCTGCTGGAAGGGACAGAAGAGGGGAAAGGAATTAATGCAACAAAACAAACTCTTTCTGGGACAAGGATGCTGCTGTTACATGGGTGTGAAATCCTGCCCTTAGGAAAGTCTGTGCTGATGTGCCCAGTGACTGGAGGGAGGCCAGCAGGGAGCTGAGGCCCTGCTTGGGCTGCCTGTTCCAGCACTGGACAGTCACTGAGGCCAGCCTGGGGATTGCTGTGGGTTTCTTCTGTGTCACTGCCATGAGAGCTTTGATTTTGGAGGCTATTCTGCTGGAACAGAATTACGGCCAGTGACTGATAGCAGATGGCCCAAACTCTGCGTGGAACCACGCTGTACATGGTACAAATGCCTAGGATGATCTCCAGTTCTGCCTCTGCTTATTACAGATATTCCTTTATTTTTAATTTACAGCCTGCAAAAAAGAAACAGCGAGCACAAGTCATTGAATTCTTCATTGATGTTGCCCGAGAGTGCTTTAACATAGGGAATTTTAATTCGCTGATGGCAATCATTTGTAAGTACAGCTTCTAACCAGGTCTCTCCATCAGCTGTCACAGATGAAAAAGGAAGCCCAATTCTTATCCATGGCTCTCTTCTTTTCTCTCTCACTCATAGCTGGAATGAACATGAGCCCAGTTTCCAGGCTAAAGAAGACTTGGTCAAAAGTGAAAACAGCCAAATTTTTCATTCTCGAGGTAAAGAAAAGAAAAATTAAAGAAAGGTGCTGATGTACTGCTTGAATTATATTCTGGATTTTTTTTATTTGGGAATTTTCACATTGTTACCCAGGTATGAGATGTTTGCAGACGTGTTTCACAGGCAGAGGGCCAGATTTTAAGCTGAAATTTCCCAGGTGTAGTGAGGAAGGTGTGAAGCTGCTGATATGTAGAGGGGATTCAGACACTCAAATAAATAGGAGAAATAAAAAAAGCCAGAAATATGAGCTTATATGCCATAGTGCTTCCATTGATGCTGAATATAAGGTTCCCAGTCTATACCTTGGATGTTGAGTGAACAGTGGCCCAAGGTTGTTTTTTTGTATTGAAGATTCCAGTATTTGGCAGATATAAAGTGTGCAGTCCTTATTCTTTCACATAAAAGCTCAGTAAGCTGTTAGCAGAAAATCAAAGGTATGAACAGCCATGGGCTGTCACCTCTCACTGTGTCTTTGGTGCGTGGAGTTCTGCAGGTGTGTGGATTCTGAAGACGTACCTTTTCAAGATGTAGGCTAAGCTCTGCTCAGGGTTTGCCACAACTGAGTGTAAAGTTGTTTTTGGAGGACCCGGGTTGCTTTCTAACCAACAGTGTCTTCTTTTGTGCATCCAGCACCAGATGGACCCCACTGGTAACTTCTACAACTACCGGACAGCGCTGCGGGGAGCTGCCCACAGGTCCCTCACTGCACACAGCAACAGGGAGAAGGTGGGTGTGACCACATCCATCTCCACAGGGGTGCAGTGCCTTGCTGCTGGGAGCCACTGGCTCAGAGGCTTGATGCAGATGCTCTCCTCCCTTCTGTGGGTCACCAGTGCGAGGCTTGTGCGCTGCTGAATGCAACTGGAAATGTAAATCTGTGGCTGAAAGAGTCTGAAGTGGATCCAAGGGCTTTGTGGACTTGCTCTCAGACTCTGGGGGGCTGGAGAGGGACACACACAGCGTGGAGGACGTTGTTGCAAGCGTCTCTATATCCCTGGGAAATTCACATGGTTTAGATGGATAAACCTGGTGGAACAGGTATTCCAGCCTAAAAATGGCTTTTATTTTGGTGTGGAGCATCAGCCTGGCAGGCCCAGGTGGAACTGTGCTTTGTTACAACTCTGGCAGACAAGCCCCTATTGTGCAGAGTGTGATGTGAGATGGAGAGAAAGGGCATAGCACTGGAGATGAGGTGGTTCTCCAGTTACATTAGGGAGAGGTGACTTACCACAAGCACTGCAAAGGAGTCTAGTCTGAATCCATTGCAGCAAATTTGGAGTGATATTCTGTCCTTGTGAATTTTCATTTCATTTGGTCGTTGCTGCCACCTCAGTGAGCAAGAATTGAAGTGTTTCATCAAGTGTTCAGGGCAGATACGGAGCTTTCTGACATGTCACTGATGCTGCAAAAATCAGACTGACAAGATGTTGGAGTGCAGGATCCTCCTGTTTTGTGCCCCAGTGTGTTTCTTGTTACTTTTCTTATTTCTCCATTCAATTCTCTATTTTTTTTGTTTTATGGAAGAGGGTTTGTATTTAACACTACAATTGCCCATAGTCAGAAATGGGTAATCTCTGCACAGGGCATGGCAAAGGTAAAGTAGATACTGCAGGAACAAGAATAATGTGGAATTTAGTATTCATTCACTAGAGGAGCCAGACCAGATGCTAATCTCACACCTCTGTAAATTTGATGTAAATCTGCTGAAGCTAATGGAATGTTCCAGCATTTACAGTGAAATGAGATCACATCTGGTGGCGGGCTGACTCAGCTGCAATGGGAGTACACTGAGTTGTTCTGAAAAGCACTTCTCTGTGCAAAGGTAGGATGATGGCTTTGGATGTTTGGGACTGGCAAAGAAATTCTTTTAACTCTCACACACTGCAGTGAGGACCTGTCAGTCTGAGGTGCTTTTGCAGTTTAGTTCTTCTGTGACCATGATAGATATTCAAGCCAGTTCTTTATAGTTTGACTTAATTTCCTGTGAAGTCAGCAATCTCTGTCATATCTCTACCCCTAGCTGGTTAATACTGAGGGCAGAGAGGTTATTAGATCAAAAGGAATCTACTTTACATCAGAAAAAGCCATATTCTGTTTTCTGAACATTAGTTCAAGAAAATGCTCCAGGATATGATTTGGTAGCTATTCAAACAGTATTTTACAGTGTCAGATAAAGCAGATCATGTAATGCTTGCTGTAGGATTAAGGAATATTGTTTCTTTTTATAAGCAAGACTTATTTGTTTTAATGAGCTTGAAGAAAATTGAAAGAACACGATCACTTTTTTGATAGCAAATGTTATGTTGCTTCTTGGCAAATGCATAGCAAAGCTCACTCTGAAGAAAATTTTTATCTTCAAACTGAACTGTGCTTGCAGAGGGATGTCACTCGTTAGTAACTAAGTCTGGTGTTGTCTATGCAGTCAAACGACCTGTGACACCTCCAAAATTAAGTCATTCCACAGGGAAACCCTGCACTGTGCTAATGACTTGTCTCTGGCTTTGAAATGTTGGGAGTATGTACAGTGCAGTGCCATGTGTTGTTGCTGTCTGATGCTGTGGAGGAAGAACATGTTGGATCTCATTAACTTCCTTCTTTCTGCAGGAGGCAGTTGTGTTCAGCACGTGGGTGGGTTGGATGGCACGGGGAGGGGGGGGATCAAAACAGAGAGAAATATGAGTTTCTGGCACTAACCCAGATTTTATGCTAGTAAAGTGCCTGGATTGAAGCCAAACCACATTTGTTGGTTTTCCTACATAAATTTGGAAAGCAAAACATACTGGATAATACATTTTTATTGGGGAAATAAATGGTGACCCAAAGACAGAAATCCCATGAAAATGTGTAAAGAACTGGTATCCTCGGGTGTGCCTTTGGCGCCTTCTGGATGCAGATGAGAACGAGCTCTGCCATGTTCTCAGCTGACTGGTGGCTTTGTAGCTGTATTAGCATGGCATTGAGCCCACATTCATGTACCTTCCCTCTCAGCAAGGCTTTTCACTCATGTTCAGCACCACTAATGGTGGTGACCTTACTCCCAGGCAGTGTGGAGCAGGGCAGGACAAGCTCGCATCTGCCTGCAAAAAAAATATGTAGACAGAACTTGGCAGTCATTTCTAGCTGTGGATCAGTGTCTGGCTCCAGCTCTCCATCTATCCACAGTGGTTACAGTGGTCATCAACATTTTTGGTCGAAAACAAATCACATACACTGAATTATATTGTTTACTGCAGGTTTGTTGATTTAGTTTGAATATTGTGAAAATGAGTCCTGAAACACACTTAGCTCAGTTTGCCTGGAAGTTGCTCCACCTGACCCTGATAGGAGGGCTCAGCATTTCAGGGGGATAGGATGTGCTTTGTTTTCATTCTGAATTTTATCAGGATAATGCCAATGGCTCTAGGAGTGTCAGTCCAGGCTTTTTTACGGGTACTGCAGTGGCATTACAGAGTTCATCTGTCCCATAAAAAAGCCAGCAGAGATGCAGATCTTTAGGAGTTTGCTGGATGTGGTATTTTAGCTGGAACAAAAGTTGGCTTCCATTTTCACAGCACGTGTTGGTAGTGGCTTGTGGACTCCTTGCCTCAGTGAGTGTTTTCATGTCTGTGACTTGTTTGCACTCCTAGCAACATGAAGGCTGTAAACTGGAAAATAACAGCTGCCAATCCTGTTCTAGGTCCATTTCATATCCCATTACAGCTGATGTACAGCACGAGATGGAATAACAGTGCAACATTAAATACTTAACCAAAGGATTGCTGCCTTGGCTGGTCTTACTTGCCATGAAGACACTTTAGCTTTGGTGCTGATAACAAGCTGCAGTTCAGTTAATATACAAGCAGGCCAGTGGAAGCATTTGGACACTCTGCCATGTACTGTGCTTTCCTTCATGTTCATGGTGATTAAGTTTATACTTGGTGGCTTAAAAGACAGGTGTTGCTGCCACAGGAAAATGCTCTCAGAGGCTGCTGACCTTACAGCTCAAACCCTCCAGGCAGCCTTTTTCTGTTGCGTGTCACTGCTGGAGAGGTGGGGAGAATGAGATTTGACTATCAAACCCCAGAGCCCTGGGAGTCAGCCTTGTCACGGACTGGCCCTTTGTCTTACCTTTCTTTTCTCTTTGAGTTGTCTCACAAGAGGACCTGGAGCGACTCTGCTTCGCTCTGGATCTCTGCTGAAATGCTGGGGGTTCACTTAAGAAGCATTGTTACTGTGTTCTGCTGTACAACATCTGGCATCAAATTTATCCCTGTTGTAATTCCATTAATTTCAAGAGTCTTACCCAGAGTAGACTTATTTTATAGCAAATTATGACCCACCTCTGGTTGGTTAGGGGGAAGCCTTGGATCACTGCATACACCACTCTGCCCTGGATGATGGCCAGGGCTAATTTTGAGCACTACAATGGTCTCTCTGGCTACTGTTGGCAGTTTCCTGTCAACCAGCTTAATATTTTCAATCCTACTGTCTGTGGGTTAATTTGGAGAAGCAGGTTGTACTAATCAGGCACCAGGAAGGAAATTACATGCCTCGAGAGGTAGCCATGCATGGAGCTGTTGAACATGAAACAGCTTCCCATTAACTGTTTGTAGACAAGTCCCTGGTCATGAAATTTTATTCTGCCTTTCCTCTCAGGGACAATACTGGTTCTTTGATTCCCAGCTGTCTTTAAATTGCTTGGTTTGTGCATTCAGCATCTTTGCTTACAAAGACACAACAGAAAAGGGAAGAGTTGTGAAATGTTATTTTGCTCTTTTGCTGTCTGATCTTGTCATCAGGCAGTGATGCTGTTGATAATAAACTGGATTATTAGCCTTTTCTTAGTCACGTTATTGTGCTCAGTGAACATTGTGTTCATTCACTTTCATCTCAGCATCCATTCTCCTGATGACTGAAGGTCTCTCTATACACTACTGCCCTTTTGCCTCCTATCACTGTACTGCTTTTTAAGTGCATAGCACACTGAAAAGTTAATATTTCTTTATTCTCCTCTCTCCCAATTGAGTTGTTCTTTCATGCAGAGAAAATACTGAACTGGAAAGATAATAGTTATGTCATTTCTCTTCGCAGATTGTGATCCCCTTCTTCAGCCTATTGATCAAAGACATTTATTTTTTGAATGAAGGATGTGCTAATCGCCTTCCAAATGGACATGTCAACTTTGAAGTAAGATCTGAACAATGTTTTTACCTTTCCCATTCTCATAGCACTGAGACAGTTTGCCTGCAATTTTCAGTGCAGACCAACAAACACTGAATGTGAGATAATCTGAGTGGAATGATTTCATGTTTACAGAAATTTCTGGAACTGGCTAAGCAAGTAGGAGAATTTATAACATGGAAGCAAGTGGAATGTCCCTTTGAGCAAGACCCTAACATCATCCACTACTTGCATACTGCTCCCATTTTTACTGAAGATGGTAAGACTCTGTACAATCTCTAATCACTGGAAATGTGTCTCTTTGTCACTGCTAATTAACACCCTGATCCATGCTTTGGTGATCTCTCTCACTGACCAGTCCCAGTTGTTTCCTAGCTTTCCTGTCACACAGTTTGTTCATCCCCAGTCTATCCATGGGTTTTTGCAAATACAACCTTCTAGCACACGAAGCTGCTGCTTTTCTCTTGACTGTAGCTTCTCTATGGGGCTCTGTCTAGGAGGTTGCCATTGTGGCCCTATTTTTGCAGTCACAAAAAGAGGCCACACAAGCACGTCATGGACTGCTGTGAATGTCAGCTGTCCCTTAGCCACTCATTCTGTGATTGATGGAGCCAGAGCTAATCTCTTCCACAAGCCAGCTCTGTCATCTCTTCAGTAAACACAGCCCAGGGCGACGGTGTCCAGCTGACCTCCTCCTCTCCAACAAAGAAACACGTTATCCACGGAAAAGGATTTTTAAGAAAACCTTTTCTAGTAATTAATTTAAGCTGTAGCTATGAAAGCCCTGAAAATATTTCTCTGATTGTCTTTTTGTGCTCATCTGTCCTCTTCAGTTTGGTATCCAGCATGTCAGACTGTGTCATTTCCTATTGTTAGCTGCCTCTCAGTACATTGTCATGCAAATTGTCTATAGATACCTTCCCCTAAGCTAAACTGGTGTTGGGTTTATTTTTTTCTTGATTCTATAGGCAGTTTTCTGTGCTAATCCAAGGTAACCAGACCAGACAGCTTTTATTTCACAGACTACTTCAGAACACAAAATACAGCTTCTAAAATCCTGCCTAAACCCTGAGAAGAATGACTGCCAAAACAGAATAATTGCCGGAACAGAATAATTAATGTGATTAAAGTCATGTGTTATCAAAAGGAGATAGGATGGAGGCATTTGTTCTGGCTTTAGGCTCAATAGGGACAGAAAATGAAAGTCAGGGGTAAAAGTACAGTTTTCAGGCTACTGGACTGAAAAAGGGTGACCTCAACCCACTAATTGTTTGCAGATTTTTCTCTCTCGTGCCATCCCTCATATTCATACTGCTTTCATGAGATGCCCTTTGCAGAAGCCACAGGAGGCCTCCCACCTTTCCCAGGGGAAGTGCAGAGTAGAAAGACCTGCCCTCAGTAGAAGGTGGGAGGATATATGAGAGAGATGCTGCAGTGGCATGTGAACTGCAGCTGCTCTGTGCGTGTCACAGCGTGGTGGAACCGTGGGCCAGCACTGGAGTAGTAAAAGGCAGTTGATTTGTAGCACAGACCTCAATAGTGAGATGGTTCCAGCATTAAAGAATAAAGCATCATGAAACAGTCAAATGAGGAAATGCGTGTGAACACAAATCACAGCCCGTGATTCTGTGAAGACAGTGAGATATTAATGCACTGTCAGCTTGTGCAGGGGAAACTCTACAGTCTAGACACATTTTTGTGTCATGAAATGCATCCTACAGTGTAAAAATTTGCAGGGAAAAAAAAGACATTTATTTTCTTCCACTGCATTCTTTCTCTGGTTTCTGGAACTCACTCTTACCTTGAGGGTGTTGTGTATCCATTTAAGATACCACGTTCCCATAAGCTTTAAAAAGATTGAGGAAGATAAAATTGTGTTAAATTATGAGACTACCCTTAATTTTTAAAAACTTATGTGTTTAGCTGTCAGCTCTGTCTGTCTTTTTTAGCGTTTGTGTAACTCTTTGGTAGCAGTGCTGTGATGAAGGAAATAGGCCCAGACCTCTATATGGAAAACCAGAGACCATTCAACTACTTAATATGGTTAAAAGGAGGTCATGCTAACATATTTTAACTCTAGAGTCCTTTACTGTTCCATGAAAATTAACCTTACAGCTTTCCAAGGTAGACATGTGAGCTAAACATCAGTCCTACTCATTACCAGCCACCTGACCATAAAGTTTTAAAGTTTCTCTTGCTGTGTGGTACAATGTAAGGACACACAAGAATGCAGAGAGACGGGGGGAGTTACTGATGTTGTTGGAATAACACATATTTACCTTTTCCAGGTTTGTATCTGGCTTCCTATGAAAGTGAAAGTCCGGAAAACCAGACAGAAAAAGACAGGTGGAAATCCTTAAGGTAACCTCTCATTTTACCAGCTCATTTCTAAAGTGCTGCACTGATAGCCAAAGCTTGTGAAGTGAAAGCATTTAAACTGTGACCTTTGAGGGACCTCTCTTCCATTTAAAACTAATCTGCAGAGCTGAGGCTGCCCTGATAAAAGCTCATTGTAATCTCAAATTATCCTCCATTTAAAGAATACCCTCTGCTTGCTGTACCCATGCAAAAGCCTGGTGTAGATGAGGAATACCCCAGGTCAACTGGATCTTCCAACAATTTACAGCTTTTATAAGAGATGTGTAATGGTTTGATATAAGTGAGAATCTGAAGAGAGTGATTTAAAAAAAACCCAAAAAACAACAAAACACTTTACATTTGCCCTTTTTTTTTTTCATTGTCCTTATGTTTTAAATTTACAGATCCACTATTTTAGGAAAGACTTGAAGATTAAGAGATTATTGCAGTAGGTCAAGGAAAAGAAATCCGCAAACATTTTGCACTACTGATTCCAAAGATGCCTGTTTGGGATTTAGACAATTTCTTTTGTTTGAGTTTTTCATTGGGTTTTTTTTGACTGCCTAACACGATGGATGAACTGGATTCATCCACTGAAATCAACGGGACTCTGTGCACAATGATGCTTTTCTAGCTATGAGACACAGAGAGGAAGGACAAACAGACTATTTGTGGCTGTGCCCAAACTGCGTCAGGATCACTGTAATTTTTGCCTCTGGAGGAAAACGCAGGAAAACCAGGAGCACGGAGCATCATGGAACTGCAACAGAGGATGGAAAAGTGTAAAAAAGGAAAGCAAAAATACACACGAGTATTTGAGAAGCGGGTGCTTCAGGCAGCGGCTCTTTAAACCCTCTGAGGCTCGTAAAATTAAATCAAGAGACAGACACAGCAGCAATCTGGTTAATTGCTGAACGAAGAAAGAAGAATTTCACCTTGCAATTGCAGTCCCCCAGCCTTGTTGAACAAAGCACTGACTGCTGCAGGGATGAAGGCTGACATCACTCCCATGGATACATGTATGACACATACAGGCCACGTCAGCACGGGACAGTCCCGCAGACCCCACGGAGTTTTGCAGAGAACAATCTCAAGTGTGACTGTTGCTCAGTTATTCTTCCCACGGCTGTTGTTGCTTTTCTTACTGTGAATCTTGGCTGGTCTGAGGAGGGCACAGAGTGCACATGGTGCTGCTTAAAGACACCCCCCCACCACCACTTCTGAAGTTGAAGGAAGAAGAAAATGACTCTGGACTCAACTTACCTCTATTTAATGTACATAGTGTATTCCCTAGATTCATTGATGCCGAGTTGCATCTTTTAGAGGATTTTATCACAGTCAAAAAAAAAAAACAAAACAAAAACTTCATTCCCATTTCTATCAGGTTCCAATTAACACAGTACTGTTTATTTTCCAACAGGATGCCAGGAGGATGGGAGGTGGGGGTAATTGCTCTGAATTTGGGAACTACACGGTATGCTTTAAAAGGAGAAAGGGTTTCAGACTAGAATGAATGCACTATTCATGAGCAGATAACCATTTTTGTCTTTTTTACTTTTAGGATCTAAACCACATTCACCATTACCTTACAGATAACATAAAATAGCGACTATGTCTGGTCTTTAAAGTTGTACAATAATCAAGGTGCTACTGTAACAGATATATTAAATTATAATGTACTATATTAGATTTAAAACTAAGCCCTAACAATAGACTAATTGTTTGTGTGTGGAAGGAATGTTTCTAGCTCCCCCAGAAAAGACCTCAAAAAGTGTAAATGAAACCTAAATGCCACAGGATATTGAACTTTTCATTTTTATTACTGACTTGATGCTGGCCTTTTCAGATGTTCCAGTCTTTCTCTGCCTACAACAAAAGGTTGTAACCCTTTGTTTGAGATCAGTAATAGTTTTATTTCAGTACAGAGTGATTCCAAGTGGCTGTAGTGTTTTGAAAAATTAGGCTAATCACAAAACCTGGCTGTGTTGGTCTATGCATTTAGCCAGGAAACTGGAACTGTTCCTGCCCTCTGCCAGGCCCTCCAAGTTATCCACGCCTGAGTGAGCTGTGGACCTGTGAGCATTGGTGAGCTGGTGTTTGAGGGCAGCAGGGTGAGACAGGCTCTGTGTGATACACTCCAGGTCTGTTGTGCCTGCAGTGCAGTTCTGATGTTGGGTTGTGACCTGTGGAAACCCGGCCAGTCTGGATCACGACCATGTGGAACTGCTCCTGCACTGGCTCAGCTGAGAAGGTGCTTCTAGATTTGCTTACACAGGGGCTTGAAGCAGAACTTTGAGTCTCCCTTTCCTACAGGTCCATCAGTGCATGAGTTCAAGCAGGGGGGACATAAAACTTAGATGTGTTTATTCAAGCTTTGTATGGAAGAACTAAGTGTAAGGATGGTACATCATTTCAGCCAGGGTATGATGACTATTCTGCTGATACTGTCAATATGCTGTTTGTTAATTTTTGTACATGAGCTGAGAGCAATACAGAGGAACATACACACATAGCCTTTCCTTCAGGCAGAACCATTTCCAAAATGAAGCCATTAAAAGCCTGTTAAATTCCAGACAAATCCAGAGCAATAACCATAAACATATTTACAAGAATGCTAATGCTTAAATGTGTTTGCTAAATCGTCATTTTTTTTCTTACTATCTGCATCTTTTTAACAGGCACAGTGTGACTTCATAGTGGAAATGTAGGATTTTTATTTATCTGAGATGCAATGTAGGTGGATGGGCCTTTTCTTAAAACCTGCTTCTTAAAATTGAAATCCTCACTCCTTTTCTAATGAGCCAATAGAGCTGAGATTATAAAACCCTGAAGATAATTAAAATGTGATTTCTCATCATAATACTTCATATTTTGGGGCACCTTCCATGAATTCAGTCAATTTTGTAAGTATAAGTTACATTAGATCTCCTCAAGTTTATCACTAAACCACTTTCATAGTCCAAAGTACTTAAAATGGAAGCATAAAGGTCAGATTTGGGTGGGTATTAAGGGCTTAGTGGGACTGTCAAAAGCACTAAATATCCTTAAGCCTTTATGTAGTCACATATTTAAAAGGTCTTCTTCAGAGGTGCTAAACATCCTCATCTCTTGGGGAGTATCAGACTTGCTTTATAGAGGTGCATGGCAAATTAATGTGTAGTATTTGATGTCCAGAGACACCCACTGCTCTTTGCAGAAATGACTTGGAGATGAGAGTGCAGAGCAACTTAAAATGAGAAGACAGTGCTTTTACAAAAATGGACTTCAGGAATCATAGGTTGTCTTCACATAATTTTGTAGCAGAAATCCTATTGGATGTAAATAGAAACAATGTAAGCCTTAAGTTACAGCTGTCGGTTGCATTTCTAGTTCATGTTTGGCCTCGCCAGGGTGTCCAGCTCCTGGCAGGACAGTGGTTACAGCCTTGCTTCACCAACAGGGCTCAGGAAGCACGAGTACAACTCACTGAAAACAATTTGGGGAATAAATTTCTTCCAAAAATGTATTAGTATTACATGAAAATGAGAAAAAACCCAATGTGCAGTAATTAATTTTTCTTGCTATTAAGGTATCCAGGCACTAAGCCACTGTAAAGCATGTAGTCATTAGACTAATATCTAGACAAGTTACTAGTAGTAATGTCATGGCTTTCTAATTCCACTTTTTTGAGAGGATTCACCTCCCTGACAGCTGCTTGAACTAATGCTACACAGAGAACAGAGCAAAACTAGACCTACAGGTCTGCAGTGTTGGTATCAAACCCCTAAGCTAGAAAGATGTGAATATGTACAGTCTTCCAGGAGCATTAACTTAGCTTCTGGTATACAGCAGTATTTTAAAAGACCCAAATACATGAAATCACTTCTGCACCTCCTCCAGTGTAATCAGAATGGCAGCAAAAGTCCCATATTTCCATTTCTGGAGTGTGCCATTCTGCAACACAGGGCTCGACATAAGCCCAGCGGGAAGCAACGAGGGAATTGTGTGCCTTCAGCTTGTGTTGAAGTCAGTAGATGAACTTGCTCAATGCCTTTCAAAAGACACTCAAATCATACAATCTTGCCCTCAGTTTCACATCAGCATCAATCTCATTACCACACGAAAGGTGGATGGATGTTGGTCAGCTGGGCGGGACTGAATTTTCAGGGCAAAAACCTCAAAACGAGTAAATCGCACAAGAATCCTGTGCACCAGAGTACCCTGAGCTTAGCCTGGCGTCATTCCCTCTGTTAGGCAGTGAATACAATCCTGTTGTACATCTCTGGAAGCTCCCCATGTGGATAGGGAACGTGCAGATCCGGAAGCAAACTGCTGAGGTTTCACTTTAACAAGGTGTGGACAGATGCTAAAGCCCTTCAAATAAGAAACAATTTAAGCATGGGGATATTTTTCTCAGCTTGAAAATATTTTATGATGTGGTCAGTGGTGATAAGATAATCACTCAAGCCTGTCCCTTACTGATATCTCGGTTACTTTGTTGTGTTTTATTGCAATAGTTTATGCACCTTTTCTTAAAGCACATGAATGCTGGTTTGCACATGACTGTAAATCCAGTTTAGAACAGAGCTAAGATTACTGAATATGTAATTGGAGTTATCAATAAGAAGACGTGTTAGTAGAAAAGATACTGTTATGCATATCAGGGTAAAAATGTTACACAGTTAACAGTCTCTGGCTTAGCGATGACTGTGCTCCATGGAATGACACTGATCCCAAGCACAGTGATGTGCCAGAGGAAAAACCCCAATTGATTGTGCTGAGCTTTGGAGCAGTCCTGCAATTATTAACTGTAGTCCAGTTTTTACTTATCAATAGGGATTAAACCACATCGACAACTGGTATAGTCCCTGTGCCAGGTGCGACTCTCAGATGGGAGGTGCACTTAATAGGGAGAAAATCCAGCCTTATCAGAAGTTCTCTTTGACATTGTTGAAATTTCAGCAGCAAATTCAAGGACTAAATCAGATCCAATGGATTTGACTTTCTGGCTTTAAGGACCTTTTTCTCTTTTTAGACTGGTAGAAATTAGCCATACTGATTCAGATGATTCTCTCGTTGGAAATTAAAACCCCTTGGATTGTGAACTGATTGTTTCCATTGTTGTAGTTGCAGAATGGGATTACGGAGTGACAAGGAAACAGGGAAAAGCCCCTTTGTTACTGCTCAGAGGCCCAACTGTGGACCAAAGCTGTCTTCTTTTGTCCTTTCTAACACTACCTGTTGAGTGAAATCTCCTCTGTAGTTGGTGCAGGGCATTACTGAAGTGTGGCTGGGGAACAGCACACACGTACCTGGGGTCTGTATGGTGGCACATGTGCTAATGGAGGCACAGGGGGGATTAGATGATCCTGTACAAAGTCATATCTGAGCCTGCACTCTTAGCTCTCTGATCCTGGGACACGTCCCTTTTGAAAGGTAGAAAGTTCTTGCAAGTCCACCTGGGACAAAGCCTACTATGCTTCTTTATCCATTCAACAGAATAAGTACAAGAAAATTCTTTTGAACTAAAAGAGGTTTCTTAGTGGACATGAAACAGTGAAGAATTTTTTACAGATCTGGAGTTTGATCTGTTTTGTATTCATTTCTTTTACAATTCTTTTTACATATTTCACATATTTTCAGATATTCAAAAAAAACTAAGTTCATTAAAGCTAATGCTCATAAAGGCATCACATCCTGCATTTTTACATTATGCAAGATGTAGATGGGGACCCAATAGCTTGTATGGGTGGTATTTCATACACTCTGCACGGGTGCAAGGCACTGAAACTCAGGCTACAGCCTCAGCTACAGAAAAAAAAGCTGAATATGAGTAACTCCTGCCCAGTTTTCCTGCCCTGCTCTTTGGCCAGGCACAGGCTGTAGTGCTGTAAATTCACAGTGGCTTAGACTGCTCCCTTTTCCCTTGGTGCCTTTCCCTCCACAGAAGTGATATTTTGCTCCATAAACAGCTCTTGCAAAATGCCAAAGGAACATTTTTCTAGCTCTCTGCCATACAAAGGCTCTGTAATCATACTCCAGATCTGTCATAATAGAATAGGAGTCCTTCTCTGTTTTCATCCCTGTGGCCCTAAAGCTGCCAACCCAGATTAATACTGCAGTGCAGCAATGTTCCCAGGCTTTCTTGAATGCAGAAAGACTTTGAGTTCAGAGCTCGAGTCCTACAAATTAAATGTCTTTACAGGAAACTTCCTTCTAGAAGGTGCAAAGCCCATTTAATGGAGTTCTGAACAGGAAATTCCATAGTCCAACTACCTTTCAGAGAAACATGACTCCCTCAGCGAACTGTTACTGGTCAGTACTATATCCCTGCTTTCATTATTTAATTATGCTTCTAAAATTCCAGTCTTTTTGAAACAAATGTTTGATGGTTTGTTGATGTTTGGCCCATGGGCAAACAGAGTTGAGAAAATGGGGGCTGTAGTCAATGGGGACAGTTGACATCACGTGTATTTCTGTAGCAGCCCAAGTTGTGTTATCACTTACTGTCTGTCCTCTCCTTGAACCAGAAGGAATTGTTCCAATAGAATCCTCATAATTATTAAACTTAGCAAAAGACGCACACACAGGGCTATTAAATTCAAGTGTTTCAAGATATGATTCTTACAAATGTGCAAGTACTTCCCTTAGGGGTCTGTCTGTAGAAACACCGTTTGCTGGTACACAACACAGATGGAAAATAAATGATCCTCTGGGCTTCAGAACTCTTACCAAGTGTTCATCATCTTATAAAGGTCAAAAATCAGATTTTAAGGTTGTTTTTTTTTCATTTTTAGTGACACTGACTATCAGCTATCTGAAACCTACAGTCCAGGAACATGCTATTCTAAAACTGTTAGAATAATACTGTTTAGTCAGACCTAAAAGCACAGAGTGAAAATGGGTAAGCAGAACTGTCCTTATTTTCAGACTGAGAAATTCAAAGGTTGAATGACATATCCTTGGTCACCTGAGAAGCAGGTGCTTTCAAAGGATTACCCCATAAAAATATCCAAATTTTAGTTTACCATTTCTTCTGGTGTAACTCCTTTTTACAACTGTGCTTAGAAAAATGGGAACTAAATTATCGCTTTAGTTCTGAAAAAGAATCAAGCTAGGAAATAGAAATAAATATGGATTAAAAGACTGCTGTATACTTATCATGTGAGTGATAGCAATGAGGAACTGTGCTTTTCCTGTATCTTCTTCATTAAATTAAACAATTTCATGTTAGGATTAGCATTTTCAGGCCAAATTGAAATCCCTCTACCTTAGAATCATAAAATTGTAGAACCATTTAGGTCGGAAAGACCGTTGAGTCCAACTTTTAACCCATCCATAACACCCCAACCACGTAGCTTTGTTCGAAGTGCTCAGAACAAACACCAACACTTTATTAATTGCACAGGCAGGAAACGGCAAAGCTACTTGAAAGCGGCTGTTATGATTTTTGTGACTGTACATAGATCTTGGAAAATGTTAATGGTAATATGCATTCTGTACCCCACATAACCACTGCGAGCATAGCATGGTCATTGTTACGCTTTATAGCTGTTGTGGAAAATGTCTTAACCTGCATTCATGATGGTAGTGCCCATCCTATTCCCATGCCTTTTTATACAGTTGTGGTAAGATTGTTATCAACTCCTTTTGTCAGTCATGTTCCAGCTAACTTACCTATGTATAGAATTTATATATTAAGCCCCCCCTAATTTATACTGTGTTTTAACAGTTTGCCTGAACTGTCTATGGTTTCTAAATTTTGTAATGTGAGTGTCAAATAAGAATAATAATTAAAACCAAAAACAAACGGCTTGGCTGTGCGGGTTTTGTTCTTCAGTTTTGTAGTAGAGATTTCAACAGCTGCAAATCTTCATAATAACCTGCAAAGAAATTCAGGTTGCTTTGAAACTCCAAAAATACAAAGATGTCCCTGACTCTGCACAATAATTCATGAATATGTTTGTAGGCACAAATGTATCTGTGGCTTCTGCTCTTCCTCATTTCCACTTTGCTGCTTCTCTCTTCACCCTCACACATTCAGAACATTGCACTGAAGGAAAAGAGATTCTCAGTTTCCATAATAAAGCATTTTCCCAAATAGAAGTCGTAGAATGGAAACTTCTTCATAAGGAGAGCAAAAAGCTAAGACTGGACCTGAGTATATTTAGTTTGTTCCTATGAAACTCCATGGTACAACTGATGTTTAAATATGTTCTTTTAATATTTGTATTGCTGAGGGCAATACAAATAATAAGCTGAGAGCTTCTACGGAGATGAGGGACCCATTTCAGTAACAATGTACAGTAAGAAACATCCTTGCAAGTAGCTTAAAATTCTTTTAAATGAAGAGGCTCAGAGGTGAAACTCATGTAGACATAAGTGGTGGAGTTTCCTTGATGTGACACTGGGCATCTACACCGAGTTGCTTCTGTGAGTGTTCAGCACAGCCTGGTCCTGCCTGCTGTCACCAAGTGAGAACTTCTGTCCATGTAAGTAGTGGCACTGACTCCAAAGCCTGCTGCAGTGTGATGTGCAACCTCCTTTCTCAGCACTGTTCTTACGGTGCCAGAGCTCTTGCCAAATAGGACTGTTATGTCATCTGGCTGAATTTCCTGTAAACTGTGGTTTTTTAGGCCTTCCCCGTGTCAAGCCCCCAAGTCTTTTTTAGGCTGAGACATTTCAATCCTCAGGAGGCCCAGCTGTGCCACAGAGAGCGAGAAAAGTCCACTTTTCAACCATCCCTGTGAGCCTTGCAATTAAAGGGGGTGGATCGGATCAGCTCAGCTCAGCCCAAGGTGATCCCAGCTGGGCTGTGCATTAGCAAAGTGCAAACCAGTCTAACCACTGCAGAGAACAAACCTTGCCTGGGTGGTGACCTGCCAGCTGTTCAAGGCACTGTGCTCCCACTGCCAGTGTGTCACCGTGCTGAGGGCAGTGTGGGCCATTCCCGTCTGTCACAGCTCAGAGAGAACCCACCACATCTGGCACGACTTTTCACCAGTGCATTTGTGAATGGACACAAGTGTCCACAAAGTTTCTGGGCCACTGCATTTCTAAAAGAAAAATTCTAATAACTCATTAAGGAGGAAAATGCGTCCCTAAGCCATAACCGTATCTTGTTCTTTTTCACCTGGCTGAATATTTGCATTTTTTTTCCTATTCTACTGTGTAATCTAAAAATAATAATTAAAAAATCTATTTTAAAAGCTCTCTTTACAAAAATAAACTCTCATGGAGTGAAAATACAACTGTCAGTGGGTTCTCACTTTGCCTTTCTGCTGATCCACCCATCCAAGCTCCTATTATCTCTCTGAATTTACATATGCCACAACAATCTGGGACACTGGCTCCCTTGATCAGTAGTTATAGTGATTTGTGAAATTAATAATGCATTTTCCCTGATACATCTTAGAAATGCTCCTGGAGGTTTTTCCATCCCCATTCAGTTCAGTCCCTTATAAACAGGCAGTATTGTAATTACTCTGTCCCTGAGCTCCCAAGCAAAGCTACAGCTGCTCCCACCCAGTCAAGGGGACCCAAGAAATTCTCTCTGTCAGTATAAAAACCAAACCATGGAACTGCAGAAATCCATAAACAACTAAAGGCAAAACACAACTGCTAATCAGCCACCCTCTGATGGTAACCAGAGGGATGAAAAACAAAACCAATACATCTTTAATTAAGAGAAAGCAAGCACAGCACTGGAAATACTGAAAGCCAGGAATTTTTGGCTCTGCCGTGGAGTTTTTCTGAGGCTTTGGTCAAGGCAGTCAACCCCTGCTTTAAATTTTGTATCCAAACAATGAGAAAACTAAATGAGATTTACATCTCCTGAAGAGCTGCTGTGAGGATGGATCACCTACTGTGGGAAGGCATTTGAAAGAGGGACCTTACAAAATTGCATTTTGAATGTATCTTTTCATACACTCACACCAGCACAGTAACACTGAATCGTAATATATTCTGCTGTACAAAGCAATCTAAAACATAGTTGCATTGTGTGTTACTCGTTCCTCAAGCTGTGCATACATTTGGTGTTGCAAATCTAATTAAAGAAGGAAATATCTCATATAAACAAAAGTAAACACCATAAGGGTTGACAGCAGTCAAATGAGTTTCCTTCCCAGTTTTGTAAAGGCTAAATTTCTCTAGTTTGATTCTACACTGTTCAGTTATTGCTGTCTTAAAAATGGCCATTTTTAGAGGGGCTGTTACTTTGTGCTACATAACCTGGTTATGGCCAGATAATTTCTCCTGACTCAGTCCTTCTCTGAGACACCACTTAAATTCCAGCTGACATCCCTCCACTGCTGGGTCTCCACTGCCACCTCCTGAACAGGAAGGAAAATTAACTGCTTCCCAGTCTGCTTTCCTTTTCCATGCCTGGAGAAGTATTTTTGAGAGTGTTTTGTTCAGCATGAAGAGCAGTAGCTGAAACTGCTTTGCAATCTGTTCCATGAAATCTGTTCTAAGGCTTTTGCTTCAGAGGGAAATTTCTTTATGTATGTATGATATGAAGGGGGTGCAGCCTTTATACACCGCTTTTCTTCTTCAAAAAGGCCTGATTCTTCATTTCTGATAGGTTTGTTCCTCTTTCAATTGTCAGCTGAAAACCTCTGACTGAAACCAATACATTTTTACAGCTGCTATTGATTTCATTTTCATAATGAACATTAGTTATTTCCACCCCTTCTATTCCGGGCTGAAGATCCTTCTTCTTGACAGGAGAGAACTGAAAGACCCTGGAACCAAAATTTTCCTGCTTCAAGGTAGTCAGCTCTGATAGTCTCTTCAGCATTAGCGCTTTTTTTTCCCATTAAATGTAATTTCCCCAAACTGTCCCTGAGCTGCTATACCCTGTTAAAGGGCCTGTCATCTATTTATAAGGGGATACAAAAATAGCAAAGGTAAAACCCAGTAAAACCCTAGAAGAGACAGCGAGGCAAGAAAGGCAGATAGCGTGACCCTGTCACATCCCATCTTCTCTGCCCAGCCAGGGATACCAGCTACTGGCTTGTCATCAGCTTTTCAGCAAGGAACTTTCCATAAAATCCAGATATTCTTCCTAGACACATCTCTTGGAATAAGAAATCTGTGAGAAACTGTAATTATCTGGTACAGTTGATGAGTGTCAGGTACACATATATTTTCTGCCTGTTCACGTGTGCACACTCACTCTGTATATTTAATTTTACGCCTCTATCTTTTTTCTGCTGCTTGTAGTCTGAGAGAATTCCTCAGACAGGGGCTGTGTCAGTGGATGCTGCGAAAACTCCTAACACTTTGCAGATGTTATCACTAGATTTATAAATAATAACCAATCATTTAGATACTAAGTGAGAAATAGTGAACCACTGGCACCAAAGCCATAATTGGCATTAACAGATCTGGTATACAACAATATTTATGAGGCAAGGACGTTTTTTAAAAACCAGGTGGCAACAAACAGATGTTAATGCCCCACATCTTAGTTTCTCTCCTTACAAAAAAAAAAAAAAAAAAAAAAGAGAAGCAGGATTTTCACTCTAGTGCAAACCAGGTTTAAATGGTTATCTTAAGCTCTCTGGCAAACAAATTTTAATGAACATTTAAAACCACAAATGCAAAAGCATGTCTTTATTTAACTACTTTTTGCTAATGTTTTGGCGTACTGACATTAAAAAGACACTAACACTCATTCAATAAAAAGTACATTACACATTAGATATTCTGGATTTTGCTTCAGCTGCAAAATTTTGATGTATTAGAGATAAAACTTGCTAAAATTATTCTAGGAAAGAGTCACTGAGTGCAGGAATTTTTCAATTCACCCATCAACCTTCACAAATTGTGATTTTCCCCAGATAAAACATTGTGAGCTACTAAATTTGAGGTTTGCATTCCAGTTCCATTTTTCCCTGCTTTTGGGTTTGCTTTTGTTTACTTGCAAACAATCTCTTTGGGCTTATTGAATTCTCTGTCTGACTGACAACTAGAGGGGTTGGTAATGGTATTTTTCCACCGTACAGTTCAGGATTAATCCCACTGTAGAGTCCATTATAAATTCAGGCCTGTGGCACTGGGTTTTGCTTTCCTTGGAGCACGGATTTTGTCTCTGCCAGGACATAACTAAGCCGGATTCATGACTGTACATGAGCTCAGGTGTGAACCAGGAATTGCACAGGAATCAGAGCAATTCCTCACAGAGGAGGGGGCAGCTGGGAGCTGCAAACTTGGTTAGGTAACCGGTTTTATCGGGGTTTTACTGTGTCACACAGGAACAACTCACAGTCTCCTGATGGGGAGCATGAAGCCGGGCCTAACTGAGGAATCTGCCCGGGCACTGCTCAAACGCTACGATGGGGAGGTTCATTAGCAGGAATTAACTGGCGATTGGGATTAACTGGTGATTTCTGCATTGCTCAAACGTTAAGCTTCGGGGGTTCATTAGAAGCAATGAATTGGCGACTGAGACTGAACGGTGACTTTGCACTCCTACACCCGTTTCACGAGGCACCAGCAGAGGGCAGCCCCGCAGCTCGGGGGCGGCCGCTGAACTCGGCCGTGCCGCTTGAGCCCCTCCATGGATTCGGGTCGCAAACCCACGGAGGATGTGTGAAAAGCCGATGCCGAGACACGCGGGGCTGACACCGCACCGCTCCCTCAGAGCAGCCGCAATGGCGGCGGCACCGCCTCAGGGACAGAGCCGCGGGGGCGGGGCCTCCCCGCGGGGCCACCGCCCCGCCCGCCTTCACGCCGTGCGTCTGACGTCACGGCGCACAGACGCCGCGAGGCCGAGGGAGAAGGAGGAAGCAGCTTCTCGGCGCTCGCTGCCGTCGCCATTTTGTCTGTGCGCGCAGGGCGGACACGGGGCTCGCTCGCCTTCTTTTTCAGCTGTGAGTAATGAGGGCCACCCTTCTTCCCCGTCCGCTTTTCACCTTCGCTTTTCTTCTCGCTCGTTTCTGTTTACGGGGGGGGCGAGGGAGGCGAAGCAGCGGGGAAACGCAGCGGGCGCGGGGGGGGGGGTGGGCGGGGGGGCGGGAAGCGCCAAGCGCAGCGTGAGGGGATGTTGAGGCGGGGGGGGGGACTCTTCGGCACAGGAGCCATGTGAGAGTCTGTGCGGGGGGCTGGAGCGGGCGGTGCTCCGTCACCGGGCCCTCCGTGCCTGGCGCCCGCCCAGCACCGGCCCTTCCTCCCCCCGCCGGCCCCGGAGCCCTCCCGGGGGAGCCCGGCGGGGAAGGGGCTCGGTGCCCGCGGGTTGGGGTGTCCCCTTTAGGGCCGGCGGTGTCGGACTTTGACCATCCCAAGGGGATAAGCCTTTGACCTCCTCCGCCTGCCAAGTTTTGGAGGAGAGGCATTTAGAAATTGCTGTGTAGGCAGCTCACGGCGCGGCTTTTGTGGTCTCTGCGTGCGCGGATCGTTTGCAAACGGGCCGCGGCTCCCTTTTGAGGAACCTGATGGCAAAATGTGGGAGAGAAAACTGCCTGCGATATGGATTAGATCCATATGGTACAGGAATGCATATGTTCGTGTCAGCTGTCAGGATTACATAAGTGAAGTTCCTCGGCGCATAAATTCAGAGGGGAGAGCACAATAGTCAAAAATCTTAAGGTGGCTCCCGCTGTAAAATGGACTCAGACCGATTCTGACCATTTCTTCCTCATTCGCGTTTCCTTTGCTCCTTTAGGGACAGAATTTGCAACTCGTATCTTAATTCCAGTAATGCCGTAACCATTTGAGTGTAGTTAAGCAGCAGTTAATCTTCAACAAAACCGTTTCTCCAGTTTTTCGTGTCAAATGTCCATCCTTCCACCCCCAAGCCGTGCTCTGCAGGACCCTGTAATGGTGATTTTATTGCACTACAGAGCCCTAGTGTAGCCTGCCTTCTACCAAGTGGGGAAGGAATGAAAAAGCAAGCAATCATAAGTAAAATTTTCAGTTCACTTGTAACTCAGTGTTCGTGCACGTCAATAGTTGAGTAACTGAAACCTGAGTGCGCTTCAGAACCTGAGTTACGTAAGGTGAAAATAGAGGAAAATGGCTTTGGAGCTGTGTAAGGAGAGAAGGAATTCAACCATGTAAATAAAGCACCAAGTCGGTTTTAATTTTTCAGGTATTTTGGTTTGTCATTTGCCTCATTATTATTTTTAATTTTTGTTAATGTTTCATAAGTGAATAAGATTTTTTGAGACTTAGATCATGACTGACCCAAAGGGTTTGCCAGTCACTCATTTTTGCAGAGTTTGTCACACTAGTTACATTGTATTGGTAGTTTAAAAACCTATTTCTGTAAAAACTATTGGTGCAGGTGTCTACTGTGGTTTTTTTAAACTACCAACCTCTCACAAATCTTGTGAAAGTATCAGAAAACTTCTTTTTTCACAATAGATATTTTCATTTACATGTTCTAGGAGTTTCCTTTTTAATGCCTCCTCTTTTGTATGGAGGCAACCAACATTGTTCTGTGTAAATTTACACAGATTCGCACAATTCACACATGATTTGCAGTCATTTTTTCTATTGTACTGCTGTCTTTGTGTCTTAACTGCTGTTCTCATTGTCACTATTTACTATGGAAACTTTTTCTTGTGTAAGTTCATTCTTTAGAATATACTGGAATAGATAGGTAAGGTTATTTTGCTTCCAAAAAACTCCTGCCAAAGATCAGTAAACAGATAATAATTGGTTTTGTTATATTCCTTATTTCTATCACTGTTTTACTTTACTTTTTCTTTTTTTTCAGTTGTGCATGTACCTGTTTGAACAAAGAATTCCTGCACCTAACATCCAGCAAGAGAAGCTGGTGGGTTTTGTCTTTGGCACATCAGCTGAACTGTAAAACACCCACAGACCTGAATGCTAATAGGGTTCAAAAATTGTGACTTGGCTTTGGGATCTGTTAAGAGTTTTGTGAGAGAAGTTTTTAGACTGATTTTTATATACTTGATTTTCACGTAGTAACTTATGCACCATACAGCATGATGAGCTAAATCCAGGTTTTGTCAGAGAGGATGTTTGGAGATGAAGGATTTTTTTTCCAATAGGAGGCTCTTTAAGGAAGTGATTCTCTTTAGTCGCTTGAGAGTTTATTTAGAACGGGCTTTAATGACATGTTTGAAGCTATTAAGTGAAGATGAGTTGGCCTATTTAATCTTGATTTGTGTTTCATAACAGCGTTAGTGTTGGGCTGACAGAGCTGTGTCTGCTGCCAAACCGAAATAATGGAGGGGGGGAGGCTGAGGAACAAGAGTTATTTGAGGAAACGATTCTTTCCACTTCTGTCATATTTGATCAGACTGCAGTAGCTGACTTGCATCTACATGTGTGTTTGTTGATCTGTTTTGTTTTTCCAGTGGGAGATGAGGCATTCAAAGCAATCCCATTGTCCTGAGTGGGATGACAGGAGGAGCTGGGATCAGAGGAAGCACAGTAGCAGCCGCAAACGCAGAAAGAGGTCCCAGAGCAGTGGCCAAGAAAGCAAGCACTATAAACCCAGTCGCATTTCAGAAAGGTATAAGACTCTGAATTGAGTAGTGCAAATGTTTCTTGCTGTGTCTAAAATAAATATGTTTTCAGGGTAAGAGTTTTTGAATGCTCAGAATCGTCAGTTCCTTATGGTTTGGCTCACTTGAGATGAGCTTAATGAGTAGTTGTTAACATAGTACCTGACCCATTAAATAGAAATTCTTTAATAAAAACAAGCAAATGTTACTAGTTTGTTTCAATGGTGTCAGTTAAATATTGATATTGAATACAATCAATATTAAGTTTCAAGTAAAAAGGATGCATTTTAATTTACTTAATGTGAACAAGAGGAAGAAAACATTTGTTTAATCATTAAATACAATGGTAAGTATGAATTTCTCTTAACTAATTTAGAGCTGATTGGTGTTTTCTCCCACGCTGCTTTCACTGGAAAGATGTACTTTTCTGTTTTTTTCCTTGAGAAGAAGATCCAATGGAATTCTTTTAAGAGCTCATACTCATGCTTATAAAATGCTGGAAGGGTAGGTGTTCAGCAGTAAGGGGACTCTGTGCCTCAGCAGCTTTCTTAAAGGTGTGTTTCCTGTGCAGAAGAATCCATGTTCCAGATGATCTCTGAGTTTTTAATGTTCACTGCAGAGCACTAAGAATGACCCTACATTTCTCAGTCTCTAGGGTTTATTTTTCTTTAACACTTTGAGCTTTGAAAGTATAGGAAGGGGTGTTTCTATATTGAAAGTGTCTAATTGTGAGACTTCTAAGATTGTAATGGAGTTGGTCAGTATATTTTAGGAAGTGTTTCTCCTTTTTCAGTGTGAGTTTCTTACTTAGAGTGCAAACTGTGGACAGATCATATATTGTTCCTGTGGACACCTGCTGTGTATTTGAGACTGACAATGTTGTTAAATTCCTAATAAAGTAACATCAAAAGCTCCACTGGTTTTGGGGAGGGAGTCAATTTTTGCTGTAAAGACAGATACTGTGTAACTCAGCTCAAGTCACTTATCTTGTTGGAAGCTCAAGTTTTTGAAGTGGAGAACATTCACTTAAAATATATTTTCAGTCATTATTTGGACGATAGAGCCATAAATGAAAGAGACCATCATGACCGGAGATATGTTGAGGAGTACAGGAATGACTTCTGTGAAGTGTATGACCACAGGCATTATCACAGAGACTATGAAAAGAGTCACCATCACCACTATAGCAAATCCTCTGGTCGGAGCAGGAAAAGTAGTCATAAAAGGAAGCATAAGAGACATCATTGCTCCAGTCACCAATCGCATTCGGTATGAGTAATTTTTAACTTTATTATTAATGAATTAATGGTAATAGACTTCTTAAGTGAGTGCTAGAGCTTCAATTCCTGATCCACAGTACATTAAGAAATATGTTAGTAAAAAAAAGGATTTGTATTTGAGTCCATTTGTGGAGCATGTGAATATGTTCTTAGCTGAGATTTTTGTATCACTGTTGGGTGGGGGGTGGGATTATTATCAGTACAAGTTGGACACTGGGAATGTAGGTGGTTGCTAGTCAAAATCGCTGGGATTGATCTGAAAAATGTTGTCTTGAAATTGAAGACAGGTAGCTCTCCTATTGTAAAGTACAGTTGGCAGTTTTACAGCATACTGAACTGTGTTACTTCAGGTAGACTGAGATGGCATCCATCCCGTTACTCAGAGTTATTGACATGACATGCCTTTTTAACACAGGCTTAATTGGAAGTATGAATGTGCATGTCTGGTAAATTGATAAGAACAATTCTACGCCTAATTCCAGAGCCTTTGATAAAGTGTGAGCCCAGCTAATGGCACCTAATGTCTTAGATGGGAGAATTTTGCTGCTTGCCTTCTTTGAAGGCTTGCCCTCTGAATTTGTCACGATTGGCATGATGCCCACTGATGCATCTGCAGCTCCAGGTGTTTTATGTCACTTTTCTGCAGTAGAAACAGCAAGTTGTATTAGATTATACCATGCAAATTAAGGACTTGAGAGTAATTTTTCTTCTCTCTGTAAACATGAGGGAAGTAAAATCATGAAGTGTATGTTTTAAGAACAGAAACATTTCACCTGACTGAGAGCTTAGATATGCAAATAAATACTGTTTTTCGCTATTTGTTAGCAAAGGATTAGAAATAGCAATGTTGCAGTCTTAATCTGTCTTCAATTAAGCCACTGTTTGAGAGACAAAATTGTGTTGTTTTTTTTCTGTTGCTTGTATCACTTTAAGTATTTATCTGAAAATCTGTTCCTTGCCATGTTTTTCTTCTGTAACATAAACTGTGCCCTGTGAATTTCTGGGGACTGAATTTGAAATTGCTCCTGCCAACTGTTCGTGGCCTGGTGTGTAACTGAATGCCTGAATATCTCCCCGCTGAATGAATTGCGTATTCTGCCCTGAATTCACTCTGATATATTGATTGGCTGGACGATCTTGGTGCCGTTCCCAGAAGAGTCACCGAAGGAAAAGATCCAGGAGTGTAGAGGATGATGAGGAGGGTCACCTGATCTGTGAAAGTGGAGACGTTCTAAGAGCAAGATGTATAGAACATTTTTCAACACTTTTAAAAAACTTTTCAGAAAAAAATCTGTTTAGAATAGTATGTCAGAGGAGGGGGGCTAAAGAAATCTTCATTGCTCTTTTTGTTCTGTTTTTTTTGTGCTTTTTTGTTTTTTTGCATATCTTCTTTTCTGTAGAATTTAAATACTGTGTTCGAGAAGTTCCAATTAGTAAATGAACTTGAATCTTGAGATTAGAACAAGAGATAGTTTTTTGGCTAACTGTTTTCATGACACCTGTCCAATAAAGTAATGCATTCTGATGCTGAAATTTAAAGTAATTATGCTTTTATAATGGCACATTTTTAAATCTACATTAATAATATTCATTGTGCTTTTAAGTAGTTGTATAGTTCTAACTTATCTTTGTTCTTTTTAGATGAAATTGTTGCGACTTTAGGAGAAGGAGCTTTTGGAAAAGTAGTGGAGTGCATAGATCATGATATGTAAGTGTTGATTATCTTTTTGAGTGGATCTCTTACTTAGATCAGAAATTAAATGCCACTTCTTAGATCAGAAATTAAAGCTCAGGGACATTTTCTTTAAAAGAAAGCAGTTCAAATGAAGTGATGCAGTATATTTAAGAAAAGCAATTATACTGGTTTTGAAAACTAAACTTGTTCTTAGTTTAAAATTGTTAAGGACTTTTAGGTGATACTACATGTCCCTGGTTGTTTTTAAGGTACTTCAGTCATCTCTGCCTGTATAAATGTATTTTGTTTCTTCTATTGCTCTGTGAACTCCCTAGGATAGTATTGACTTTATACAAGATGGTACCTAGAGAAATACTTCGGGTTTTCCTCTTAAGTTTTTGAGAATCTATCTCTAACAAACTTCCTTAACTGCATTTGTCTTGGGAAACATCTGTTTAGAGAGGGTTTCTTTCAAAAATAAACCTTTAATAACTTTTTTTCTGTACAAACTGTCTAATCACAGGGTGCAAACTACTAAGTAGAAGTCATGTGCCCTTTTTAATGACCGAGAACTATGTTTTGGTTCATTATATTTTTCTGTTGATTCTGCAAGTGCTGCTGCCATAACTAGAGAAGGTGAGAATAGGTAAAGAGTACAGAATTAGTTTGGGAGACTGACTTTCAGAAGATGTTGCAGTGAGATACTGAGTAGTTTTAGTTTTTAATGAAAGCAGTTGCTTGGAATTGGTCGAGCTGTAAATTGCTTTCCTCAGTCTCCATAATCAGAATTATCCTTTTAAAGTTTTTTTGAATAAACAGTGATCTAGTATCCAGTCCTTTTTTTTTAATGGAATGATTACTTCCATGTGATGGCATGTCTGGTGAAGGAGAAGAAAATTGCTGTATTTCCAATAGTTCTATATGTTCTAACAGTTGTTAGACTATTTTAACTGTATGTTTTATGTCTGCAGTTCTGTGAGGTGGTTTTAATATGTTTTCCTCTGTGTTTGATTGTTTATTCAGCCATTTCACAAGTTAAGTGTGTTGTGGAGCTTGAGATCATGGTGTGAGGGCAGACAATATTCTGAAGTCGTTACAATATGAAGAGCTCTACAGAGACAATTAAAACTTGTCTGAGAGCAAATGGCACAGAATGAACTGTGTCTGTCTGTTCCACTTAAGTAATAACCTTACAGTTGGAATTTTTACAGTCAATGCAGGGCAGCTTTCACTCGTATGAAATACTCATAACCTAAACTTCAGAAGTTACTCAATTGCCCTGATTTCATAGGAGCAGTGGGAAAGAACCAGAACAAGTTGTGCAAGTTGCAGGAGAAAAAGTCATACTTTTGCTCAAATGAGACCTTTTTGAGTTTTTTTCATCATTTTGCAGGTGGATTCCTGATGTTTATTCTGCTTTAGATGAGATAAGAACACTGGGAAGTAGTTAATGTAGCATATACAATGAGTATTTGAGAAAGGAAAGCTCAGTAATACATTTATTTTTCGTAAAACCTGTTCTGGTTGAGTGCAGCGTGCTTAAGTCAAATTCCCCTAATCCAGTTCATGATTCCCCATGACCTTTAATCTTCCCATGTTTCTCTTATTAAAATCAAGCTGCTTTGGGGTCGTGGGTATTTAACAATAATTGATCCAGTTTGTGATGCTTTACTTTCTCTTAAAGGAGAGGAATGCATGTAGCAGTTAAAATTGTGAAAAATGTTGGTCGATACCGGGAGGCAGCCCGCTCAGAAATACAGGTGTTGGAACACTTGAACAACATGGATCCAAGCAGCAATTTGTAAGTATAAAATTAGTCAGTTTACCAAGGATTTGAGGAAGGTAATCATTCAATGAATGGAGTTTTCATTTTTTTTTTAAATTTTTTTGTTTTCTCTTTTAAGCCGCTGTGTCCAGATGCTGGAATGGTTTGATCATCATGGCCATGTTTGCATTGTTTTTGAGCTACTGGGACTTAGTACTTATGACTTTATTAAGGAAAACAGCTTTCTGCCATTTCATATTAATGACATTAGAAACATGGCTTATCAAATTTGCCAGTCCATAAACTGTAAGTAGATTTCCATACTCTTATCAAATATGTGGGTGTTTTTTGGTTTTTCCTTTTGGAAATTATTGTATAAATTATGGAATACTGTTCTTTTTTTCCCTCTAGTTCTACACCATAATAAACTAACTCACACAGACTTAAAGCCTGAAAATATCTTGTTTGTGGAGTCTGATTACATAGTGAAGTACAATGCCAAAATGGTAAGTTTGTTCTTTATTTCTCCCAACTTGAATTGTGCTGTTTCTGTCTTCATTGGAACTTCTCTTTAAAAAAAAATAGGACGGAGATAACAAGTAACTGAAGTTAACTTGAAAGTTAAGGAAAGAGGAAAAGAACTCTTGTTACTGTGGGAAAGGTCTTTGCTCAGCTGTTTTGGGTATTGAGATTAAGTCACTATTACCCACTCTTCTTTCCTGGATCATTGAGCTGAATAGGATTTGATGTATTTGGAAGAAGTGGTTTTTTACACTGGTTTAATTTTTAGCATTTTATGATAGCTAGTGCTTTGAAGATAATGTGATGAATACCTTTTGCCTGAGCATGCTTTTAAAAAATACTAACAGACAGCATTTTGATTTTCTTGCAGAAGCGAGATGAGCGGACTTTAAAAAACACTGACATCAAAGTCGTTGATTTTGGAAGTGCAACTTTTGATGATGAGCATCACAGCACATTAGTGTCTACAAGACACTATAGAGCACCTGAGGTTATTTTAGGTCAGTAAAAGATTTTAAACCTTCTGACAGTTAATTGCAGTTCATTCAGATGTCCTTATTTCATAGACTGGGGGAATTGCTCATGGTTCTGGTAACCAGTCATGGAACCATCACCAAAACAGATGGTGGTGTTAAAATTCTTGAGAGTAAACAGTAAAAGAAATATGCTAAAAACAGAAGTCCAAACATGTTCCTTTCCCACTCTCTCCCACCAAGGTTTGGGGAGTCATGGAGGGGTGAGATCAGCATCAGTAAATGTGTGGAAACTGGGCATGTGCTTTGTGGGTTACAGGTATTGAGAATGTATTAAAAAGTAAACCATAAACTTTGCCTATTTTGCAGCACTGGGGTGGTCACAACCATGTGACGTGTGGAGTATTGGTTGTATTCTGATTGAATATTACCTGGGATTTACAGTGTTTCAGGTGGGTACATAAAATTAAATAGAATGTGGTTGTTACAGGCTACTGATTTTGATCTCTTAATGATGTACTTAACTATTAGTGTAAAAGACATAACCTCACAGGCTTCATAAGGATTATATAGATAAGATTGTAAAGCCAGCATGCATATAAAAATAAGATGTTTAAATATCTCCTTCAGAGTGTCTAAGATGGTCTGTTCTGGCATTTGGTTGAAGAAGCCTGTGTAGAATCTCTCATACTGCTGGAATTAAGAGTAAAGAAAACACTGGTACAAAACTTGGTTTATGAATTCTGTTATTCAAGGGCCATCTTAACTGTGGAAAGTGTTGTATAATCTGCATTGCATAATCTGTTTTTAATAATTTGAAGTGGTAACATGTAAAGATACTGGGACAGTACTCTGGCAAACACCTTGTTTGTAGTTGAACGTTGTTACCAAGTGACTAAGAAGAGAAAAATGTTCTAAGTGCATTCATTGCTTTTTTCACACAGACACATGATAGTAAAGAACATCTGGCAATGATGGAAAGAATCCTGGGGCCTCTGCCCACTCACATGATCAAGAAATCCAGGTATGTTCACTATACAAGTGGTAAGTTGCCTCATATTTTCCTATTACAAGAGAAATTGTAAAGTTGCCACTGTTAGCTATGAGCTGCTGAAGATCAACAATGGGATTCATAGGCTTTTTGTTACCTCTTAATTTGTTGCAAGAAGTGGTGTCAGATGGAGATTAATTAAATAGTTGACAGTCCTTTTTTCAGGTCTTAGTGTGAATTGTCAGGCTCTCGAGCTGTAACTGAGTATGAATGTTTTTAGGTCTTTAAAGCCAAGTTTGGAATGGTCATCAGAACAGTATTAGACATTGATTTTTGTATAAACTCTGAGAATAAGGAACCTGCTGTCAGTCAGAATATTTATATTGAGAGGAAGAAGAGGGTCCTGTCTTGCTAATACAGCCACCATCCTCTTCCACTGGCCCTTCTTATCCCTCAGACATGTGCTTCAGTGATCTTTCTCTCTTTCTCAAAGACAACTCATGCAGCAGAAGTTTCCCACTTCCATTGCAAGGAGAAGCAGCTGGCACAGGGTTCTCTCCTAACCCCCTATGTCAAAAATTTCAAGTATGGGATTTGATGGTCCATTTTCTTTCTAAAATAAGCTGTCCTCTTGCCAGCTAATGTAGATAATACTGTAACTTGTAGTAGAATTCCGGTCATTCTGGGTTGGGTAATGAATTGAGTTCGTTACAGTTGTCCAGCTGATTATAGAGCATTTGGAAACACAGAAAAAAAACCCTTAAAAAGCAGCAATTGCAGTAGATTTAGGTAGTACTCAAAAAATAAAATGCTACTTATGCAGCACTGTTAATGCAATGCTGAGTTGTGGATTTGTCAGAACTTCATTTGCACTGGTAGTCTCATGTGTTTATTATACTCCTTAAAGGCATTTGGGAATATCTGATTTGTTAAATAGATGCTAATGGCTTAAACTCTGCAGATTTTATAGGAAATGTTTTTTAAATGCTGACAGATAGACAAAAGCTGTCTTTTTGTTACTAGCAGATGAGACCAAGTAGTTCTCTTGAAATACCTGAGATAATCCATCTCTTTAAATGTCAGTAATGGAAAATATGTTTTCAGTGCCTGCTTTGTTGGTTGGAATACTGAAGGACCTGTTTTCTAATTGTTCTGACAATGGTAATACAAAAGCAACAGGTCTCTGTGAATAAATTTGCACTAGAAGAAATGTTAACTCCCAAATGCAGAGATAGACACAGGCACACCTTATGGTGTTTAAGACTTGGAAAAGCCCTACCTGCTTTGTGCACTGGCACTGTCTTAATGTGATTTTCCTTGTCATGCAGGAAGCATTATTTCCACCATGACCAGTTGGACTGGGATGAGCACAGCTCTGCAGGCCGGTATGTCAGGAGGCGCTGTAAGCCTTTAAAGGTAGGAGACAACACTTGTATTGCTCTGTTAGACTTGCAGTTGTGAAACAACTCTCTAAAATACCTCCTGTTCTTTTCTTTCAGGAATTCATGCATTGCCAGGACACGGATCATCAAAGTCTGTTTGACCTTGTTCGCAGGATGCTGGAATATGACCCAGCCAAAAGAATTACTCTCGATGAAGCCTTGCAGCATCCTTTCTTTGAACCATTAAATAAATAAATTCAAAGATCTTTTATGCTTCTTCCAGGAGATTTCCTAGACTGTGTCAGTCAGTCAGCAGAGGTTGCATGAAACTTTTGTAAGCTTTAAATTATTTTGTACAGTTAAGTCTGTAAATAATTACATATGTTTTGTATAACTGTTATGTTTACCTTGTTGAGCAGTTGTAGTCTTATCGGTATCAAAGTGAAAAATAAAAAAGTAATTTTCATTTTTGAAAACTGTTTTCTGTCTGAACCTGTGCCACTCTCCTTTTGCAGATGAGGCTGTTTGACCACCTGCCTGTAGGTGAGGAGTCTGGGCTGGCTGAAGAAGATCTAGAAACATTCAAAAAACAAAAAAAGCTTTGTTTCATTAGTCATAAGAAAAGGTTTGAAGGACTAGGGCCACCTAGTTACAATGTGTAACAGTTTGTTGCCAATCTGAAACGTGGTTGGAAGTCATGTATATCCTAAGTAGGTATTTTTTGCGAGTCACCTTTTCCCAGGTTTTCTGTTAGTCAGCTGGCTAGTTAGTCCTTGGAAACTTGTCTGATGCTTTTGGTGTTAAGTATTTATAGATAATCTTTTTAGTTGAGGTTTGAAAAGTAGCATTTCCTATTTTAAATATTGTTCTGAGTCATTAAAGATGAAGACTTTTGTGATAAGTTTTTTAGGAGGATTGTACTGCTGCAGAGGAGTACAGTGTGCCACGGAATTGTGGCATATTTAAGCCCTTGCCATAGTGAGATCATTCTGAAGTCTTCAAATGCATATTTCTGTGGAGCTTGATTTCTAATTGCTTGATGAATGAGGTAACCTTGGCAACTGAGAAACACAGGCATCAGGATTATACAAGAAAAAGGCTGGGTTCTCAGTTGTGACTCCTGAACTCAGGTGCTGAGTTGAGAAGGAAATGGTACAAGTTTCCAAGACCCATTAATGTACTTTGGTAGTTTTTGTTCTTCCATGTCTAAGTTGATGTTTTCTTGGTCTTACTCCAACTCTTTTAATCCGTTTGACACAGTATGGTTGGCTTGCTGAGCAGTAGGAGGGGAACCTTCCATGCAAGTGTTCAGGCTGTCTGTCAGGGTAGCTGCAATAAGCAAATTTTGGCTCTTTATTTCAGTCCTGACTTTTCCTTCCTTTGAAGAAAGGTTTGTGTGGTAACAATAAATTTTCCAGCTCCACAGGAGCCTGACTTCAGGTTTTGTGCTTGCTGAGTTAGCCCTAATGCACAGTAAGATTTTAAACTGATGTCCTTTTTCCACTGATGTGAATGAGTCTTCATTTGCAAGAGGCTCCAGACGTGCATATCTCTGAATCATGGGGGTAGAATAGAGCTGGGACAGGCTTTGAAAGCTTATCTTCTGTAACCAGTGCCACCTCCTGGGCTTGATTACAGCCCATCCTAGCTACCCCCTTTCCTTGGATGTTGGTGACATTGTTTCTGCTCTGCATGACAGAAGATGGAACAGTTGGTGCCATCCAGGTCAGCTCCGTGGGGCTGAGCAGGACCAGAGTAAATTCCTTCCCTTCTTCCCACACTACTTCCCATCCCACAGCTTCAGGGGCAAAGCAAGGACTTGGCTGAGTGTATCAGCCAAGCACTACAAATCAAAGGCAGATGGGGGGGAGAAAAGTTTATATGCTGCTATAACAATAAAACTGTAACTATAAAACAGTTGTATCAAAATGAGGCAAAGACTCTGTACTCCTGCTTACAGAGTACTTGATGTAGGTACTGAAATGCCTTGCATCAAGGAGATGCGGGCTAGAAAAACATACAAAGCCCTGTTTAAACTTTCTTTCTTCCAGTAAACTTTTAAAAAAGCACTATCACAAATAATGTAACATCTGCAGTGAGGTGCCAAGTGGCTTTGCAGGCCTTGCAGTGTGTACAGGAGTGTTAATTTGCAGGGACACGTGTCCAGGGCCCCTGGACTCCCCAGTGAAGCTCAGTGGGGCTCTTGGCAGCTGAGCAGCACCCAGGGCCAGGGCTCTGGTGTCTCCTGGGCTGCCCTTGGTCCTCATGTCTTCAGCAGGAGATAGATTATGTGCACACCCTCATTGTCATCTTCATACCTGAGTGTGATTTGGGCAGTTTGTAATCTTTACATGTTTGGATTAAGCTATGGCTGTTGGTTAAATAATTACAAGAGCATTCACATCTGTTTCTGCACATCCAATTTTTAGCTGTTGTACCTTAAAAATCTGGTCTGTGACTGGGTCAGCCAGGCAGACCAACAGTGTGTTTCCATAATGGATCAGTCTCACCTTTCACTAGACATGGATGATGAGAAAGAATAAAGCTGTCTTCCAAGAGAAGGACATAAGGACACCGCTGAAGGGCAAAGAGTGTATGGAGATCCAGAGGTTCAGAACCTCACTGGAGTGGGGGAAGAGTTGAGTCAGGGGATAAACAGCAAAGGAAAGGGGTTTGGAGTTCTGGGGCGGGGGCTCAGCTGCTGCAGGAGTGATCAGTCCGGCCTCTTGCTTCAGTTTCTGGGGATCGGAGCTGTCAGGGGGGCTTGGGTCATATGGGCACATTTTAGGATGAGATGCTTCTCCCCCAGTGTGATGTGCTGTGAGTCTGCAATTGGTCTCATGGAGCTTGCAAGGATGGTTTTGGCAGGCTCAGAGGAAGGAGAGGGGGAGAAGGAGGTAAGGAAGAGGCTCTTTGTGTCTTCAGGCCCTGAAGGAGAGCAGGAAATAGTTGTTAGCAAATGATACAGATTTGCCTGGCTAACTGCTTTGGAAATAGCTACGAAATCATGTCTATATGCAGCACTGCCGTCTAACTGTGCACGTGTGTGTTTTATTAACAAACTTAATTGGAATCTGACATTGGTATCATTACTGACATAATAGCATTTCCTAACTGTCCTATGCTTCACTCATCTATTCTAGAAGTAAGAATTATTCCTATTAAGGCAGTGTCTGTGGTCAGGGGGCAAAGAGTACGTTTGGATTTGCTATGTGCTTAGAGTCTAGACAGGCAGTAAGGCATGAAGTTACCAGAGGATGTTTTACAGGTAAGTTAAGAGTTGTAAAGCACTCTAACGGCGAGGAAAAGGCAGGGCAGAGTGTGGGAATACTTAGTGTTATATGTGAGCAGAGTTTCTCTCAGTCATGGGCTCCCTGAAGTGCATGGGGCACTTCAGCGCGGTAACATCGTGAGTTACAATGCGCCATGGGATTCCCGGTAAGGTTTCTTTCCTAAAACAGACCGCGGTCCCGACGGGCTGTAGCGCAGAAGGCACAAACCTCCTGGCCGGGTGACACCTCTCGCAGGTCCCACTCTCCGGGAGCGCTGCCGTCCCCCGGCTCCGTGTCCCCGCGGCCGGGCACATCCTTCGCGCTTCCTCCTTCCCTCTCTCCCGGCGGGGGGATCCCGCTGGAGGGCGCCCGGCCCGCGGGCTGCGCTGCGCCCCCGCTGCCGCACCAGGACCGGAGCGGGGACCGGAGCGGGGCCGCCGCCGCGACCACCCCGCTCCCCGCAGCGGCTCTGGCCGTGCCCCGCCCGCGGGGATCCACCGGGACCTCGTGGGGGGGGGGGCAAGGGTTGGCGGGCGGGCGGGGATGGGGTGTGCGGGGAGGGGGAGCGGTCCCCGCGGGGGGCCGGGCAGCGGGGGTGGGATCTGCTCCGCGTAATCCCCCATGGGGGGCGGCGGGCCGCGCTCGGAGCATCCCCCCTTCCCCAGCGCGGGGGGGGGGGGGGGGGGGGGGGGGGGGGGGGAGCCGTCACCCCCCGCTTCCTCCGTTTAAGACCCGGGCCGGCGGGGCGAGCGGAGGAGAGCGGCCGCTCCGCAGCTCCGGCCCCACGCCCGCGGCGCACGGGGCGGCGCTGGATGCGCGGGCGGCGGGGGGCGGGCGGCAGCCGAGCGGGACCCCGCGCAGCGGCGCGGTGAGCGCGGCGCGATGAGCGCGGGCAGCGGCAGCGGGGCCGCGGCCGCGGCGGGCACCGCCACCTCCGCGCTGTGCCTGCTGCTCTCGCTCACCGCCGTGGCCGTGTGCCTGCTGCTGGGCGCCAAGACGGCCGAGCTTCAGGGCCGGCTGGCCGCGCTGGAGGAGCGGGGCGCCGCCGCCCACGGGCCGCTGCTGGATGCGCTGCAGCCCCGCGTGGAGCAGCTTTTCCGCGAGGTGAGTGGCGGGCAGGGCGGGCAGCGCCCGCAGGACTCCGGGAAGGCGCTCCCGGCTCCGCTCCGGCGCGGGGAGCGCGGGGCTCGCTCCGGGTGTCACCGGCTTCTCCTCCCTTTTGGGAAAATTTCCTCCCTTTTGCCAAACTTTCCCCTTCTTGCTGCCATTTCCGTGAATCAGGCGTGGCAGTGCCCGTCTGGTTTAGAAGGCAAAATGCCCCAGGTGAAGGGCGGGCAGTTCAGGGTTTGAGGACATGCGACTTTCCCCCTCGTTCTATTCACTGGCACAGGTAACCCGAGTACTTAAATACTATTTATCTTTGGATGTAATGGACCATAATTTCCGTGTTAGAAATTTATGAACATGATCCCTGTTATCTGGACTGTCTCTCACAGCGTATTGTGGTCTGGCAGTGCAGAACTGATTTACGGCGGGCGGAGGAGACCCGCCACTAGTTACTTAACTTTCAGTCCCAGGGTTTTCTGAAATTATTCAATAAATATTTCTGTGCTGAAAGATTTCCCCTACTTGGAGAACTATTATGCACACTGATGCCCTTCTCTGTAACTAAATCAAATCTCTGGAAGAAGTTACACTTGATTCCAGGCTTATCTTTTTCCTGACTTTGGTGTTTAGGTTTGGGGCTTTTTGCGGGCAAGGGGGACGGGGAGGGCTCCATCACTCATAGGAAATACTTGAAGATCCCACAGTTGATTTGCTGGATTTGTTTAAACAGTAGTTCATAAAGTTCAGCAAGATTCAACACGGCTTACGGGGCTGCCCAAGGACACCCCAAGTGATCGATTCTGACATCTGGGGAAGGTTTTACTCTGGGATTTCATTAATGGCCTGAGTGGGGTGCAAAACACGGTGCTGCATAAAAATGTGACAGCCATGAAGCCTCAGTCGTGCAAAAAGGTACTTGTATGTGGTTCCCTGTGATCAGCTCTGGAGCTGTTAGCAGGGATGGAGGCAGTGCTGGGGGCATGGGGAGACAATTCCTCATGCTGTTTGTTGCTGTTGGAGTTGCCTTGATGTGCCTTGATAAAAGTGAAATGTTAAAAATATTTTTGTGAAACCCCTGAATACCAGACCAGAGGGGTGCCTGTGAGGCACAATCACAGACTTGAGTTAACGTCTTTTCTCCAGGCAGGAATTAGCCTGCTGGTCGTGGCAGTGGTTCTGTTCCAATTATTCCAACAAATGTGCTTAGCAATGGGAATGGTTTCTGTGGCACTGCGTAAGATCATGTGCAACCTCTTGCTGAGATTTAGTTAAGTGTGGAAAGCTTGTTTTGTACTGGGAATGCTCAGATGGAGTTTGTACAGGGGAAAATAAAGCAAAACCACATAATTGTGTTTCTAATGCAAGAGCGAGCTTGTTGAAATATTTAGTATGGCCAAACTTTTGTCAATACTAGAGCAAATTTTGAATCAAGTGACAAATTCAAAGAATTCATGGTAGTGATTGTGGTTATCTATTAATGGCCATTTCAAATGAACCTATTAATTTATGGTAAAGTTTCAGAAAGGGTCTGTTTCTTGACCAAACTCTGTTACATAAGATGGCTTGCTTGTCAGGCAACTCCTGCCCTTTCTGTGCTTGAGAGTTTCTGGAGAGCAAGAGAATATTTCCATCGTCATGAACATCAACTGATGCCTGGGGTCAGTTTTTTTGTTAAATTCTGTGTTGGTCCTCCTTTGAAGTTTACCACAGTATTTCAGAAGTGAAACCAAAGCTCCATACTCTCTCTGTGCATGACCCAGCATCCTTTGTTCTGCCACGACCCAAAAAGCATTACTCCATATACCAATCGAGTGGTTTGCTGGCATAATTTATGGCAGAGCTGTGTGTAAAGAGCAGCAAATACAACATCAACACACTGGCTCGGTTCCTGTTAGTGTTGTTTAAATGTTTGGCAAGTAAAAGAGGATAGGAAATAGTAAAGGAAGGCTGAGCATGTAGTTAAGGTAATGAAAACCAATTTGGACAACTAGGATTTAGTTTCTGGCTCTGTGACAGGCTTCCCTCTAACTTTGGAGAAACTGCTCATTTGACTGTGGCAGGACCTTGCCCTTCCCTTGGCTGTCCCATCATGGGGATGTGCTGCAGGCTCCTGCTTTGATGCCCTCTGAAACACTGCCAACAGCGTGGGCCAGACGTGGCAGCATCTCCACTTGCTCCGTGTCAAAAGCCCCAACTCGAAGCGTGTAGTTTTCACACTGGAGGGAAAATATTAACGGGAGGATTATAGAAGCATCCAGTTGTTGTAAACAAAGCTGGACCGTTTTGTTCACAAAGGATTTATTGTCCACAGTGTCCAGATTAATCAGTTGCATGACAAGAGCAATTCAATGGGAGAACAGAGGACTGGCTCCAGGATTCAGATCTCCTCTGCTGTTCCCAGTGATGCCTGCGGAACTAAAAGGATGGAAGAGCTTATTTTCATTTCTTCAAGCATCTTCATCATCCAAATTACTTTAAAAGTAAACAGATAAAATTTGAGCAACTCTGTGACATTTAGACTGCAAGTCAGAAAAGTCCTTTAGCTAATTTTTTGTCGTATTTTCTCAAGGAAGGTGTGTATTTTGCAGAAAACAACTGGATTGTTCTGGCATTTGTACTGCCCTTAGGACAACTGCTTTGTCAGGTGCTATGAAACCTGTGTCTATCCTTTCAGGATCTCTTAGCATCACATCCTAGCAGCTAGAGAGGAATGCATAGGATTTCAGCAACAGATAAACTATTTAATCCCCAGAATAAAAGGAAAATAACCTAATTCACAGGTAGCCTAATTCCTGAATGGTCCACAGTGTTCAAATATTTGAACAGAGACTGGGTCATTGGCTGTATAAAATTGAAGTCTTAACACCCTGAAATCAATAGGTACTTTGAATATTCTTTCTTTGAAATGTAGGGATTCCAGTTATCAGATCATTGGTTTGTCTCTTGGCAAGTACTTCAGGTAAGGCAGGGCATTCCTGGAGGACTGAGAGAGCGAGGACTGTGGGTGAAGATGAGCTGTTCCCACCCTCGCTGGGCTGCCCCAGCCATGAAGTGCTAGGCTGGAGTTAATGTAACATACCTGTCAACAGGGCTCATTAACTGGGGCTTGGCAGTGTCCTAGAAACAGGCACGAACAGTGTGGTTGGCTTGGGGAGCAGGCAGAGTGTGCTCACATCTGCCTGCAAGATGCCACGTAGACACTGCTTGAGTTTTGTGAATTTTTATGAGTTCTAGCTGTCCCATGGATGAGCTTTTCACCTTGGAGATGGAAACACTGTGCTTTTGGTAGACCTGGCTGTGGGTGAGCACTCCAGTCTTGACTGTCCTCCTCATCCCTCTCCAAAGAAACCTCTAATACTCCACAGAGCATGAATTTTAAGTACAATATCAGCCAGATCATGGCACAACTGAACACAGGACTTGTAACAGGAGCTCAGGATGAATCCTACCAATGGAGCTTGGCTAAAGGGACTTTGGGATGTGCAGAAGGAGTCTCTGCCTGCTCCATGTGAGAGCTGTAGACTGGCCCCTTGCTAAGAAATCTTTAATACTTATGTGCTACTAAAGCATGGGTTATTATCCAAAGAGGCTGAAGGCAACAGGATGAAACCATTACGCTTCCCTGGAAGGGAGTGTGCTCGATGGCTTGGCTGTTGGCACGTGTGCACAGCCTGCATTTAGACAGAATGTACTCTCTAAATGGCTGTTTTTATTCCTCCTCCAAACAGAAACTGGGTGAAGGACTAGCAAAGCTGAGGACGGCGAGAGAGGCTCCCTCAGACTGCATGTGCCCACCAGGTAGGTGCAAACATTCCAGCACAGCCCACGCCAGACTGCCTGGGAGCTGCCTGGGAGCCAGGCTCTGAGGCCACTAAAGAGGCTCTGAGGCCACTGAGCTCCTCCTCTCCTGTTTTATATGTTCCTTTTTATCAAGGAAAATGTGTTAAGAAGCATTTTTTCTCAAGCTGAAGCACTCTGTTGTGCTTGAGACCGTTAACTTCTCCCAGTGCCTTGCTTTGGCCTGTTTACAGATAAAGGAGCTTGAGGTTTGGACAAAAGCGACGTTTGGCTATAAGAATAAAAGAGAGAAGAGCTTGACTGGGTTGCGGGTCCTGGGTGTTGGGCCAAAACAATTTAGAAGTAGTAACACAATCACTGGGGCTTAATGGAAGTGTTATAATTAAAAGCTGCAGCCTCTCTGCCTTTTCAGAGAGCAGCAACTTCTTTTGCTGCAGGAAAGCTGTCACCGATTGTTTTAAATTTCCTCATAGAGTTTAATGAACTTTTAAAACCGTCAAAACTTCCTGTTCTGCGGAAAAACTTCTTCTCCTGTGGAAGTGCATGCTCCTTGGAGACAAAAACCAGCTCAGATTAGTTTGTAAAGGAACCTCATTTATAGAAATGCTCTGTGAAGTGCTCTGCTGTCGCACTGAACGGGGCAAATGACTTTGAGCTCAGGCACTTCAAGCCTTTTCTTTTTTCTTTTCACAGAAGTAGCAAAAGATGGGTGAAAGATGTGCAGTGCTTTGATGGGGGAGAATGTACAGGCGTGTTACAAGGACTTGCAAGCAGCAGATAGTTCCACTGTAGTTTTAAAGAAAACAAACAAACCATAAATGATACATGGAGATGCAGGACAGGCAAATGAACAGGCTTAATTTTTCCTGCCCTCCTGGGTGTGATTCCTGCCAGAACATGCAGCGTTAGTCCATACTCATAGGAGGGGGAAAAAAGAACTTTTTTTAACCAAAAGATTATGTTTAATAACCTCAGAAACGTTTCACTAATGATGCTCTTAAACATGCTGCTTTTCCAGTGGAAGGCTCTTGTGGGTTCCCTGTGTGCCTCACTGCCTGGTAACAAGCCCCATCAGCTGAGACACAAATCCTGCTTATTTTCAGCTCTCAAAACAAACTCGAAACAGTTTTCTCCCTTTTGATATACAACAAATCCATCCACCTCATGGGGCTCTGGGGCTGCGTCTTTCCCCAGTCTGGGCAGTCAGGGCACTACTGGTGTGCCTAAGTGGTCAAGAGGCTTTTCCTTTGCTCTGTGGAAAGCAATTGGGATTGAAGAGGCTCCTTTTGTCCAGGAAAGTCCCGGTTCTGTTCTGGGTCACTGGGTTTGCTGGTCGCTGTGTTTGGGAGATGGGGGGAAGAGAGGAAGGGGGAAGGTTTTCCCACGTGCTGCTGTAATACTCGTTACACTCATTAGTAACGAACGTCAAAGTAATTTGTGAGCCCAGGGAAGGAGAAGTGATTTCCTGGTGGGTAGGAAATGTCCCATCCTGCAGGGAGCTGAGTGCTGTGCTACAGAGGATGTGCTGCTGGACTGTCCTGAAGCCTTTCAACTATTTTTGAACAAACCAAAGAAATCTTTACATATGTTTAATTTTTTCCCCCCTTTCTCCTGAAGAAGGCTGAATTGTGTCCTGGTTTGTACCTAAAGAGCTTGGTCTGGAAAACTCCCGAGAGCTTGAGGCCCTCACTGGCATTCACTGCTGGGCTACCCCAGGATGCAAACTTAACAGCTGAGCTTCAATTTGCCTCTGTGCGCTGAGAAAGCAGCCCTTGGGGGAAAGAAGATTCCCCTGTGGAGGGGATGGGGAGGTGGTGCCAGCCCCACTCCTGCTTCCCGGGGGCAGCTGGAAGCTGGTGGGTCTCCTGAACATGTGGGCTGAGGGGGGCTTTCCTCTGCCAGAAACCCTGCTAGGCTTAAGAATTCCTTCTTACCACTGGATTTACAGAGAGCTGGAGAGCCACTGGCGAGCTGTTGATGAGGGTTCTGTCTGCACTCGTGCTGGGGCAGTCCCTCCCTCCCTGCCTCTTTGGGAAAAGGGGGACGTGCAGCCCCACAGACCCACCCGTGGGCAGAGGCAGGAGCAAACCACATGTTTAGAGCTGGCCCTGCCAGCTGGGCTTGTTTTAAACAAGACCTATTTTTTCCTAGAAGTCAGTCAGTTTGGGGGGTTGTTTGGATTTGAGGGGGTGGAGGTTGCTTTCGGGGCACTGCTTTGATAGAATTTACTTATTACAGGTTCAAAGCAGTTTGGGACACGATAATTAGGATCCACTTAGAAGTTAAATAAGGGTCAAATAATTTTGACTACAGCATCCTAAATCACTGCTTGTAAAACACACAAACAAAACAAATACCCATCCTTCCCAAAAGAAAACCCCGACACAAACTGACCCATTTTGTGCTTTAAGTCACCTATTTGTCTGTAGGGCTGATTGGCTTCTAAATGGGGCTTTTCAGGGCTGTGGAGAGGGGCCAGTGGCCAGTAGAGGCTGGTGGCCGGCAGAGGGGGCCCGGCTGTTTCACCAGGGCCACGGAGACATCCCGGTCATCAAGAAAAATCATAGAATCACAGAATGGTTTGGATTGGAAAGGGATCTTTTAAAGTCATCTAGCCCAACTTCCCTGCAGTAGCCAGGGACACCTCCAACTAGATCTGGTTGCTCAGAGCACCACCCAACCTGACCTTGAAAGTAATAACAATTTAAAAAAAAAAAATTAAAAAAAATTTAACAACTTAAAATAGTACTATCTGTCTCTAACGCTGGGCATGCTGCAAAAAGGTGCCTCTGTAGTCGCTCTGAACATCTGTGTGCTGCTTTGAGTTGACTTGTTTTGCTTTATTCATTCAACCAAAAGGAGAGGAGGATGATGACAACAACTTTGTGTCACTTTGGGTCCCCTGCGGTTTGGGCATTTTTGTGGCTGAGGGAGAGAAGAGCATCCCTGGGGGGCTGGGGCAGCTGGACCAAGTGTGGGTCAGGCTCTGGAACGCTGTGATGGGCTGGTGACCCCACTCTGGGGACAAATATGGCCTTTCAGTCCCCTCAGCTATTTGGGACAGGGTGGCAGCAGTTCCATGCTGTGGGCACCGGGCAGGGCCAGGACAGGCTGTCCCCATACATTGTCTCACTGGGAAACAGCAGCTCAGTATTTGTATTATTGTCATTCCCTAAGCCAGGCCTGTAATACTTTGCAGAGGCCCCTCATCCCCTCATGTTCATCCTCTTTGTCTGGTGGGATCCTCACACAGCCTTTGCTGCAGGATGAAACCCAGCAGGTGCAGGAACACTTGTGTATATGGCATTTAGGACAGCCTTCAGCTGATAAGCACTTGGTTGAAGGCAAGATAAAACTTCATGCTTGTAAACGCTTTGTTTATCAGTTGTGTGAGCTCTGGCTGCCTTTTCATATATGGTTTTTTTAAGGATTCCTTTTTATTTTTTCCACCTTATATTTTCAACGCAGCCTTTTAAAACCTGAGGTGCAAAAGGCTCTTGTCAAATGCAGTTTTTGCCACGCCAAAAGTCTCTAAGCTCTGTGAGAAGGTCCTGTAAGAGCTCAAGGTGCTGGATGCACCCTGCTAGAGCCTGAGAACAAATGTTTCCTCTTCAATCCAGTAAAAATGAGCAAAAACCAGCCCCAGTCCACAGAGCACGCCTTGCCCAGCAGCTGGTCCTTGCTGTGTTGTGGACTGAGGGTGTGAAAAGCTCCGGCTCCATTGGCTGCTCTTAGTTTCAACCTACTCCTTGTGTTTCCACGTGCCTTTTTATTTAACAGCACCTCCTGAGCCTGAACTCCAAATTTCCTGGCTGCTGGATGGGGCACATCCCTGCCTTCATCTCGAGTTCACACTGGGACGGTGTCGTGTGCTTTTGAACGTGTGTGTGTATTATAAAGCAGTGTTAAATGTCGAGTGTAGTAATCCGATGTTCCAGTTAATATGTGACAAATATTTCCCAATAATGGCTTGGCAGCAGGAGGAGCACAGTGGTGCTCCAGCCGGCAGGACGGCGGATTGCTCCACTTCTCAGCAATTCAAACCATGTGTACTTTGGGGGAGACGATCGTTTAGAACCCTCCCTACCCCTGCAGACTCAGCAACTCCAGAGACTCTCTTGCTTGTATCATTTATATAATTTTATTAGTTGTAGTAGTAGTATTATTTTAGTCTTTACCCCAACTTTATACCCAGGGATCAGCGTTCCCCAGCTTGCTCTGGAAGTCTGGCACAGTGCTTTTTGTGGTTTCCAGTGACTTGAAATATCTGCCTAATTTTTACTGGTGTAAATGTTGCCCTTCAAGTGTCACTCGCTATCTGCCTTCTCCACGTTGTCTCCCCAGGTAATTAGCACAACAGAATTTCGCTAATTGCTGGAGATCAAGGGGGAGAGGGCTCTGCTGGCTTTGTAGTCCTGACAAACGGCAGATGTTTTCCAGGAGGCCAAATGGGATGCGCCGAGCTCTGCTAATGCCGGCTCTTTGTTTCACACTCTCGCGTGATAGCAGCTCTCTGTTATTGCATCTCCAGGATCCCGGCCTGTAGTGCTGCATTTCTGAGTCATGAGTCCTTCAGGAGAGTTCAATAGATAATAAAAAATATCAAATAAAAGCAAGTATTTCTTTTTTTAAATTAGTAGTGATCTCTGCTTTTCTGAGTTGCTTTGCACCTACTCAGCTTAAACCTCTGAAGTATTCCTTATAGACACTTAAAATACACTTTTCTGCTTACTGAAGCCATTAAAGCTCAGTATTTTTCTGTAATTTCTGTGATTAAGAGTCAGATAATGAACTTTACACCATCTTCAAGTATTAAAATGCCTCCTGAATCCCCTTTGCCTCAGTTTCCTGTACCCTTCCCATCACTTTGCTTTGGCAGGGTTTGCTTTCTCAGTCTGCCTTTGCCTGCAGGAGGCTGGAACATCAGAATTACAGATTAGCATAAACAGGTTTTTTTTTTTGTACTAAACTTACAAATGGAATCAGAATTCTCTCCTGCTAAGAAAAAGCTGTGCCAGGATTTTAAAAAATGAGCCAGAAGCCAAGTGTTAGAGCATCTAAGTAAAGAAGGACAACTGGCTGAGAAGGGCTTTTGACAAATGGTGCCATTTAAATGCAGACACTTACTTTCTGTTTCACGTGTTTTCAAATCTTACCCCTTCAAAAATCCAATCTGCAGACCTTAGCAGCTTTTGGAAAAATGCTCTTTGAGCATAGAAATGACTGCTGGCTACCTTCCATCAGTCCTTCCTGGCGACCATTCCCCAGTCCCTTTTGGATATTTGTGGAAGGCCCCAAGGACATCTGGAGCTGTGTCTGCATGCCACATGTGCAGGACCCACCAGCTCCTTCTCCCGGGAGCTACCTGGGATGGGCACAGATAACCTGCATCCTCTTACTGGAAGGTGCTGGAAAGCAGCTGGAAAGAGGCCCCCATCTCATCCTGGGGAACTCTGGTTTCAAGACTCTCTGTTGATGGAAGCCTTTAGGTCAGGGGTTGTTTTCTTGAGTGGTTGCAATAGATGGAAATAAATGGAGGAGAGGGAGTCTTGCCTGGTTTGGCATCTCCTCCCAGCCATGTGTTGTGTGCTGCAGGGTGCCAGCCAGCAACAGGGAAGGAGCCCAAACTCCCCCTGGAAAGTAGAGGAATGATTTTCTGGTGGTCCTGTGGGCTGCTGTGTGTCCAGAGGGGGTTGCTGGCGTGGTGGCAGCAGCCAGATATATCATGGCAGTGTTGGAGGGGTTCTGCTTACACTTTTGGTACTCTGCTGACAGCTCATGGTGGTGATGGGAGTGGGAGGTGACATCCAGGTGTGCAGCAAAGGGCAGGTTTGAGTCTGGGAATTCGGGGTCTGCTCTCAGACCGAGCTGCCCAGCGTGCTGGCATCTGAGGGAAGGCACGTCCTCTGCTCAACACCCACCCAGACAATACCCCACAGCCCAGCTGCTGTGTCAGCCAGCAGTGACATTTAACGTCCTACCGAGGTGGCTTTAACTGCTGGCTGTGGCCACGGCTTTCAGAGGCAGGAAATAGCGTGGAACCAGTGTTATTCCCAGAGCTGACGGCGCCTCTGACACAGTCGGAGCACGAGCTCAAAGGCAGTCTGGCCTCAAAACCACTGTCGCAGGGAAATGGGCCGGAGCCGCCTTCCAGTGGGACTGAGGCAGGATTTATCCTGGTGGAGTTTGGTGCAGCCCCAGTGTTCGAACACGGAGGCCCAGAGCAGTACACCAGGAACCAGCCCATCCCAGCAGCATTTGCCTTTAGACCACTTCAGCAAAAATTAATTAAAACTGGTGACATCAATAGGAGGAAGGCTTTGAAAATTTATTTTTTCTAAGTCTGCCAAAGTTATTTTGAGTGTAATGAAAACTACAAAAATAAACCCGATGACCATATCCTCTGTGAGAGGCTCTGTGTAACTTTATCTTTGTCTCGACATATGAAGTCATTTATCCAGGCACAGATATTTTTTGCTGCCAACCCCTTCAGTGCTGCCTTTCCAGAGAAGAGGGTCTGGAGCGAGTTGGTTCAGTGCTCATGGACTGACTCACCTGGGAGTTTCCCATTAGCTTCCAGTTGGTTTCCTCCTCTTTTTTGTTCAAATAAAGGATTAATGTCACCCATGTGAGCAGTGACTTGGCTTTGCAGAGCCCATTATTGAAAATAGATGGTGCTGGCATGGTACCTCCTGTATCTCCATGCCTCCTCACTGAGCCAGCAGTGCTGTCATCTCCTGTCCACTCTGGGTGTAACAGGATGGGAATGTATCACCCAGCTGGCTTTAGATTGATCTTATCATTATGCAGCGTGGATAGAAGGAGGTTTTAGCATAGAAATTATTTTGAGGCAGTCAGCTACCATTGATGCATTCCTGGAGCAAGAGCTGCCTTATTTCTCTGACATAAGAAGCTCTAGGCTGACATTTCATGACTTGCATTGCACAAATACACCCTGCACAGTAACACCATCACCTGTGCATGCAGCTGGGGGCAAGTAGGTAACAGCAGCCAAAATCAGACTGTAGCAGAAGGGCTGTATAACTGTTATCCCCCCTGCTCTCCCTGCAGTGGGTGGGTGCTGTGTCATTCAGCAATAGGTACTGTTAACAAACCTTCCCTCTGGCCTCTTTCAGGGAATGCCAGCCCAGACAAAGGCTGGACAAACAGCCCCATCTGCCCCACCAGCCTCTGCCCTTGGCTTCCCACTTGAGAAGTCCTGGACAACATAAACCTGGTGTTATCTCCTGTTATGCCATTCCACGACCAGAAACACTGCTCTTCCCCTGGTGCTGTTTGTTTGCTCCTGTTTCATTGCTCTTAGACAAGGTCATGTGTTTTACTTTGTAGGGTTGCAGGGGCAGTAGGTGTAGTGACCTTTAAAGAATCCAAATATAACTCCATCACTTGTGACACTCCAAAAAGGCTGGAGCAGCGAGTGCCTGTGTGGTACTTATTTCCCAGCTGGGGTTAAAACATTAACAAATCTATCAATAGCTTTTTCAGTTATTTTACGGATTTCTGGGCGAGACAGTGCCTTTCAGCACTTGTTAAATAGAGTTTCCTTAAAGGACAGCATTCCTCTGAGCACCAGCCCCTGAACAACGTGCCTTCACATTGCAAATTTTACTCATGCTTTGACCATCATATTTTCATGGGAGGGAGGAAGGTGAACTGGAGAGCGAAACCCATAGTTGGCCGTAGCTGAGAGTCCTAACAGGATTTTAACCATAAGTAATTATGTTGCAACAGTTGCTCACTGAGAAATGTGGCTTGCCTGGATTAGAAAGCCCAGGGTGTGAATCCAAACACCAGCCGCGAGAGTGGATCGCTTACCCCTCAAAACCAACCCAAAACACGAGCCAAGCATTGATCATGACAGCTGGGATTGTGCTTAAAACTCCAGGTGTCATTTCAGACATAAAAGCAGAGAGAGATCAGGAAACTTTTGTCTGTTTTCTCAAAATATGTGTCACAGTTCTCTGGGAAGATGCAGCAAAGTTCAAGGGGGAAGCCTGTAAACATGGTGAACAACTTCAAGGCACAGCTTGGAGTCAGTGAAGGCAAAGAGAGTGGGTCACACCTCCAATGAGTCTGGGAAAAAAGTGTTTAGATCATTAAACATTTGTATAACAGAACTTCCTGGGAAGTTGTCTGGAGTGAGCTGTTTAATTAAGGCAGTGGCAGAGAGGATGGAGGCAGGATTGTCTTTTGCCCAAGGGTTTCAAGACCAAGTTGGACACGGCTTTGAGCAACCTGTTCATCAGAAGGTCTAGTGAAAGGTGTCCCTGCCCATGGCAGGGGGGTTGGAACAAGATGATCTTCAAGGTCCCTTCCAACCTAAACCACGTGGTTTTGGATGGGGTGGCAGGGATGCACACGGGAGCTGTGCCTGGCTGGGGTTGGTGCTGGATGTGCAGGAACCATGGAATGAACTCACCATGCACGTGCACAAGGTACAGCACCACCCTGAGTGGCAGGTCCTTGTGGGGACACACTGCAAGGAGAAGCAGCATGAGGAGACACAGTCAGTGGCTGATCTTTTTTTCAATTGCACCTGTCCTGCCATGATAAACTAAGACAGTAAAAAGGCTGGATTTCTGTTCTGCTTTTCTAAATCAGACCCAGGAGGCAATAATTCTCATCATTTCCCAGCTATGACCCCATGGTAATCCCACCCAGCATCCGGCCTGGGGGGAGGTGATGGTCTCTGCAGGCTGTGCCTTCTACCCCGAGCAGAGTCTGGTGGGTGCAAGTTTGGGTTAATGCAGCCTTACAGGTTGCACTCACATGGTTAATGACCTAATTAAACCTCCACCTGTTCTTTGTTTGTCACCATCAGTCTCTGTTTTATCATGTGGCAGAAGAGGCCCTGGTGCCAAGATGCCCCTGCACACCCGGGTTTGGCAGCCTGTGCAGCACAATGTGCTTCTTGGGTTTCATCCCTGCGGCAGATGGATTGAGCTCATGGCCTTTTGTGGGAGCAAGGCAGAAAGCTGTGGAAATGCAGGGAATGGCAGGGCCCCAGTGACCCCCTGCCCACCCAGCATGGGGTGTTTGCTTTTTTTAATGTGATCTAGTAGGGCAAGAAGGAGAAAAAAACTGCATGTGCAGGAGGAATTGAGTGTGGCCAGGGGACTGATTGAAGGGGCTTCCGGATTTCATGGCAGGAATCCACTTTTTTCCCACAAATTTGAGTTGGGGATGTATTTGTGAAAGACCTCACATTCATCTTGTACACCATGCAGAGTCTTGGGTGGAGCAGGGATTTAGAACTGTGTTGGTTGCATGTGAAGCTGTTGTTCATGTTTCTGGCAGACTTTTAAATTGGGTCTGTTTATGTAATTATGCATTGAAGGCATTAAGAGGACTTGGTTTCTGCTGAATGGTGAATGCCCTGGATGGTTTATTTTTTCACAGTGATGGCAATCATGGCAAGACTTGAAGGCCAAGAAAAGCCAGTCTGTACCTGGGAATGGTTGTGTGACACAAATTGCTTTTTAACCCACCTGAGCAACCCCATGGCAAGAACCACTGACTCCCAATGGCACGGGACTTTGTTCATCAGTAGGTCCCCTCCAGTACAAGTTGACTGGGACCATTTATGTCAAGACAACTCCAGTGGTGGACTTGGCTCCAGCCCATATGTGATGTGTCCTGTGCACTGCAAGAAATCCCTTGTTTATCCCTTTGCTTCTGGCTCTTCATGGCACATCCGTGGATGTTGGCCATACAAGCAGCACGTAGAGGCCAGTGGCCCCTGGAGGGACCTATTAAACTCTGCACCACATAAAAATTTTACCCCTCATGCCCCAGGCTCTTGGGTGGCTTCCCAGCAAGTGTGACATGATGGAGATGGAAGTATTTACAAAGAAAATTTAAATAGGTTCGATGATGTTCCCGACCATCTGTGTGTTTGTGGTCAGACTTCTAAAAAAAAAAAAATACTGGTAGAGATGAGATCTGTCAGTGCAGTACATCTGGAAATGTTTTTTTCTGGCTCGAGTTTGTCTGGGTTTTCTCCCCGTTTTGTGCTGTCTCTGAGCAGCCCCTGTTCGTGCTATTCCAGCCCACTCAGTGCAGGAGGATTGAGCAGGTTTGGGCTGCTTTGCTGCTAAGAGAGATTGAGGATCTTGGAGGAGATGTTGAACAGATTTTTCTTTTTCTTTTTTTTTTTTTCTTTTTTTTTCCCCCCAACAGATCTGTCTGGAGGATGAGAACAGTTGGTATTGATACGATCTGCTTCATATTTTGGGAAGCTTTGGCAGTAACTACTACCAAATAATGATGCTTCTGGGGCCCTATTGTGCAAACATTTAAATATGTTCAACCGTGTTGCGCAGAAACCCTGTCAAGGGACTAATACACCATCCCAGAGGAGCTTGAGGGCATGACTGGTGGCAAAAATGGGCCCTGATAGGGAACTGGGAATGTATGTCTCATTTCTTAAGAGAAGTCCTGGCATTTTGGCTACTGGCCTCATCCTGGGCACATGTCACTCCCACGCTGGAGCACGGCAGGAAGACAGAGATGCCCCGTCCAGAAGTAGCACGTGCTTTTCTTTTCTGCTGCATTTTCTTTTTCCTTCTTTTAATTTTTGAATCCACCCATTTTGTAGATCGGGACCATATAAAAGCCTTATTTGAATTCCAAAGATACGGTAAAATTCCCCAAGAAGGGGTGTTCAACTCCACTTGGGAGTTTACGCAGACCGGTTGTCTTCAAGGATAAAAGCGCTGTGTTTGAGCTCCTCGAGGGTTACTTTAATGTGAATCGAGCCTGGGTTTAAGGAACTCTGCTTCATTTTCAGAGTGAAAAGGTTCAGAGTGTTTAAGCCTTTCCTTCACACAGACACGAGGTCAGAGTGCACCAGTGCCTCGCAGCATCCCCGGCGCTCGGTCGTGCCCCGGTGCCGGGGACAGACGGCCGTGCTGGAGACGATCAGACACACGAGGTCTGGACTGTGTGGAGGAGCAGCAGCACAACCACCCCCCTGGTTTGGTTCCCTTTGGTTATAGCGACACAAAGACACATTCAGGCGTTTGATGAAAGCCAGGCTTTGCTGCTTTTACACACACACAAACAAAACAGAAAAATAGCGGAGAAGGGGAGGCTGTGTCTTGTTAAAGCAGGGACTTGGGATTTAGCGAGAGAAAAAAACCAACCAAACCTCACTTTTTTGAATTAACAAGGGAATCCTAAGTTGGAGCATCCCTTCTCCATCCCTCTCACCCTATCAGGTCAGTGGACATTTCCAACCCCCTCCCTTTCTGGAAAGAACCCCTTCCTCTTCAGCCTTCCTCCTAAGAAGGAGCTTTTTATAGAAATACATACATATCTATCTATCTATCTATATATATCCCTTCCCACATATAATCCCATACATATATGTGTGTATATACTTTAGTGCTTGTTAAGTGGCAAAGCAAAATGCAACGAAAACTAGGGAGTGACGAACACATTCCTTCTCCTTGGTGACTAAATGCCCACTCTCTTTTACTGGGTTATATTCTGGGCTTTGCTTATTGCAGGTTTTAGGTCCTCTTTGCTCCAGACTGGCCCTGGCTGACAGCTCTGCACCAACAGCTCATCCCCAGGTAATTTCATTGTGGGGAATGAGTGAAATTAGGTGGCTCCATCCTGGTTTGGTTTGAGCTGGTAATTATGTGTTGCTTGAACTCAACAGTCTGCTGAACTGTTTTGCATTAAAATTGATCTAATACCTAATTTTGGAAGTTCTCTCCCTTCTCTGAATATCTCAGGGAGGGAGACAGAAAAAGCAATAGCTCTGCTCCCCCTGTCCTTGCCAAGGGGTGCAAGATGCAGACACAGCCTGTGAAGAATCAGAACTGTCACCTGCCTGTGCTGGTAACTGGGCACAGCTGCTGCTCCCAATGCACCTCCCTCACCACAGGTGTGTCTGGAGGGGGCTCCTCCCCTTCTACAAAGCCTGGGCTCAGGGAGTGCCCTAATGTTTGTCCTCTGAGCTCTTGTGGGATGCCTTGGCAGCACGGAGGGGGCCCCAGGCAGGTGGGATGTGGTTCTGTGGCTGAGGTGAGTCTTGTGGCATTTGCTCTTTCTCAGTTCTCGGGAAGCTGCAGCAGAGGAACAATTTGGAAGTGTGTGTTTATTCTGGTGTAGGTGGGACTGCTGGTCAACCCCCACTGGGCATGAGAGTTATGTGCAGGTGACTTTAAAATATCTGAATCCCCTTGCCTTTTGAAATACAGGGCAGGGATTAAGATGCACTGGAGTGAAGTAGGCAAGCAGAGGTGTGTATATTTATGCACGTGTGTGTGGGACAGCTCATGAAGGTCTGTGTGTGGGTGGCTGTTGAGGCAGCCTGGATGCCTCTTGAGAAGTCCTTTATATTTTTGGTTTGGAGGTGCAATGCTGTGGCAGAACTCTGTGCCTCTTTTTTGCAGGAGGTGGTACTCTGCTGCAGGGGAGCTTTTGATCTGACCAGGGGCACAAGTGTGTTATTTTGAGGTCTGTTTAACCCACCTCCTCTGGAATTGGGTGTCTGCTTGACTGTGCTGTTACTGGTGAATGGGAGAAATGTCTAACAAATGTGCACCTTGAGGAGAAATCCTGAGTAGAAGGATGTTAAACCATCTTGTTAAACTTCAAGATGTTAAACCACAGGATGCTTCTCAGGGGTCTTAGTCTTCCTGGCTGTTATTTTTAGTGCTTTTCTTGTATAAAGCACTGCTTTCACACACAGGCTGTGCAGCTATTCCAGTGTATTCCTCCACCCTTCTGAGCAAGTGGCTTCACTTCTCCCTGTGAGTAACTCTTTGTAACCCAGCTGGTTGGTCTGTCTGTAAGAGGAGAGGTGGCTGAGAACTCAGTAAATTGTTGAGCTGATTGTCCCCTGAATCCTCCATCCCAGGTTTCCATGTTGTTCACTGGAATTCAGGGCTTGGTGGGGAGCAGGGGCTGAGCCTAGTTGCTGGCCCTGGTGAGACACCAGCATGGGATTGTGTGAGAATGGCAGATGACACACAGGGATGCCATCCCAGAAAGGTGACTCCTAGAGATGAAAACGTTCAACAGGCAGTGGGGGGAAGGTTAGTAATAACACTGATTGGCTTCTGTCTGTGGCAGTCTTTCCATCTCAACTCAGTTTTGTGACTGCACTATTGTCTTTAGTATTTTTGTTCCCTGTGGTTTAATTTGTTTTGTTTGGGGGTTTCCTTGTGGAATGCCTGTAGTGGCGCAGCGTGGAAGCAGACTAACCTTTATTGATGAAGGAAAGAATGTCTTGGGGATGTCACAGAATGTAAAAGAGAGGGAAGGAGAAACCCACAAACCAAGGCCCACTTTGGAGGGTCATCTTTCCCTGTGCTGGGCAGTGACTGCTCATTGCTGTTGTGCTGCTCATCCACGCTGATGAAGCACAAGCTGGTGGCTCTTGGTGGGGCTGGGGGACGCCGAGGTCGCTGCTGATGAGTGACAGCTTTTGTGGGGTTGGTGCCAAATTCTGCTCTTAAACCTCAGTGCTTGGTAGAATTTAGCAATAGCCTGGCTTAATGTGAAATGGGGCCCCGGGTTTGAGCCACTAATCTCTTCTGCTTGGGGCTGTGCCCTTGCCAAGGAGTCACCAACAGCCGAAGGATTGGGGCCAGCTGGGATATAACCCTCAGCTGGGAGGCACAGGGGAGACCCCTCTCATCAAGGCCACTTACTGAAGCTGTTTCCACTCAAATTAGGGCAGCCTTGATAGCACCTGGGATGCTGAATAATAATGCCTGTTACAGGCAATTTGTGCTTATCTGATAGCCTGAAGTGCAAAAGCTGGAAGATGAAGGCACGGAGGCTCAGCCCGGGACCAGAGGGTTTGATTTCCCTCTCCCTACTGCCAGCATTTTGATAGGGAGCCAGGAATGCTGTGGGCTGTGAAATGTTTTTGTTTTGCTTCATCGGGTTTGTGCAGCCAAGTCCTAATCGGGGCTGTCATTTCCAGAGAGGGGAAAATGGGAGGTCTGTGTTTTGAGCACCTCTGTGGGACTGTTGCAGGGAAAAGGTCCTTCCTGGCAGTTTTAAGGGAGCAAAACTTTGCTTGATGTTCAGGGTTTTTGGTTAGGTTTTTCGGTTTGGTTTTGGGGGGTTTTGTTTGTTTGCTTTTGGGTTTTGTTTGTTTTGTTTAGTGTTTGCTTTTTGTTTTTTTTTGCTTAGTTTGGTTTTTTGGATGTGGTTTTTCTAGCTTCTTAAAGTTTGGTTTTTTTCTTAAGCAACACAAACTGATTTGCTGGTTAGAGCCATAAGTGGTACAAAATGGGGCTGAGCTGAAGCTTTTCGGTGCCAGGCATCACACACAGCTCTGATCAGATGGAGAGCTTCAGAAAAATTTGCTCCTTTCACCTCAGCCAGGTGAAAATATGTCAGAGATTAGCATGTCCCACTGCATCTTTCTTATGGATCGGCCTGGAATATGAACATCGTTAATGTGTTATCATTTAAGTCTTTAATTTCTGTTCACATGCAACTCTTCAGCTCTCATCTGCGAATTATTCATCTGAAATTGGCAATAGCAATAACTAAAGTTATTTATTTGTGGATATTTTTGGTTGGAGGAGCCCTCTTTGGCTTGCTTGTCTTCCTTACCAGTTTATGTATCTTGACATGTCATTTCCTTTGTGGTCTTGCCCCTTCCCAAAATGGATTTGCATATGAATAATTAGAAACAAAAGGAGATAAATTTCCATCATAAATGTCTTTCATATTGGGTTAGACACGACTTTGGGGGAAAGATGACTGATGAAGCCTGTGAGACAAACATCACAGACAACCTACCCAGGCATGAAAGGGAACCTGCCCCTCTTGGCTCCTGCCTCTGTCCCATCTCATCCTTTCTTGCTAAATGCTCTGCTGGACCTGCTGCCCTTTCTTGAATCCCCCCTTGAAAGAGCAGGAGGGGGACCATAATGATTAAACTAGACAGGAATATGTATTTTTGCAGCAGGTTAGTTAAGGGCATTGATTTAGTCATCAAGCCCATCCTCCTCCCACAGCCTTCAGTGCTGAGCCCTTGCCTTACCCTGCACTGCTGAGTGAATCCCTGCTCTCTCTGCTTTATGCAACAAGACAGTTGTAATTCCAAGGTAGCTCTTTATGGGAATGGAACTTTAAATCCTTGGGTGCAGTCAATCCTGGTTCTTGTTTTTGATTGCTCAGTGTTATTCTGGTTATTGTTAACAGGTTGTGTTTTCCTTTATTAGGATTGAAAGGTTTTTATTAGGACGTAGAGATTTTTATTAGGCTTGTGTGTGCATTGATTTGTCCAATGCTCTGAACAGATCATCCAGAAGATGATAATATTTCCTGCAGGTGGTGTAACTGTAGATTCTGTAATGTTGTGGTACCACTCCTTAAATAGATTGACCTTTCGGTTTCGGTTCTGCTCCATTCTGCCAAAATAATTTTCTCCTTGCTCTGGTTCACATTATCAAATTGCAAAGCCATTAGTTCCAGTTCTTGGTAAGGATGCTGCTGTCCAAAACTGGCCCTCGCTCAGGCTGAGTGAAACTTGTGATTATTTGGGCAGCCTGAGGCAAAGTACCAAGAAAATGAAACGCAGGATTGGTTTGAGCAGTCCCATCAATGAGAAATGAGTGTATTTTTAAAAATATTCTGGTTTTATTTGGATCGTGCCAATGTGTGCTGGAGAGCTTGGGATGTAGTGCCTCTGTGAATCCTCTTTAAGGAACTGCAGTGGTTCTGGTTGTCACTGGTCACCCCCACTGGGGGGCTGGAGGGCTCCACAGAGCATCTGCTGCATCCCTGTACTGTGTGGGGACAGCACTGGTCCACAGCACATCCTGCTTTGCAGGAGGGACTTTCAGGAGGAAAAAAATTGATTTAATTTTGGTAGAAACTGGTGTGTGTGAAATAGATATTTTGTTTTCCCAGAGTTTCTGGATAAAAATTCTATTTGAAAATGCAGACGTGTTGACACAAGAAAACTTAAGCTCAAGTTTGTCACTCCCCTGTCCCTGCTACACTCAAACACAGCCAAAATGAGCGACTGGCCCTTCAGGATCCAAGCTTGCTCTCGTGTTCTGGGTTTTTCTGGCCTTGCCAGGTCACTGAGTCACATCACAGGAGCAGGACAAGTGCTGCTGCTGGTGTCCTGGCACTGCACCTCCTCTACAGCTCATGCCAGCATAGAAGAATGTGTGGAAACCATGAACCTGGGATCTGAGATGTCCCTATTATCGATTTATTTAGGAAAAAACCCAACGCACCACCCACAAAACAACCCTTCCCCTCCAATCCCACACTTGAGTATTCACTTTCTTTGAGTGCATTATTCTGATGCTGTTGGTCTGCTGTCAGCATCCTGCTGCAGGTCTGCAGACTCCAGTGTAGATCTGCAAAAGGAAGGTGGGAACCTGCTGCCCTGAAGAGCAGAACTTGTTTATTTTGCACAGCAATAGCTCTGATCTGAAACTGTTACTGAGAGTTCAAGAAACACAGGTCCCAGGGATCCAAGAGGGATCAAATAGCAAATGACACAGGAGCACTTCACCATCTGATGTCAGACCCTCACAGACCAGGCTTTTTGCAGGTATTCACCTCCTGAATCCCAATTTCTCCTCCAGCAGAGCCAACAGAGTGCGCTGGCAGCAGGTTTGGTGCCACTGCTGAGGGATGCTCGAGGCACTGCTGCTGGTGGGGCAGAGGAAGAAATCTGGGGTAGGGAGGGGATGAAGTGACAAAAAGAGTTTAAAAACTGGCTAGATCCTGCTAATAGTTGCAATAGTATATGAAATATTGGCTCACACTGAATGAGGAGATAGTCTTGGCATAATTCAGTGAAGAAGGGCTTTTAAAAATGTGTGGCTTTTCTTTAGATTTACTCTTGATACACTAAATAATCTCCGGCTTTGACATTTTAATTGTAGAGCCCAGATGTGAAAATTTTCCACCAGGTCCTGGCAGAGATCCCAGCAAACTGTTTCAACTGGTTAAGCTTAAAAGAGGGGGGGAAAAAAAGTGTTTCTTGCGCTTGTAAACCCTATTGTTTCAGAATTTATCAGCTAATATTAATCTCTCCAGGCTTTATAAAAAACAGGATAAGTGTTGCATCAATGGTGAGGAGGAGATGTGGTGGAGGCACTTCTTGGACATGAAGTGGTGTGTTTGGTGCTGAAGAAATAGGGAGCTTTTGACATTTGTTTGGTTTTTGTAAGGTCAGAGGAAGGCAGAGATCCAGTCACTGGTGCTCAAGACTGGCCTAGATAACATGGTTTTAGCACTGCTGCTTTGAATTTTATTCAGTGGTACTTTCTTGCAGGGGACAGACTTTTTCCATCTGTTTAGCAAGTGGTACTGGACCTGATTCCTTTTGTATTCACTCTGCTGCCAGGAAAGATAGGAAATATGCATAAAATCTACAAAATATGCATAAAATCAATTATGTAGGGTTTGGGGATTCTTTTGAGTCTGTCTGCTGTAATGGACAAGCTCCTTGAGAGCAGCCAGCCCAGCCCTGGAGCTGTCCTCCCTGTGTCTGGAGTGTGTCTGGGGAGATGGAGGGAGCTCCTGAGGGTACTTCTTCCCTAAAAGCAGTGTCCTGACCCTGTGTGTGCATGGTGGGGTTCTCCCTTGGCTTTGGGAGACAAAAATGGAGTTTTAATGCAATTCATGGATTGGTTTTCCCCGTTTCTGTGCTGGATCCTTTTGGCATGGAAGATGTTGGGGTAGTGGCTCCTGACCCTGGTGGGATAGAGGGTCAGAGGATCCCTGACAGCCAAATATCTGCTGATTTGTAACAGCCTTGAGGTCAGTGGTCAATAATTGATGTGCAGAAGAAGCAAGGGCTGTCGTGTCAGCCCAGGATCCATCATGTGCATCTCCCACCCTTCCTCTGCTCCTGCAGGGTCACAGCTGTGCCACTTGGGAACTCTTGCTCCTGGGTGGTGGGATGAAAGCACCCAGTGCTGCAGAGCCTGCCTTGATTCCCAAAGTGCTTGTTAGTTTGAGCTCAGTTACCATCTCAGGAGTGTGGGGATGGCCTTGCCCATCTCCTCAGGGGATGCTTGTGTGGGGCTGAGCAAAGCAAGACTTTGCCTGAAGCATGTTGCCTTTTGAGCGCTGTGTCAGATCAGCTCAGTAGCTCCTGGGGGAATTACAGGCGTCCACAGACAGAGCCTTTGCTGTCCAAGTATCTTCCCTGTCTCAGTGGAGGCTGGAAAACCATTAAGGAAAGATGGAGAACATGGAACCCTTGCAATTGGGCTCCAAGAGGATCCAAACCCCACCCAGACATCTTCACCTTATCACACAGAGTTTGAACTGATGAATTAATTAAATCCCCAGAAGAGGGATGGGTGAGCACAGAGTGACCATAGAGGGGCTCTAAATTAAATTCCCATGTGGTAACATGAATGCTGAAATAAATGGGGAGGGAGTATTGGTGCATATGTGGCCACTGCTGTAGGTGAGGGGGTCTGGAGCTCATGGGGGCTCAAGTATCAAAGCAAAGAAACATTTCTGTGAGTTTAGTGCCAGCAGGGGGGAGAATGGGGGTAAATTTGAATTTTCAGATCTCCAGTGGCACAGTTAGCCCACTTATCATGGTTCTCCACTGTCATTCTGGCACACTGGAGCTCATCATACCCCTTTGAGGGCACTGGGACCAGCAGCACTATTTATGGAGGCAGAAGCACCAGCAATGCCCTCTGGCTTGTCCCTCTCTGCTCTATACCATGTGGTTTGCCTTTGGTGCCAGTTAAATATTCTTCTAAAACTTGGTGGTTTTGTGGCTGCTGGGCTCTTCCACAAAGGTCCAACATCTGAAATTGCAGCGAGGCACCTCTGGCACTTTGCTGATGTCTCAGAATTTCATTAGCTTGGAATTGCTGTTACTGCACTAATTGTATTTCCCCCTGACCTTTTTGGTTGGTTTTTTCTTTTTTTTTTCCTTTTTGCCCGCAGGAAAATGTATGGTTTTTACAAACCCTGTTTGTTATTTAGCTCTGGCTTCACAAAATGCCTGTGAAGATTGGTCTCCATGAGAATCAATTGCAGATAATTTTCATTGCAAACAGGATCCTGCAGCACATACATGTGCAGCTGGGCTGGCTTCTCCTTGGAGCATATGTAATGGCTTCTAGATGGAAAGGAAAGTCTGAGATGAAATAGATCATGACATGACATTTTGAAAGTTTATGAAACAATGAAACACAATAATCACGGTTAAAATTTGATAAATGTGTGGTGGTGTTTTTCTAGCACAGAATATGGTTCTGCAATAAACCCTAATTAATACAGGCTGTGGTAAACAGATTAATTCCTGTTAAAATCAGAAACTTTCCGTGCCCTGAACTGAGACAAACATGCATTTTAGCAGCCAGTGTCTAACCCAGGGAGTAAAAATATTTCTGTTCCCTTTTTTAATTGTTATTATGTTTATAGTATGCCTTGAGCAAGGACAAAAAAAAAAGACAGCTCTGAAACTGCCCTGGGTGGCATCAGGCTCAGGCTGTGTGTGCACAAAGCCCCCTCCCTTGCTGTGAAACTCATATAGCTTCAAATCTGCCTGCGTGGGATTGTGTGGTTTATTTTTTCAAGGAAAGAGTGATTTCTTTACTAGTTTTGATATATTTTCCCCAGCAGGCACAATTTTATGCCCTTCCTTTTCCCTAGGCTGAAGTGTGTGGCTGCAGGAAGGGGCACAAATGTCCTCGGGAAGCACCGCCTCGAGTGGGGAAGGTGCTGGAAATGGTTTGAACTGAACTTAATGTTGACTTCATGCATGTGGGAAGATGCACGCTTGCTTTAGTTAGAATTAATTAATTTGGTGAGTCATCCACTGGTAAATCAGGATTTGGGAATCTAAGATGCACTAAATGTCAGTGGTGGCTGTATCAAGGGACCTGTGTTTGGGGAGCAGGAGAACATTTGCCTCCTCATCTCTGAATTTTCAAGGCCACTTGTGTATCAACACAGTGTTTCCTGGATGACCACATCTGAAATTGTTGTTGCATCAAGCCCTTGATTTCTTGAATGCTGGAAGATGGCCTGGGTTTTCCATGTTGATGAAACAAACTTCATCCTTGCCACATATACCAGAGAGGATCTGCACTGAAAATGCCCTTTTTCACCTCCATCCAGCTGTGGTTTTCCTAATATGTGTTTCTGAAACAAACCTGACTGCCAATGAAAACATCAGCTCTTACACTTGCTGGGAAGAGAGGATTAAATTCTGCTTCCTGATGGGATGGTGATTGGATTTCACACAGGTAGTTTAGACCTAATAAAATTCCATTCTGGTGTTTACAAAAAGGAGAGATTTTTATATTGGCCCTGACTTGTGGCTTGGAGAGTGTGTACTTTGGCTTGGATCATGTGGATTTTGTTTCACTGGAGCAGGGATGCCCAACCTCCTCTACCACCAGCACAAGAGGCCTCTCAGAGCCTCTCATGCAGCTCCTGCTCTGGTCTCCAGAGAGGATGCTCTGCTGTGAAGTTCATCAGCAATGTTGTTTTCTTAAGATAAAAAAATAAATAAACCACTGAGGTGAATGAAAACCTGACAGAATTAGGGCGTATTTATCCAAGTTTAGTGCTCACACAGTTTTATTGTGATTACTGAAAGAACCAATAGCAAATTGTGGTGCATCTTCCGTGGGGCAGCGGTGCCTGGGGTGTGACCCTTGGAAAAAACCAGATGGGGTAGTACAGTTGGGCATGATGGGGTCTTTCCCCCCCGCCAGGTACAGCAGGTTTTGTGGGGTTTAATGATGTCCTGGCTCACAGGGAGCAGTGGCTGCTCACCTTCAGCCAGGAGCCCCAGCAGCCTGACGGGCAGCTGACGCCTGCAAGGGGAAGCCAAAGGCAAGATTCCTGCTGGGAGCAGGGATTGGAAATAACGATTTGAACAATGTTCCTGTGAAGTTCAGCTTACTGGTGCATGAGTCTGTGGTCAGAGCTGGCTCTGGGCTGTCTCTGCTCCACAGGCGTGATTAAGAAGTTTTCCCAAGAGCATGGGATTTGCCACAGAGGAGTTCCAGGTAGCTGCGGGATTAAAAGAGGACAGAGTGAATCTTTACATGCAAAACCATCTGTTTGTTAGTGTAAAATGCATGACTCAAAGCCTGATAATGTGCCATCGAACGTTTCCCAAGTGAATATATCAGTGACTTGTTTGTTTACTGAACTAATTGAGTTTATCGTGTCCACAGTGTTTATGGCTGTCCCTGGAATCTTTCAGGCAGACATATTAATGTGTTTTCACATACCTAAAATTTGTAAACCCAATTGTTTATTGTGCACTTAACCATAAACATTTGTGCCAGACTGAGTTTTCACACTGATGCTCATAGACACTGTGACCACTTCCACTGTAAATACCTTCTCTGGTGGAGCATTCCTTAGCATGAACTGATTTCTCTGCCTTTAAAATGAATTCCTCTCACAACTCCCTGCATAGGATTGCCTTTGAGTGGGGTGTGTATAATGCACATATGTGTGCAAATATGTGTGCACAGTTATATTAAAAATTAAGGAATACATACTTTTCCCTCTAGAGAGAGTGATGCTTGAGCCAGGCTGTTGTAAAAATGTGAGAGGATCCACTGCTGGGTAGGTACATAAAAAGTGTATTTCAGTAGTGAGAGAAACTCAGCAAGAAGGTCTTGCTTCTATATTGGCTTCTTTTATGGAATAACCTGCAAATGCAACAGGTAGGCATCCAGGTCTACTGTGTGTTATCACAAAATAGTTCCAAATGTTTCAGACTGGACTGTCTTTTAGGAACTTGTATGTGTGGGTTATTGTAATTGGGGAGAAAAGATCAAATGTTCTTAAATATCTGTGTAATCAAGCCCCTGGCCTCAGGTGAGCTGCACCCATGCAGGGCTTTGGGAGGCACAGCAGGGTCTACAACCAGGAGGAGTTTGCTGAGTCAGGATCTCTGTGCATATGATAATCTCCTGAACCACCAAGGCTGAAGGACAAAGCAGTCACCTGGCTTGTTGTGAGGACTGCAGAAATGTGTGGAGACATGTAAGTCTCAGGGCTGTTTATGAGGAGTTATCCCCAGGAAGCAACAGGTAGTGAGAAATGCAGTGACTGAATAATTTCTCTGCTCAGGATGGTTTCCAGTTTTCTCTTTCCTCTGAGCACCAAAAGGCCTTCAACAAATTCTGACCTGAGTTAAATGAATGCTTTAATTAATGTGTGTGTCTGTTGCTTAACCATGAGGAAAATCACTTGGAAAAATGTTTGGGGTTGTTTGGAAGCTCTAAATGGCTGGAATAGTTTCAGCTTGAAAACATCCCTATTTACATTAACACATCTCTTATTTCCCCAGCCCCTTGTTTGTTTTTTTTTTCCTTAGGAAGTGCAGAACTAGAGAGGGAACTGGAAGTAAAATGAGTGACAAGGCAGGTCCTTTATCCATTGGGACAAAACATGAATTTCTTGATGGAAGGAGTGATGATGTGGGGCTACATCTGTCTGTCCCAGCACACGTGTGAGCTGTGGCAGTGCACGATGCTGCTGGGGACTTGTGAGTCAGACTGAAAACTTGCACAGCAGAAGCACTGTCAGGAGGTTCACACCTTGCTCCCATAATCCCTTTAGGAGGTTTCACAGATTCAGCTGCAAAGCAGGTGGAGTCATTTTAGATTCATGAAAGTGCCTCTGATCACCACGGAGGTTTCACTGTGGTAAATGTTCCTTCCTTCCCTGGTGGTTGGTTGTTGCAAATTTGAAAAACCAAGTCTTATCTGCCCTTCAAATCCCTCCTCCTCCTCCTTGGGTGAAATGGAAAAGGAGGTGGGGAAGGCTCACCATTGCACCCTTCTTGAACTTGCTCACCTGAACTGAAATTTGGCAAGTGTTAAGTGATGGCTCTACTGAGGGACATGGCCACGATTGTATTGATGGGACTGGTATAATATAATTCTCTAACCAGAGTCCTTTTTCTCCCTGTATCTCTGTCATTAGGGGGTGAATAACAAAATAATTTTATGCATGGAAAGGGACTACTCCTTTTCAGTAATTTTTACTGAAGAGAAGATTGTTTAAGTAACTGTTTATAGTGATTAGTTGTGAGTTTTCAGACCGAATCAATAGCAGATGTTACTTCTGAATGACCTTAATGAAAGCTGGATGTGTTTTCATGCTAGGCTGACTCTTCAGGGTACCCTTGAAGTAAATCAGATGTCTTAAGAAAGCCTAACCTGTGCTGTGCCAGAATGCCATGCACCTTGGAAATAAATGACAGAGAGCTCTGCTGGCCAGAGCAGCTTGGGATCTACGTAAGTGATTTTATGCTCTTGCAGCCAACAAACATCAGGATGTGGTTTTCATACAGGTTTTCATGCTAATTGAGTTATACATGGAAAAACCAACATAATACAGAATCAACTTCATTTTCATAGATCAACTGCAGGAAAAAAAATCCTGACCAGGGTTTGTCTCTGTGGTTCGTTTTAGGAACTCTCAATTTAGAAAATGGAATGACTTTTTTTCTAACATATTTCTTCATGCAGCTGGCTGTCTGCTCATTAACAGGTTTGTAGCTTTTTTGGCAGTGCAATTAGCAGGTGTCCATGTGAATGGAACGATCAGATCTTTATTTAGATTAAAACATAAAAATCTGTCCTTTGTCAAATGTATTTGACTCTGATTTATGTGGTTATTCTTCAGCGTTTTTTTGATGCCAGTTTGGCTGCTCTGAAACTCAATATCATCATCATCTCTAGCAGAAATGCAATGCTTGTGTTGGGTTAGCCTGCCTTGCAAAAACATGTTTGAATGTGGATAATCAGTGAATGGGCTTCTCCAGATTCTCTCACTTGGTGTGTGTGAATACCTTTTGGGACTGGGGTAAGATGAAGCACTTTAGGAGTCTTTGTTTTGCTTGCAAGCAGCAGAAACCACACTGAGGTTTACATTTACAAGCGAGACCTCTAAATATATTGCACTGAAACAGCAGCTACCTGAGTTTCTGGCAGGCTGCAGTGCTTTTATCTGTGTGTTTCCCACTCCCTCTGCACTATGGAGCTCTGTCTCAAACCACAGAAGAAATTACATTTTCAATTTCATCATTATTTTTCTGAATTAGTTGTTGGGCTTCAGTTTTGACTTGATTACAAAATTTGCTTGCGGTTTTGGGTAATAATTAATATCTTGAATAATAGAAAAATTTCAATTAAATCTTTGTTTATGGCTTATTTTTTTCTCCTGTCTCTCTAATGTTGTTGAACAAAAAGCATTCAGAATCCTTAGCAGGGGAAGAGGTTTCCTGATCAGTACTTTTTTTCCCTGGTAGGAAAATATCCAGATCAACTGTAAAACATGGCTGAAATCACAGGTCCACTTCCTCTGGAATGACCCTCTTTTATGATGAGCACTGAACACGTTTATAGTGTGATACCAACTGGCTCCCATTTGCAGAGAATATCTGTGCCTGTGCATGATTCAATTCCAGTGAGAAATTTTCCAGACACGTTTTTTTCTTGGCTGTGTGCTGTGTTAACATGGGAGCACTCACAGGAAAAACCTGTCCATGGCATTTGAGGTTGGAGAGCATGGGTGATATCCCAGGATCATTCGTGAGGAACTTCAATCTCAGCTGGGATGGGGGGAAGGAGTAAATGGGAAAAATAAGTTCCATGGGAATGATTTCTCTGCAAACTTTATGATCTTGGTTTGATGGACTGGGGTGCTGTGTCTGAATGTAGAAATGCAGATACACTCAGAGCTCACCTGGATTTTTCTGAACCTGAAGAAAAAGACAATAGAGTAATTTTAATTGTTACAGAAGCTTTCAGTGGGATCAGTAATTGAAGTGAGTCATCCTGAAACTCTTGAATTTGTAGAGTGTGGGGGTGTGTTTTGGGAGAGGCAAGGTATGCATTGTTATTTCTTCTTTTGTAGCAGTTCTTGCACATATGGTGTTATATATGTGGCACCCAGAAACCTCAATTGAGGACCATTATTATACATACCCTGGAAATAAAGTGACCTGAAGGCTTGTAACTCACCTGGCTGTTACTGAGGCAGGTTTAAAAAAAAGTGAGCAGTAATTTCTGACAATTTTGGTGTTTGGTTGTGTGCCATAGCAAAATAGAAAGTACTTGACAAATTGCTTTTTGACATAAGCTGCAGAAGAGGAAAATGAGATCTGCCAGAAACACGTGTGGATGTTTCACTCCTGTCTGTCCTGAGCGTGTACAATTTATTTCACAGTGTAATTATGTGTAAGAGCAATGTGTTCAAGTGTACTTGTTCTTTGACAATCTGGCCCATCCTCTTGGCCTGGGTGAAGAGCAGGGAAGGAAATCCATCTGGGCCTCATTTGGAAGGGGTGTGCTGCAGTGCTCGGCTGCCTCTCCATACCTCTCCGCTGGGTATCTCCTGCTGCCCTGGGTTGGCCTTTCTTTTGTCCCTCACTATGTACATCAAATTTGTAATATTAAAATCCATTTCTAAAAACTCAGTTCTAGCTCAGTGTCCAGAAAGACAAGTGGGACTAAGCGAAAAAATGGATTTTTAAAGCACAGTGAATTCTGGTGATGTTTCAGCCGTGGAGAAAGTTGTGCTGTTGTGAGTGCGAGACCTAGAATTCAGAGATGCACAGAATGCATGCTTTTGGCTCTGCCTCTTTCAAAATTTTATATTCTATTTTATATTTATTTTGCAAAAAGTATTTCTTGCATCACATTTTTCTTTGAATAAGCAGAACAATGTGACCTTCATATCTACTTGAGGTGACTTGCTGAACCCCTGCCTCGTGCTGTAGGACCTACTTCACATGATTTGAAGTGGACACAGGTGTAATCTGAATTTTTTAAAGAAGCATTTTCTTAAGAAAGGATGATATGACTTTAAATGGAAGATGGAATTTATTTTTTTTGGGGGGCTCATGTACCATTCTCTTATCTTGTCCCATTCTGTAGGAAGGATCTAACTTGTCTTCTAGATCTTGAGGGACTGGGAGCTGAATCACTTTTTTTCCTTGTTATCTCTAACTCTGAAATTGGATCAGAGCCCCCAGATAAGCCTTTAAGTATCTGCTCTTTGTGCACTTCACTAAAACTGAGGGATAGTAGAGAAGCTTCAAAAGCCTTGGTGACATGAACAACTCAGTTGGTCCAGTTCTAATCAAGAGATACAGGCACAGAAATCATCACGTTCTGGCTTGGTAAAGTCAACATATGGAATAAGGTCTCCAAAACCAGCAACCCAAGGCCATCCTGAATGAGATCACAGCAGAGTGAACTGATGTGTCGTGGTAACAGCTGCACCATCCAGACTGTCTCACTTGGGCAGAGCGATGAGCATCTCAAAACTGCTGTTAAGTGTTCTTTTATTGGTTTGGTTAAAGCCCTTGTAGCTATAATAGAGTGGCAAAAACACTTCAGAAGTGAACAATCGCTTCATGGCAATAAAATCTGTGTGCAGGCCTTCCCCTTTGCAAGGGCAGAGGCTGCACGCTTTGCTACAGGGCAGGAGCCTTTGAAGTGCCTCAAATGAGGCTGTTAAGAAGACTGCAAAATAGTTTGTCACCCCAGGAAAAGTCTTGGCCTAAACTTTTTGGAACTGCTGTTGTTCCTTCCTAAGAGAACTCTGAGTTGTGGAAACGTCAGTGTGAAGGGGTTGCTCAGGGGCTCTTGCCCAGACTCCAGTGCAGGAGGGTTTGATCAACATCCCCCCTGATCTGGGGGGCTCCAAAGCTGTGTCCAGCCTTAATCTGCAGCTGTTCCAGCCTCAGCAGAGGGGGGGATAGTGCTGCCCTCAATCCACTGGCCACACAGTGCTGTTGAGTAATGCAAACCAATAAATCCACGGTGGATGTGGTGCCCTCCATCCAGCCCCACCCTGTGCCTCCCTGGGTCATGATATTGGTTTGTAAGGCTAAGCCTTGCTGTCGAAGGATGTGACATTTAACAGTCTGCCTTGCAAAATCCATCACTTGTGTTTGGACATCCTCAAATGCCAGTGAGAGAACACGAGGTCATCCATTAGGTTCACAGTTGTGCTTGCACATGTCCAGATGTGCAGCCCCCCAGGCTGGAGGGGCTTTTTTCTCCCCTTTTTTTTTTTTGCATATCACAAACTGTTGCAGGTCTGTGGACCCCACCAGAGCTACTGGGTTTTATATCGTGATAAGCCACAGCAGTTTAATTCTCTTGTAAAAAGCATTGTTTAAATGTGCTTAAACTGAAGGAGCATTTATAATTGTTTGATGTGGTCTGATTATGAACTTCATGTGTTGAAAACATAGACTACTTTTTTCTTTTAAACATGCAACACATGCTGTAGAAGGTGGAAAGCTTTTGTCTTCTATGGTCCCACCCCAGTATAAAGGGGAAAAACTTAGTCTGATACTTGTGATGACTCTGGAGGTTCACTTTGGGTAGCTATAGAGGTTTCCCTCTCACTGGCTTGTTTTTAAAAGAACCTTCAGGGAAAAACACTATGCTGCTCCATGAAACTGCACGCATGAACCATTAAAACAAAACAAATGGGGGAAAAAGAGTACCAGTCACTCCAAATCTGGGCTTTGAAGTGGATACTTGCTGTATGCAAGTCTCTGCTTTTGTCAAACCCAATGTTCTGTGGATGTGCCAGTTTTCCCCACCGCATCCATCTCGGTTTGCACAAAGTAGTGCCTCATGTCACTTGGATAGGGCAGTGTGTGATGGTCACCACTTTCTACATATTATGAAATTTGTTATTGAAAAGTTTGCATTTCTGCAAGAGTTGAGGAAATAAGAGGAGAGGGAGATACGTCTCAAGGTGATCAGCTTGTGAAAAGGTGGCAGCTGCCATGGATGGGCTGGAACACGTTGGCAGAGGTGGGACAGGACACTGACTCCAGAGGCTGCTGGGGTTTGTCTTTAATGCAATATTGCTGTGATTTACAGAAGAGTAAATCCAACAGGACTCCCTCAAGACCTGAGAATTTTTGCAGATTAGGCTCCACCTCAAATCCTGTGTTCAGTTTTGGGCCCCTCACTGAAAGAAAGACAGTGAGGTGCTGGAGTGAGGTGAGAGGAAACTGCCTCGAGTTGCTCCAGGAAATGTTTAGATTGGATATTGGGAATCATTTCTTCATTGAAAGGGTTGTCATGCTCTAGAAGAAACCAGGGGAGTGGTGGAGTCCCCATCTCTGGAGGTGCTCAAAAGAGACGTAGATGTGGCACTTGGGGATGTGGTTTAGTGGTGGACCTGGCAGTGCTGGGGGAACAGTTGGACTCAGTGATCTTAGAGGACTTTTCCAGCCTTAATGTTGATTCCATGATTCTGGGTGTAATTACAAGCAGAGTTGGATCTGCTCTGCTGAATCTGTAACCTGAAGACAGGATAATAGCCCTGTGAAGCTTTGGTCCTGCTAAGCTAATTCCATGTTTTGGTATGCACTTAGGATTTTTTTTTTTATCACTTAACTATAATCTGATTTTTCTATAATAAGGTAAGATTCCTGCAAAAGCCTACACATCAGCAAATTCCATGGAAAAGTTGGTAGGTAATTCAAAACCCTGGCATTGCCTTTGGTCACTGAACCTATTACCATTGTATAAAAACATTTTGATTAACACAATCTCTGATTTTCAGATGGTTTTGAAAGGGAACGGGCTTCTGTGGGAAGTGAGCTCTCCCGTGCTGCCTGGACAGACCAAAGAGGGGGAGTGGGGATTTTCTGGAAAAAGACTCTTATGATTCACTCAGATTTTGTAAACCAATGTGGGAAGGGCTCAGTCTCACTAAAATTCAGAGTGGTAACACCTGGTTTTAGTTTTTAAAGGAGCTTGTTGCCTATGCTGCTCTATCAGCAGAGCATGACATTTTCCATTACTTTAGGCAAGAGTTCTAACATGTTTGTTTAACAGATGTACTACTGTGAGATTTTTCCAGTTTCTAAAAATACAAGTACTCTGTTTTCTAGTAGGAGAGCACTGATTACACTCTCTACATTTTGCCTTACTGTTCAATAGTGTGTATTTATTCTTTTTCCAAGGATAAGCTAGAGCTTAAGTATCTCAAGTACAAATTGCTGCTGCTCTGTTGAACATTCCCACTCTGCACACATGGAGGGATTTATGCCCACTTTTGTAATTATGATCTGGTCCCTAAAATCTGCCTTAACCTATGCATTACACTTAATTATATCTTCTTTTTTTTTTTAACCTATAAACATCTGAAATGGCTCACCATTAGATTTTGCATACGATTTGAGAGACCTCACCAAATACAGAGACTGAATGCTGACAGCAGGAATCAATTATGAAACCTAATATGAGATTAAAAGGTTCCTGGGTATATTTGTAATTGAATTGTACAAAATGCCTGATTTGTGCACTGGACAGTGCACAAGAGACCACAAGCCTAAATGAAGCAAATTATAATTCAATTATATAAATGCTTCCAGAGCAGTTCAAATCTCATCTTTAAGGCCACTTAACGTGGAGAAAATGCTTTTGCTTTTTTCTGTTCAGATAAAGGCTTATTTTTTTATATCTTAAGGATGTTCTTTGTACCACTTCTGGCAGCAAACTGATGTGGAGTATGTAACCAGACTGGTTAGAGTGATGATGTGGGTCTCTAAAAGAGAAAGAAAATAGATATTTTGTAGAGAAATAAGAGAAAATTAAGATAATTTGTAATGGTGAAGAACAGTCCACTGGAGCTATCTTGTAAGCTCAGCTCAAATTTTACCATTTTCATGAGGCTTTTATAGATTCAGTCCCTTTGCAGAGGCTGTCACCAAGTAAGCCCAGGCTGACTTAAATTAATTCAATCCAAGTCATGCTTAGCTTGGGATTTCTGCTTGTTTCCTTACAATCTTTTTTTTTTTTTTGTAGCTTGTAAAATAAAAATAAATCAATGCATGCTTGGGAGTTTAAGTGCTGTGGTGTTTAATTAACCCTCTCAGCTGCTCTGTTTAGCTGCAGTAGAAATTTAGTTCTCACTGGATGTGCACGTTTACACCTCACAATGGCAAAGAAAAGAAAGTTGATTTTTGAGAAAAAAAGAACTTAAAATGTCAGAAGATTTGTAAAACATGGGTGTTTTCAGTCACTTCTACCTCTTTTTTTCTTATTTTTCTGGAAGATGACATTGGAGTGAAATATTACCACCCCCAGACAATGAGCAAGGGCATGGCTGCATTCAAAAAGTTGCAGAGAAGTGATGGATAAGATGTGAAATAAATTGGACTGGTGACTTGCAGGAGACCTGAAAGTTTAGCTGGGATTGGTACACTTGGCAAATCACAGGAGAAATAGGAGTTTGTTTGCTTGACATAAGTGGGACACTAATTCTCATTGTTTTCTAGCAGTTTACTTTTAATAGGGATCTTTTTTTTTTTTTTTTTTTACTCTTAATGACTCCTGCAGAGCCAACATCAGGAATAACTGGCAACAGTCGGGTTGTGCTTTCTTGGCCAGACTTCTCAGCTGTTCGGGGCATCACTGTTAGTCCCTAAAACACCATTAAAAATAATAATAATAATAATAAAAGACACCTTAAAAACTTGGGAAGCTGGGAGGGGTCTGGCTGTCAGGCACGCTGGCAAGGCTGTAGCCACTTAGTAAATACCACAGGAAATTGCTTAATGAGAGCAGATATAAGAATATCTCTGCCTCTAAAAAATTTTTTGGCTTGGCTGCTCCTGGATAATGTGAATTAGGCTGTGTGCTTTGTGAGGCCCAGAGGGCAAAATTGGCATGACTTCCCTGCTTGTAGTAGGAAGTAATTGCTGCCTAGATAAGGGAGGGCAAGTTTGCCTATTAATTTTAACTGGAAGCAGGGAATGGGTTACTTCAACGTATCCTATGGAAAAGCAACTGTTCCTCCACCAGTGGTGACATAAAACCAACTTGTGCAGTGGTTTGTTGTGTCTTGTCCTGCCTGGAGAAGCTCTGGCTTGGGATGTTCCTGATGCCCTCCAGGTCCAGGGGACACCTTGTCCAGGACGACTGCAATTGTCCCAGGTGAAGAAGATTGATATGAAAACTCTATTTCTATGCATCCAATTACTGTGTAAGCAAAGTGGGCTCAGAAATAGGCCCTTTGTGTAGATATTTATCACAAATCTTCAGAGTTATCCAGCAGAGTGCTCATGTTAACTCTTATACAGGTGTTGTATAGCCACGCTCTACCCAACAAGTTTGAATTGCTCTGTCACATGCAGCCTATAAGTATTTTCATTAAAAAGCTTCTTCTGTATAGTTCTGTTGAAATTTCAGATGTGATGATATGAATAGTGTGTTCAGAACACCGTGCCAGACTTGTCTGTCTCAAAGTCAGGAGAGCTGTGCCAGAGATGAGCTGAACTTGGTGCATTTAAGGCAAATATCCTTATGTTTGATAGTTCTGGTGTTTGTGGCAGGCACTTCTCAACATTAAACATCTTTGCCATCTTAATTTCTTCTTTGAAAATTCTGTAGTCTGAAAAGACCTTGTGATGAATTGCCCAAGTTCACATTTTGAATTACATTCCTTCTGGGCTATATAAGAAATAAACGAGCATCATGCTGCTTGTGTATTTCTTGTTTGCTTTATTATGGTCTGGTTTCAAAAGAAGTGAAATTTTTTTTAAACTTCTGAAATGAAAAGTGCTCCTTCACCAAAATAATGCACATTTAGGTTTAGTGGAGAGCGAAACTCAGCTCTGGTTTTCCGGTACATCCATTTGTACTAACAGAGGTATTAAAATCTAATGGCTCATCATTCCTTGACTTCAGTTCAAGGAACCATCCATGGAAGCTGGTTTAGGGAGAGAATTAAGATCCATCCAAATGCTCCTATAATTAGCTTTTCTCTTAAATTCTTTCTGGCTGGATTCTGTTCCTTCCAAACAGACAAGTTTCCTCCTCAGCCTGTGCCCCCAGCTCCCTGCTCATCTTCTCCCTGGCAACAGCTGCATAATGATGGCTCTTGTGAAGCTTTTTGTCTCTCCCTGGACTTGTCGTGGCCCCTCCACCTTTCTCTTGGTCCCCAGGGTGAAGCACAGCGGGGCAGATGCCCTCAGGATCCAGACCACGGGGATTTGGGTTGGTCCCTGGAGTTGTGTTTCCTCCTGATGCACACTCGTGGGTGGACAGTGGGAAGACCCGTGGGATTTAAGTTTATTGTTGCATCCCACACCAATATTGACACCACCAGTGGGTTTAAAGTGGCCCAAAGGTGCCTTTACTAGACACATAAATTTTTGTGGTCAGGCTGAAGGAGTTGCACAGTTCTGAGTGTGCATTAACACCAAATCCCCCCGTTGGTGGTCTCTGCCAGCAGCACACCTGCAGAGTGCAGGAGCTGCCCTGGCTGGTGGGGCCTCAAAAAGGCTGGTGGACAGTTTGCTGCAAAACCCCCCTTTTGGAGTGTGTTAAGATTTGCCACGAGCCGAGAGCTCAACCCTGTGTTCTGCATAAACCTTTCATGACACAGCAGGGAAAACTATAAGCTCCTTCTGGTCTCAAAAAGACTTGCTTCCAAACTGCTCCTCTATTACTCTTGGCTGAGTCTTCCACACAAATAATCCAATAATAAAAGCAAGATCTTTATTTCGTAGAGCTCAGTTTCTTTCCACTTTCCTGAAGTTCTCATCTTCTATTTGCGATGTGGTCCAACCAGCCAACAGGCTCTGCATAAATCCACTAGGAATCAAGAAGTTTTCTTGTTTCTTGTCCTTTCAAAAACCACTTCTCCCTTTTCTATGCTTATACCTACCACAGTTATACTATTTACGAGGATAAGTGCAAATTCATAGGCTTTGTTTTCTCAGCTTGAATTTGTTTTCTTTTATGAATGATATTATGTGTTTCCTCAGCTCTGCTGAACTGAACATCATCTTTAACCATCAATAAAGCTCCCAGTGCAGTACACCATGAATGCCTCTCTTTAACTTCTTGCTATAGGAACTCCAGTTATTGTTTATTTTTTTAACCTAAAATTAAGTTTTTTGCTAGCTCCCTTTCTTGAATGGTTATTTAAAAAAAAACCAAAACCCAAAAATAAATAAAAAACCATCGCAAACCTAAATAAATCTGAAACAAAATAACCTAAAAGAAATAATAAAACTATGAATGAGTAACTTTAGGAAGTGGCCCTAAAATACCTTTTGGCAAACTTTTCCAAGAACGGGCAGCTTGCCATACTTGTCTTTGGAGATGCAGGAAGTTTAATCCTCTAGAGCTAATCAGATTTGCAAAACTTTGAGCTTTTAGTGGTTTGATTTTTGTGGTAAATAACTGGGTTGAAACAAGCTGTTTGTCACCTTGGCCCTTTTTGGAAGGAAAATTAAAATTTATCCAATGCAGAATGACTGCTGCTGTTCCTGGCTGCCCCAGCTCTATTTTGTAGGGCTGCTTTGGGGTGGTTTTTACACTTAATTCTTGAAATTTGACATGTAACTTGTGATGATGTCTGGTTTAGTGTAGTATAGCAGGTAGTGGAGGTTGTGCTGGGTGTCTGTGGATGTCATGGAGTGATGGAGGCACAGGGGGCAGATCACCTATTGCCAGTGCTGGCTCTCCAAAATCCCACTGCATCTTCTGTCATTTCAGAGCAGTGAAGAACAGCACATGCCCTAGTGTGTCTTTTCTTTAGGGCAGATGAGGAAGGCAGAAGAGGGGCAGGAAAATCATCACTACCCATGATGTGAATTTCTTGGTGAAAGAGCTTCCCTTTATTGATTTATTTATTTAATTTCCAGCATAAAGCAAACTTTAAAATATGGTGCTGTTGAATACTGAATGTTGAATTTTTTTTCCAGAAGTTAATTCTTTCATTTAAAAAAAAAAAAGGTAGTTTTGTGTAAGTGAGCAATAGTTCCTCCCAGAGCCTTGTCTGCAGCAGGATAAGAGAATGTGTAAGAAAATGAAGCAAACCAGACCCTGACCTGCTTCTTTTTATCTGGTTGCTGTCAACTCAACTGATCTTGATTGTCGACTTCTGCGTTCCTGAAGTTTACTTGTTTATCTGAGCAGAGGCCAAATCAAACAGCCACAAAATGTGCCTTTAATCTCCAGCGATAAAGAATACCTCAGAGAGGAAATTACATTGTAATGTAGGGAGAAGGGGAATAACTGGAGAGAAATGCATGTGAAAGAATTGCTCTGCTTTCCACAGAAATGTTTTTTCCCATCACATTTTTCTCACAGTTCTCCTGAAAGGGGCTGGAGAGGGAAGGGGAGCTGTGGGGAATGGCAAGTTCCTGCTTGCTGTTTTGGAAGGAAATTGCAAAATATTAATTAAAAAGATGAAATTTGAGGGGGAATTAAGAGCTATCTTGAGATGTTAGTTTCTTTCCTAAATGCTTTGTTGACATGGCTGTGATATTGCCTTTCTTTAATAAGAATCTTTTACCTTTGTCCTTACTTGATGCAGTATGTGTTAATTATCTTAATGTTTTCTTTTCTTTTTTCCCCCCATATTTAAAAATCTGTGCTGGGGGTGAATGATTTTGAGTTTTTCTGGTTTTTCTGGGTCTCTGGACTTAGCCCTGATTGTCAGGCCCTTGAGGAAGGGATCGTATTTCATTATGTGTGGACTATCTAGCCCAGAGGTTTCCCCTCTCCCAGTTGGAATTGCTGATGCCCATATGTTCAGAAGTATTCTGCTTTTTTTTTTTTTTAAGTAAAAATAATTGCGAGTAAATTTTCCCATGAGTTTATTTTTCCCCTTCTTCAACCAATGCGTTCTCTAAAACCTGGTTTGTGTTTTCTCATTTTCTAGTGCTCATAACTCTGACTTAACGTTGCTTAAAGTTTTACAAGGAAAACTGCCTTTGGGCTCAGATGGTGCACGGAAAACTTTAGTCCTTTGCAAAATTTGCTCAATAAAGCCACTTGCAACTGAAAAAGCAGATTAAATTGGAAATGCCATCCAGTCCTAATGCTCTCTGCCCTAACCTATGCCCGCACACACGTAATACCTTGTATCTTTACCATAACCTCCTGCCTTACTGAGTGGCTTATCTCTGTGTGAAATTCCTGCTTAAATATTTTCAGTGAACAAGTTTAAATAAACTGAAGGATAATTGCTTTCCCTCGTTCCTTATGGCTTTTGGCACTTCCAGACTTCGCAGAAATTTTTTATGAGGCGTTTTAGCCTCATGCTTTAAATTGGTAACCTGAGAAGAAAGCTGGTATATGCTTTATTTAAGTGAAATCAGAGCATTTTAACTAAGCCAGTTCTCTGGCTGTGATGGGGACTGACAGATGTAGAACACAGTGGAGCACAGATGCTCCACCAAGAAATGTGGATCTGCCTCCAAAGAGGCATCTCTGAGACCTTGGCTGCCGATTTGACCTCAGGGTTTGCATTTCTGGAGAGGACTGAGAAACAGCAGGCATCTTGATGGGCATCAAGGGCCACTGATGTTCTCCAGGAAAGGGTTTTCTCTGGGTTTGGTAGAACCAATAATGCAGTTCTTTGCCAGTCTCTCCTCACCCTGTACATCACCTGGTCTTGATGCTGGTAGCATGTCCCCCAGTTCTGACTTGTTGCTGGTTTTAGTTTCAGTAAAGTTTTCGGTGTTTTTGGTTTGTACAAGCCAACTGATGTGTTAATCTGGTCTTTCAGGTTTATAAACAGCTTGGAAATCTGAGGAAAGTAGCTGCTCCCTAAAGGAAACCCTCATATTAAGTTACCAAATGCTGTGAACTGAAGCTGGTCTTGGAAACAGACCTTAAAACATAGCTCTGGTGACTCTAATCCCTGCTCTAGGATGGGGTGGAAACTGGTTTCCTGTGCTGTGCTGGGCAGTGCTTTCAGTGGGGAGCTCATTTGATGGATAAGAAGATAATTTGGTGTTTCAAACCTGTTCAGCTGATTTTGGTTTGATATTTCACACTCAGTGGGAGTTTAGCACATGGAGCCAGAGCAGCGTATCACAGCCCTAAACTTCTGAGGGGGTCTGAGAGGAAAATGTTCTCCCTCCCCTTGTTGCTTCTGAGTGATAAATTCCCACAGTGACTTATGTATTTCATCTCCTCTGACTCCTCAAACAGAATGAATTACATGTTTAGTGGTATTTTGTAGCCAGGAAAGGGAAGGAAACACACAGGTTCCGTAATTTGTTGCCTTTGGTGTATTTTTGTTGAGTTTTTGGAGGGTTGGAAATGAATATGCAATTGTCCTCTTTAATCTAGGACCTGTGACACATTGCAGATTAAATACCATAACTCAAAGCTTAATGTTGCCTGAACATGACAGTTCCAGCCATAAGAAATCAATCATTTTGCAATATAGCCTTGCAGCACATAAAATGCCCCAGCAATTACATTCACATGCATTGCTTGGACTCACATACTTTAAAATGTTACTATTTCTGTGCTCTGTTGGATATGGAGGCATCAGGAAAGAGGAACTAGTTGTGCCAGCACTTTGCTGTTAACATAGAAAATGTATTAATACTTATTAAGTACAAAGTTCTTCACGTCTGGCTTCGAGATGTGCATTTGGCTGTTGAGTATATGTTCACTTTTTAAACTGAAGCTGGGAGTGACACACGTAACTAAATTTAGGGGCATGTATAAGTAAAGTATTTTCATGGAAATAGTTTGCAAAATGACCATGATCAGTAAGGGTACAGAATTATGGCATTTAAGGTGCTTGCACTCCTAGTGGACTACCCATACTGGACTTTTGTAAACGTTCTTTTTTCAATCTGTGGTTGTGAGAGCTGCCTATAAACACACAGGCAACTAAAAATAGAAAAAAAGTTCTTTTCTTGCACAAGAGTAGTTGCAGTTTATGCCGACAGAGACATGTGAAAAGCTTGTTCTCTCAGTTTTTAGCTCTTTTTTCTTCTTTTTGTCAGTAAAAAGGCCACAACTACACTATTGACAGCTCAGAGTGAACATGGAATATAGTGAATATTGTTCTCTGAACTGTCACCATCAGTGAAGTTTCTGTGGTGCTTTCTGAGGCAGATGGAGGATTGCAATAAAAAGTTGGGACTGGGCTGTCATTTTACATCCTGAAAAAGAGAGGAATCACATCCACAACTCAAAAGACAAGAAATACAGAAATGCTTCTTTTGTTCTAGTTCCTAAATTAATACGGGGTTAAGTTTAGTACCTTAAGGTCTGTTTGGATCCATGTCTCTTGCCCGGTCAATTTTAAAAGGCAATTTTAACATATGTGGGTTCAGGTGGTGCTATTGCTGCTGTGTCTTCATAAAGAAATTTCTCTTGTTGAGGAACTTAATTTAGTAGTTTAAGCAAGTAAAAATTTGTGAACTGGACCAACTGTGGTTTTGTCCAAATCTGAAATGACAGTTTACAATTTGATAAGCACAAGTGCTGCGGAGCTGAAATCACTCTGTCCCTCAACGGCTTTTTCCTGCCAATGTCAATTTGACCCAACCTTTCCTTCTCTTTTGGGGATTAGTCACTGCATCCTTCTGCTTTTAATCAGCCTAATTTATGAAAAAAGAAAACTAGAGAAAAGCTGAGGCGTGTACCATTCAATTTGTTGATCACAACTGTGGTGTGTGGTTTGACGTGGGTACCGGTTGCTGTTGCTGGTTGTTTCTGCAGTAGTTCTTTTAACATTAAAGTAGAGGTTTTCCATTTTGACTGTAAGCACTTTCCAAACCAACCAAAAAATGGCACTGCACTCCAGTTCTGCCTGGTGGTGACTGGGACTGAATCAGACTGTCGTGTCAGCCTTGAAACCCTGTCATTTGGCAGAACTTAAAAGGGGGCCAAATGCTCAGCTGGTGGTGGAAACTTGCACTTTAATCAGGACCATAAAACACTTCTCTTACTCATTTAGGTGGATGCTTGCCATTAAAAAAAGTTTGGTCTGATACATGCTGAACTCTGACACGTGGGCAATGGCACTGGTGCCACCATTCACAGTCTCTGGGTTGCTTGGGAGCCACAGGCAGTGGTCTCTGGCTGCATTTACATCTCTTTGCTCAGGCTGGGAGTTGTAAAATCATTTTGGGTAATCAGAAGAGCTCAAGTTCCTAAGAGGGTCCCTGAGGGGGTTCTACCTGACCAACTCAGCTTAAATACGTTGCACTTTGTGCTTGTCTTTACAGGAACAGCCTAATTATTTCTTTGGTGACAGCCAAAGTCTGCTGAAGGAAACAGCAGATGCCAAACCCACCCTGAGCTGCTGGGCTGAGTGTGGCTCCCTCATCAAGTGGCTTGGCCAGAAAGGGTGAAACCATGTGGTTAAAACCCTACAGGTCTGGGTTTAGAGACCACCTTTAAAGAGATAGTGGATGCCCCATCCCTATTCAAGGCCAGGTTAGACAGAGCTCTGAGCAACCTGATGTAGTGAAAGGTGTCACTGCTCACGACAAGGAGGTTGGACTAGATGACCCTTCTGATGGTCCCTTCCAACCCAAACCATTGTGTGATTCTGTGTCCAACTAGTGCATTGACAATACTGATCAGGGCTTTTTAATTACAAACTACTTCCACAGAGATAATTAGCATTGTGCTTGCACAGGTTTTGTTGAGCGGAGAGTTTCTTGTCCTGCGCTCGTGGGGAGAAATGTGGTCTCTGTGTGGTTCATGAGATGCAGACATGTTCATCATACACCACTAATGTATTCTGCAGGGGGGAGGCAGTATCTCTTAATTGCTGCAGAAGATATGCTTAGGAAAGACAGACTTGCTTTTGAACACACACGTTTCCATCCCACAGAGACCTCCCCTCACAGCCATACTCAGCCACTGCTGTAGCCATGCTGCTGCTTGTACCACCAGCTCTTCACTTGAGAGACTGAATATCCTGAGTCCAAAGTGGTTTTTCTTTGCAACCTTAACATTTTCAGTGTTGAACAGTCAATGGGATGTTGAACGATTGGTGCTCTGGGTGGCCGTAAAGTGCCGTTTCTGTTCTGTCAGAGCAGTGCAATAACACATCCATATCCTATAAAACACGGGGAGAAGGTGTGAGGCTTATTGGAAATGCAGCTCTGCCAGCTGTAATCCTGAAGGGAAGTCTGGAGTGATTTTGGATTCAGGTTAGCAAATAAATGTCAAGCCATTAGAGCGGCTGCATTTTTGGTGCTGGAAATTCCCCTGGTACGTCATCGAATTGCTGAAAAAAATGTGTGGGTTTCAGAGACATTGCTTGTTATCTCTGTGCAGAACAACGTTTTGAGCAGTGATAAAGCTTTGTGCTGCAATAGTGCTAATAAAGAGAATCCTCTGCTGTGCACGAGGTGAGCTTTAGTGCACGTTGACCAGGAGGAGAGTGGCTGAGCTCTTCAGTGTGAGAGGGGGAGAGGAGAACAAATGGCTCTGGGGCAGAATTAATGGCACTCATTTACAGCTCACATCTGAGTCAGCCACGAGCTGAAAGATCAGCTTTCTGTGGAGGAAGATGATACTTGTTGCTGGCATCTCATTTCAGGCCTGAGGGCAAGTCAGAGATGAAGAGATGTTTGGACTTTTTTTACTCTTATTATTTTTATCTCAGTGTAGGTGGGTGACAGGAGGCAGTTGGTGGCCCTGGTATTGTTGCCTCTTTTATGGCACTCTGCTTCCCAGGAGACCAGCTGCATGGTTCAGGACAGCCACAAGCAGACTTTGTGATTGAGAGTAAACCATCCAAAAAAGTTAAAGGATAAATCCAATGGTACACACTGTTCCCAAACAGTGGAACTTAAGACATCTCTGAAGAGAGTAGCTCTCACTCTAAACCTTGGACTACAAGAGCTCTCTTGTAGTATGAAGGGATCATAAATGTCAGGAAAACTCCCGGATTTCCAGGACCTTGGAAATATTTTTGTGATAAAAACCTGGCTTTGTGCTGCCTGGTATCTGTGTGGAAGCTCCTTGTATTTGGTAAATTCCCAATAATGGTGTCATGCACGATGGCTTTGCTGTTGTTTAAAATAAGATAATTGGAACCACTGAAGATAGAGTGCAGTGTCATTTCCAAATTCACTATCAGTTGGCTGGGATAAGTGTGGGGCTACCAGTCTTACAGAGGAAGCAGGGCCAGTGTCTCACTTCCACTTCCTACAGAAGAATGAGGAGTGTTATTTGATAACTGTAGAATTTTCTAAGTATTTCAATAAAAAGTGTAAATATGACTTTGTAATGTGATGGTTGGGTGCAGCTCAGAAAGGAGGGCATGGATTCACCTTTTCTTTATGCCTGGCTGTGGTGGGTAGCTGGGTCAGGACAAGACATTTTCAGCCCTTTTGCAGGTGCTCTTGGCCTCTGGTGCAGCTTGGTGCCCTGAGCAGAGGGAGACAAGAGGGAGATGCTTGCTGTTCCCATGTCATGGGAAAGCAAAATGTGGTTGGAAAAAGTTTCCCTTGTGCACTGAAAATGATTTGAAAAATACCTCCAAGTAACAGGAGTCTTAAAATGATCCATCTTGCCCTTGAATATCTTTTCTAAAAAGATCGGAAAAAAGATGAGCAGATGCTAAGCAGCAAGAAAGGAGGATTAAGGTGTGTGGGGGTGTTTGGGTTTATTGTCTTTTCTTTTGCAGCTGCTGGTTCTTCAGGCTGTTTATAGCCATGCATGAAACTTGGTTTGCTGGTGCTTTTAATTATGAGATACTTGTGAGCTGAGTTGCCTCAGTGAGTTTACAGGGGGATTTCAGAAGTCCGTCCAGTCATTTGTCAGCTTTGGTTATGTAAACTGAAAATGTCCTTGCTCTCATGAAACACTCTGGCTTTCCTGGAAGTTTGTAGTTGTCACTGATGTAGGAAGAGTGCCTACTGTTAGTCTTAATGCTTGTTTTGAGCTGAGGATGTACCAGATACCTCAGCAAATGCTGCTCCCCAGCTTTGAGCAGGCACAGCCTCGGCAGGGGCTGACCTGCCTGTTTCTAGGCATGAAGTGATTGTATTTTGGGGTATCTGTTCTCATCTTGATTACAGTTCAAAAATGCCCTATTTTAAAGCAGACTTGCTCTTAGAGCTCTGTGTGTTCCAGGTCTTTTTGGGGACGAAAGACAAGGTTGAGCATCCCGCTCAGATTTGGTGTGTTTGAAGCCTTCCAAGGAGAACAACTCTGAGGCTTCTGCCAGATTCAAGTTTTGTCTATTTATTTTTCTGCAGATGTGTTTACACATGGAAATGTATGTGTACACATTTATGTGGTCATTGTGTGAATGCACCTCAGCCATGAGTGCAGGGAGAGCCTCCAGTCTGGCTTCACACTGCAACAAATCGATGAACAATAAGCTGCCACCAAAAGGTGCAACGTCCCTCTGTCCATGGTGATGTGCTTGGAGTTGGGGGTCTTTGCATTGATCTCTGCCCAGGTCCTGTGATAGGGAAAAGTGGCTACTCTTGGAGAAATCCTGCTCTTAGATCTACTTAATCACATCATGAAACCTCTCTTCAACACATTTTCCCAGGTATGAACCAGATCTACTGATGTTGCCACCAAAACTTTGTGCTTCTTGGACCCTGCACTGGCTCTTGTCCCTCTACCATCTTGTCCCCTTTGTTGGCATAAACTTTTAGGGATTCAAGTCAACTTTGTTCTCCCCGTTTGTCCACAGTAATCTCTATTCTGGCTCACCCTACAGTTACGCCGGCAATGGGCCAGCAGAGGGTTGGTTGGGGCTGGAGTTGGGAGCAGCAGAGCCTCTTCCAGGGGCAGTGCTGGATTAAACCCTTCTCACGATGGTGGCAGTAGGCTAAATAATGTGTTGAAATGTCCATGGGGTAAAAAAATGAAACTACTGCATGTCCAAGCCATTGTGCCTGGCATTAAACATCACTCTTGATGAGCTGTACGCAGTATTTGTTCACATTTTGTTACTTTAGAAATTGTAAATATTTATAACCTACGACTTGGGAAAACACGCTTGCCAGCACAATGTGCAACTTAAAACTGGATTAAACTAACTGTGATGGGTTTAATCCAAAGCACTGTTACTGGGGGGAGTTTCTACTCAAGTTTGTGTACATTAGTGTAAAATTCTGGGAAAAGTGCCTTTCTGCACAGCGAGGATGAGGGGATGCTAGAAAATTACTGGCAAGTCACATCTGGTTTTGACCTGCTCCCCCATCTGTCGAATTGGTGGAAGATCTTCCAATTACTTGTAAATCTTATCTCCTTAAGTTGCTTTCCCTCTGGCCTTTAAATTTCTGGATTTCTGCCAAACCCAGCTAGAGCAAGCACAGGACACATCCCGCTTCCCCCATCTCCATTACCATGAAGGATGTCGTGTGGGTTGAGGCTGCAGAAGCTGCTATGCAGGGTCAAAGACCTCAGCCCTTCCTGGGGGACCCTGTGCTGGGTGCCCCCTTAGCCCCCCTGCCCCCTATTTTGTGAGGAAGTGCCTTCTCTTGTCCTTCTTAATGTGCAAAACAAGAGGGTCATTTCCTTTTCTGGTGTGGGGGGAGTCAGGGTGTAACAGGGGCTTTTGAGGGGGGAGCAGCAGGGATGAGTTGGGTGTTCCCCCAAGTTCTGCCAGATCTCAGCACTTGGCTGTGCTGTGGTTTGATGGAGCTCAGGCCTTGCCAGCAGTGCTTGTGTAGGGGAGGGTGGTCCTGCTTGGTCCATGGAAAGCAGCAGCTTTGCAGGGCACTCGTCTCCCCAGGTGTGTATTGATGTTTCCCCATCCAGCCCTTCCTCTGCAAAGGTTTTCCAGCTAAAATGCAGAGTGGTTGCTGTGCTGGGGGGTTGGATAACAGAGCCAAACACAAACTGGATTGTGTCTTGTGCTGCTGCTGCACTGTCACCCCATGTTTCTGGTCTTGTGCTTCCTTGCAGGTCTGTTTTGGCTCATCAGAACCTTAAGGCTTTTCTCTTGGTTCTGTTTTTCTCTTCCACATAAGGATCAGTCTTTTTTTTATTCATATTCGGATGAAAACAAACCAGAAAATTCCCATATGCTAAATACACTTGGAGCCACCTCTGGCTTAGCTAAGCAAGCCTGTGCTTGGGCAAAGTTTTGCAGAGGCAAGCAACTGCTTTGTTTTATGAAATCTGCATTTAAAGGCTGCATGTGCCATTTGGTCACCAGCTGACTTAGCTTGAAAACCAAAGGCCGTCTTTGACTTCATAAGCTTTCAACTCATGTGTGGCACCTACAGAGACTGACTTAGCAAAGAGAAGGTTTCCAGTAATAATAATTTCATTATAAGAATAAATGTATGAGTCACATAGGATTAAACACATGGGGAGAATGTCAGCTTTTCAACTACATGGATTATTTGGAAGCTGATGGATGATTTTTCATAACACACTCATATTCTCTTGCAGGTAAAAAAAGGTGGAAAGCTATTGCCCTGTTGATTAAAATACTTGAAACTAATTCATTTTGATTTAATTGCCTTTCCTTTAAAATGTCAGTGAGCAACTTATGCAAAACATAGGTTTTCTCCAGACTTCCAAAGTCATATTGGGGTATGAGGAAAGGGAAGAAAAAAGGAAGTTTATATCCTCAAGGGATAAATCACCTGGGTTCATATTTTTGTTTGCCACTTCTTGCTTATATCAAATCAAACTTGCTGTTGTCGCAAATATTTTCAAAACAAGTTGTGATAACAGGGAATCCTTGATTCCCAATCCCGGGCTGGAAGAGGCCAAGCCCTTTGAGTGAGCTGTGGTTACTCCTAACAGGAGAGTTATGATGAAGAGAGGCAGCATCTGCCTGCCCTGTACAGTAGTTGTGGCCGAGGGAGGTGTGAGAACTCAGGGCTCTGGTTTCTCTTTGCTGAACACTGATACCTGTTGTTCGTGTGAATGAATTCCTACCTTCCAGTTGATATTTTGTAATGCCGATTTCTTATGTATTTTTTGTCAACCGGGAGACATCAAAGCTGTTCTACCCAGGAAAAACAAGAGAGATAGGGAATAGCAATTGTTTCAAATTAGGTCTTAATGAGGTGCAGATGTTGAGCTGTGCTTGCTCGAATTTCTTTGAAACTGCAGATGGTCTGGTAGTTCAGGGGTAAGAGAGGGGCTGGGAGGTTTTTTTGGTTTCGTTTTCCCTCCTGTGCCATTTGCATGACATGTTAGATTAGGGCTGAATGTAAATGAAGAGCTAATACCCTGCCTGGGTCTCTGGTCTTGCAAAAGCCGTGTGTGTAATTGTGTTAGTGGAGCAGATTTTGTTAAGCAGCTTGGACTTAAGTCTAATACATCTCCCTGCTTTCCCTTGGCATTTAGTATCGCTGGGGGTTGGAGGTGAATGGAGGAGAGCAGAGGGGCTCTGAAATATGCAGAAATAGTCCAACTGGCTAGAAATGCTTTGGACCTTTTCTGCTCAAAAATGTATGATTGTATTTTAACAGAACTGGTGTAAATTATAATATTTAAAATGCACATGGCTTTCTCTGCTCTGTTAAACTTGGTAAAATGCAAAATCTGCCTTCTCCCACTAGTTCATACATTTTACTGCTCTCTGGGGTGAATCTCAATAAATAACTGGGAACAAGATCAAAGGCCCATCTTTTAAAAGTCTGACTGTTCATAAATGCTCGTGTTCTCTAGAAGAGATGATTGTGCACATTGGAGGACAGGGTTTGGCCTGAACAAAATGTGCATGATACATGTAAGGCCTGCTTTAAAACACGGAATTATTTTGGTGGCTTTTTTTTTCCTATCCCAAAGGTGCTGAACCTCAGGGCTTGGCTGAACTCAATGGAGGTTTCAGGCTCTTAGCACATTTGGAAGCCACACTTATCCATGCTCATTGAGCTAAGTAGGAAGCCCTGAGGAGTGTTTTGAAGCTGCCTCAACCCTTGGTGAACAGAGGGATGCGGTCGCTGGTGTCTGTATCCTGCCCTGCTGGGTGCTCCCAGCAGGTTTGGCTCCTCTGGTTGCACAGCTGAGGCCCAGAGCTCCCATTGCCTGCTGTGAAAGAGGGATTTCCCCCTGGAAGAGGGGAGTGGCAGCAGTGTTTGTGCCACAACACCTTGTGCGGCCCCGTATCTCCACAGTGAATTTCTTCGGTGCTGTTTGCACGTTTGGCTCTAGTCCCCCTGGTAATTAATGTGAAACGAAGCCCTGGCAGTCCCTTTGATGTGGTCTTCTGCCTTTCTTCCTCCTCCATGTAGTGTTAAGCCTTTTAAATCTAGATAGATAAATACACTATCTATGGCTGTAAAAGCACTAATGTAATGAAACCTTCGGTAATAGGGTTACACTTTGTTAGCTCAAAATCAGAGCTGTGAAATAACAGGGCAAGAGAATTTCAGCATCTCCAGGCCTTCTCCCTGCTCAGCAGGGATTGAGGAAGGCATGACAGAGCTCACATGCTGCCCAGTGTCTCCATGCAATGAGAAGAATGTATGGAGGGCACGTTTCTGACAATGGGTTAAGGTTGTCGGACCTGGGCTGGCAATGGGTGTGATTTCACCAAGTTTGGGGAAAATAAATGTTTTTTTGTACTATTGTAGAGGTTAAGACACCCTGTGGAAACAGAATTATCAGATTATAGATGGTATTTGTGAGTTCTATATGAGAAGTTGCTTATAAGATCTAGAAGAAGTGATAAATTATGGGGGGCTGTGATTTGGAAACACGCATAATGAAAAGCATTGGCTCTTTTTAATTTAGACTGAGTCCTTTGAGAAATTTTGATGAAATGTTAACTCAAAGTGAAGCTTTTATTTAGTGATGACATCAAGTTTACAATGCTCTTATGGCAGCAGTTTGCATCAAAGTGTCAGTCTGCAGTTAAATGTTTCTCTTGAAATGAGTATTAGAATGAGCAGATTCAGCCCACAGATTGGAAGATCCTTAAGCAGTTAAGGGAGGGGGTTCTGCATCCTTATGCAGGCTTTGCTGAGTTTGGCTGGCTCTGAGAGGAACTTTGTGATCCAGTTTGTAGTATCACAGAATAGTTTGGGTTTGAAGAGATCTTAAAGATCATCTCATTCCAACTCCCCTGCCATAGGCAGGGACACCTTCCACTAGCCCAGGTTGCTCTAAGCCCTGTCCAGCCTGGCCTTGGACACTTCCAGGGATGGGGCAGCCACAGCTTCTCTGGGCAACCTGTGCCAGGGCCTCCCCACACTCACAGTCGAGGATTTCTTTCTCATATCGAATCTAACCCTGCCCTCCATCTGTCTGAAGCCATTCCCCCCTGTCCTGTCCCTCCATGCCCTTGTCAAAAATCCCTCTCTAGCCCTTCTGTTGCACCATTTGTATTGGTGCAATGGTGACTTTAGAGAAATACTAGTCCAAGCAGTAATGTGTACACTTGATTTTTAATTTGTCTTTATCTGGCATTAGCCATTCTTCACTAGATAAAGCTCATGTGTGCTACAGTCTTGCACAGCTCCTCTTTTGAGGCAGGGTAATATGGAATGATATCTGATCTCTGAAAAGGTGGTATCATCTTCAAATGAAGGTCAGTGTGTCCCGGGGATGTTGGGAGGGGCATGCATTGCCCTGAGCTGTGCAGAGGAAGAGGAGGTTGTAAGGATTCCCTGACCCCACCAGTTGGGTGCTCAAGGATGGGGCTATAGAGGCACACGGTGCAGGTTCTGGTGGTTGCTTAGTCAAGCTTTGTCTGGATTGTTGGGATAAAAGAGCTCCAGATGCACTGTAGCTTGTAGTGGCCATCTGTTGACCAGCAAGTCAGTAGTTATTAAACATTTCATATTTATCCTCTCTTTTCCTTTGAGATAAGTCATGAGAGATTTTTATGTAGGTTTATATGATTGCAGAGGAGCAGCACGGTTGTAATTTCAGTTCTGGATAACAGATGCCTGACACCCCCCAGATTACAGATTAGACTTTTTTTAAGGCCAGAAAGAATTATTAGGGTTGTTAAATCTGTGTTTGATACCTCCCACTGCAGGATTTCTTCCAGAAAACAGATTAAAACCTCTCATTTTGGAGAGGTATCTAATCTCCTCTGTAAGACTCCAAGCAGTGGCAAGTCATCAATCACAGACTGAGCTACTCAAACAGCGATGGCCCAGCAGCAGAGACTTCAGATTTGGGTTTGGAGCAGCACCCAGGCTTCACATTCTTGCTCAGAGCTTATCTGGCAAAGTCAGACCGCTGGAGCCTGGTGGATTCAGTGTGGGAGCTCATCTGAAGGGCCTCCTTCCCTGCATGGCTGCACAGAAGCTGCCTTGTCATTTTCTGTGTGTATTTGAGTACAGAGTAGAGCAATATACCTGGGTTTTGGGGAAGGATTGAGTGCAGGTGCTGTACACCAGGTGTCAAAGCTCTGCTTCATCCATCCCTTTCCCACGTGCGCGTCACAAATAATGGGAAAAGCGTGGCCAGAAAAAAATGTGCCTGGAAGCATCTCTTTGTCCTTTCCTCGGGGTTTAATCTATGCCAGAGGCATGTGAGTTTAAATTTTACCACTTTCTTCATTAATCTGTTACTATATCCTAAACACTTCCATAAGAAGATATGAAGAAGCAGCTCGTGCTGAACTGAGTGTCCAACTGTCCCAGCTTGTGTCAGCAGCTGCTTTTGAATTTCCTGAGTGAAAAGTGAGAAGCTGCAGTGACATAACAACATGTCACCGCCAGAGAATGTCATGGTGCCAACAGGAGAGGAGTTTGGTAAGGGAGAGAGATCTAAAATGGAAAAAAGCATGAATTCAACAAGCTTGACTTCTTTTTTGTTTTGTTTTAGTGAAAGTTTGATCTACCCTTAGAAGAAATACAGCAATTCAAAGGGGAAAGGCTGTATTACTTGTTCATTGACAGATAAACTGCATCTGTGCTATTTGCTATTTTTTAAATATTAGTATTTTGCAGAGATTTGAAAGGTATCTGATCACAAATGGAAAACTTTAGCCTCAAGTTGGGCATAAGAGGCTGTCATTTAAGGATGAGAAGGGCTTAGATGGTCTCAAGCTGTATTTGAAAGGTGGCAACATTGGCAGACAGGTTATACAGACAGTGCAGTGGTTGAAGTGGCAGTGTCTACTGACAAGGCTGGGTAAGCTTAAAAAAATCAGGTGCTGGTAAAATACAACCATTATGTAGATATTAACTGTTAATGAGGTGTTTTCTGACTGATGAAAAGCTGGAGAAAGAGGTTTAGTGACACAAGAATCTTTCTTCTCTGCTCTTTGCACAAAGAACTTTTCTTCATAGGAATTTCTGTCATTAGGAGCTGACTTTGGGTTGAGTTTCCCTTTTGTATGAAGTTCTCTGAACCTTTTGTAAGTGACTACTAATGATTTCTTTTTTTTGGCTTTGCTTTTGTTTCAAATAAATCTTAGCTGCAGTGGTCTTTGGAGGCTTTTCTTGGTCTCACTGGCTGACAGCAGCCCCATGCCTCAGTCTCTTGTTTAAGTTTCTGCTTACTTTGTTCCAGGCACTGGCATGTTGGCATGGAAAATGGTCAGATTCTCAAAAACGCTGAAATCTTATCTAGCATCGTGGTGAGAGAATCGTTTAAGTCACGAGTGGCTGCTTCACGCCCTCGCCATCATGGGAAAACAGAGAGTGTTGGCTCAGAAAGGATGTCCTGAGATGGAAGTTTCTGGGACCTGGGGAGGTTCAGCTCTCAGATGGAGCGTTGGTGGCGTGAGCCGGGGCCGGTCGTTGTGCAAGAGCCTCACGCTGGTGGCCGTGGGGCCGTGTCTGAGCCTCCCGGCACCGATTGCACTGCCCGGCTGGGGATGGACTCATTGTTGTGTTTGCTTTCAACTGCAATGCAATTTGGGAGGATTGTGTGTTTGCTGCCCACAGACATTCCCCGAGCAGGAGTGCCAGCTGGACCCACGGTGTTGTTTTCTCTCCGTAACTGCTCAGCCCTGCTCTGGGAAGGAACCGTGTCTTGGACTTTAGAAGAATTGAGTTGTTTGGTTCAGTCCTGGTGCTCTGAGCTGGTGCATAGCCTAGGCTTGGAGTTACACAGGGAGGTTGGGCTGTGTTGTTCTCAAAACGCAGCAGTAGGGTTCTTAAAAAGTTCTTGTGGATGGCATGGATTTCTCTGGATGTGTCAGTGGTGCAGACAGACAAGCAGCAGCAAACTATCAGTAAAACTTGGACAAGCCACACACAAGGTAAAGACCTCACTCAGCATTATCAGCTCTGGTGGATTCACTGGCTTGTCCTTGTTGACCTTGTGTCTTAAAGGGCTAATCACAAAATCAATTGCGCAGTGAAAACAAGCAGTTAATTTGGAAAGGATGAGACAAGAAGAGGTCCCACAGAGTGTCAGACCTGGAAGTGCCTCATTTCATGTCATCAGCATCAGCCAGGCAATGTTCCTTGGCCCATTGCTGGTTATTAAGCTGACTACAACCTACTCAGAGGCTGGTTAGCAGCCTGGGGCTTGCATGACACCCCAGAATTGTTTCTAGCAATTCAAATAATTAACATTTTATTACAAAATAAACAAACAAAACCCTAAACCATAATGGCAGGAGTTGCAAGGACTTTTTTTTTTTTTTAGATTGTTTTGGGGTTTTTTTGTACAGCTTGCATGCTAGAAACTTAATCAGTTGGAGCTTTACCTTTGTTTTAGACACAGAATGTAAACTATTTGCACTTTCTTGCTAAACTTTGCAACTCTAAGCTGTGTTGAGGGGAAGTTATAAGCTTTAAATGAAAGAAATATCTTGTCTGGGATAAAACAATGATCAAGAAGCTTATGGGGCAGGTTGGGTTCTGCAGGGCAGAGAAAGAGCACAAGCAGTTCTTGTCCTTGTTTTAAACTCTGTGCCAAGGATGGCAAAATTGTTTTTCCTTTTGCCTTTGAGTAAAATCTGTCTCTTCTTCAGCTAGGGTGAGCCTGGAGATTGTATGGCATTTCCTGTCCTCGCCTGTGTTTTGGGTTAAAGGATGGAACGCTCTGTTATGCTTTTGGTGTGACCTACACAAGGAATGGTCTGATCTGTGCAGGGTATGTGAATGCTCTGCTGGAAAGGAAGCTCTTTATAGCCCTTGGTCGTGGCTGGCTGTCTTCATGTGGAGGAGGCTGGTGGTTTAGGGCACGTATATGAAATTAGGCTCCATCTCCCAAAGGGAATCGTTAAGCTTAACCTTGTTGCCCCAGCGATTTTTGCTCCATAGTTCAGTGACAGGGCTGGATGAAGTGATGTTCTGATGGTGTCCTTCATTTCATGGTGCTGGAGTGCTAAGGAAATGTGCTCTGTGTGCCTTTTCCAGTACAAAAGGCTTAAAGAAAAAAAAATTCAATTTTTCTACTGAATAGAAGGCAAGGAAATGATGGATTGGGTGGTGCATTCCCAGTGCCTCTTTAACTGGAGAAAATTGATCAGGGCTTTCCTTTCTGCTCTCCTGAGACACACTTTCCCTCCTTTCCCTGGTATTTCCCTGTGCTCCCAAACCATACCCCTTTCCACCAGCATCTTGGAGAATGACAGCCATGGCTGAGTCTGTGTTTCCCATGACAGTGATTGGTGAGTGAACTCTCCTTGTCCTTATCTCGACCCAGAGCCTTTTGTTATATTTTGTCCAGCTGAGGAGGGGAGCAGCAGAGCAGTATTGGTGGTACCCAGTATCCAGCCACGGTCAACCCACCACAGAGACGTGATGCACGAGGGTTGCAGGGCAGAATTCATATTTATTATGTATTAAATATATATATACTTGTAATTGAATTTTAGCTTGTCAAAGAAGGACTTTGATAATCACAAAGTCTTAGAATCGTGGCCTTTAACCACAGTTCAAGCACATCTTTGAAATGTTTTCAAACTGTTCAGCCCCTGTTGTGTTCAGGTCCTCCTTTTCCCAGCTTTTGCCACAGGGGTGGGAATCTTCTCTGGTGGAAAGTGGGATTGTTATGCAATGCTCTGCTTTCAGGAACCGCTGTCTGGGGGGGAAATGCCCATTCTGGAATAAGATTTTGAAAAACAACTATGATGGCTAATGGTGATAAAAATAAAAACCCTGTTTGACTGGGGCTGCACAGCTCCTTGTTGGTGGTGGGGCCTTTGAGTTGGTCCCCTGGTGCTGCCGAGACACCGGTGCTGGTGGTGGTGTGGTACTAGATGGGACAAGCACAGGAGATAACTTTCCCCATGCTTTGTGCTCATGGAAAAAAGCATAAAACCCCTTTATAGCGTGCTTTTACTGTGTTTGAAGAGCTGGGGCTGGGACACTTTGTAGCACCGCAAATACCAGAGATAATAGGGATGTGTGTTTTCGTTTCCTCACCATGACGTGCTTGTGCCTTCCCTGGCAGCAGGAATCCTGCTCTGTAAAACTGGCTCCTGTGTTTATGGGATTTTCACTTGCAGTGGTACATGTTAGCAGGAATGGAAGGGCTTTGAGTGGTCTCCTAATGAGCAGGAAGGGGGGGGAAATGTGCACAGCCACCCCATACCCTTTTTTTGATGGGGATAGGGAGTGAGATAAGGGTTTTACAAATTGTTACACGTCCTTCATTAGTGCATGGCTGATTCTGCCTCTGGAGGTTTTGCTGTTTCCCTCTACAGATTTACACAAGAACTAACAGACACCAGCTCAAAGACCCTCAGCACTTTTTTCTTTTTTTTATTTTTTTGGTCCCCTCTATGAAGCTGCTTCCCAGGGAGCCTGAGCCATGCACTGGGGGTTCCCAGGGAGCCTGAGCCATGCACTGGGGGTTCCCAGGGAGCACGGAGAGGGAGGCCCAGCTTTGGGAACCCTATTTTATTTATTTTTCCCCCGTCCTGCTGCTTTCTCAAGCCAGCTATCTCTGAAGTCAGGGCAGGAAATGAAGGGGCTGGGAGGTCAGGGGTGCCTGGGGAGTGCTAAGGACTCGCCTGCTGAAAGCCTGCAATGACTCTCCAGGCTTGGGCACAAAAGCAGATGATGTTGCACATACTTAGAAATATTTCTAGACTCATTTTGTTCATAGCCCAGCCCTTCTAAAGGGGAGTATAACTTTGTGTTGAACTGGGTGCTCATTCATGGTCTATATACCTTTGGAGCTGTGTCATTGTTGGTCTCTTGAGTTTGCCCATCAACCATCATGAAAAACTGCAAAATGCTGTTGAGAGCTTGAGTCTCAAACTACCAATGTTCTCTTGTAGTTTCCTAGTGATAGTCAGTGTATGAGAGGATACTTCTAAATACTTTCCATGTAAATTATCTGGAGTTGGGCAACAGAGCTCAGAGAGTCACTAGAGAGGGATTCTGAGCAGCTTCTCAAAGGATTCCCGGTTCATCAGGGCATGACTGGAAATGGGAAGAGGCCTCCCTCAGTTTGAGCCTTAGTTTAAGCTAAGACTTATTCAGACACTGTGATGTGCCAGAGTGTGATCTCCTGTGCACGTTAAAACCAGTTAAATGAGGTCGTGGACAAGGGAAAGGGGAGAGATGTGCAGTGCCAGGGGTGGGGTGCGTGGTTGAGAATAGGGAATTGAAGAACAGGAATGGCTGTTATTTAGCAACCCCCTGCTCCTGCCTGGCCCCATCCAACAGCCCATCTACACCCTGTGCTGCACATGCAGTATTTGCATCCATGACTTCCATGTGTTTGTTCTCTCCGTGCAACCCAACCCCTTTTGGATCCTCAAAAGGAACCTTCTCAGGTCCACCTCCACCTTTTTAGAAGACTGGCTGTTATTTGGCTCTTTGACACGTGTGAATGTTCAGTTTAAGGGTGGACTGACAAGTGATGAGCTTCTGGCATGGCCAGAGATGACCTCGTTGATGTGCTGCAGCTGTTTTGCCCCCAGGAGGCGGCTGGGGCTGCCCAGTCCTACTTTGCAGGGGGGGTGTGCAAGTTTAAGAAAATGCTCTGAAGAATGATCCTCGGGGTTTTTGCTTTTTTAGTATCAGCAATTGCAAACAGTGGTTGTTTGTTTATTTTGCACCCCTGCTCCCCAGCCTTGGAGCGTGGTGGGTGCACCCGCCCTGCGGGTGCTGACAGATTGAAGCTTGGAGAGTTTTACCTTACAAGGATGTTTTTCCCCAAGTGCTAATGAAGCTTTGTTGCCATATATTTAATGATCTTGTGAGACCTCCTGTTAGCTACCAGAAAAAAATTTGGAAATTAAGATTTTTGTTCCTTTTTTTTTTTTGGCATTATTTCCTCATGGGCTGAAATAATAGGGAAGTGGGCTTTTCAATTAGAGTTTTGGTTAGTTCTCCTTTATGAGTAATAGATTGGATATCTGCTTTCCAGGTCTCTCTCCTGGCTTGAATTACTTAACTTAGTTCCACATATTTTTTGCCTGAAACATCTCAGGCTTCTTTATTTTACAAGATGCTCGTTCCTTTCTTTTTTTTTCACTCTGTTATGATTTTTGTATTTTTGTACTGTGGACCCTAAAAAAAAAAAAAGCTGCATGTAACGTGCCTTTTGGGGCATTGCTAATAGCAGACATTTGTAAACCATTAGGTTAAGAATTAATAAAACAAAGTAAGAACAGTTTTGGTGATTCTGTCAAATTAGACATTCCTTTATCTTAGAGGAAGACTTTCCAAGTCATAAGCAGATCAACTTCCATTGACTTTTTAGAAGAGTAGTTGTGTTTCTGCCTTGTGTTGCATTCTCTTAATGGGATGCAACTTTTTGACCTCCTGTGTTTACGTAGATGCAACTATATTTGTATGGGATTTTTATAATATTCCAAAGGAGAGGTAAAAAATTGCTGGTATTTCTCCAATATCTCTGAATATAAGCTCTCCTGTGGCCTTGTACTGAATGCTTTTTAAAATGGAGTATGTGTGTAAAGTACTCCTTGGTCTTAAAAGGAGCTATTTTGTCCTGTTGGTCTCTTAAACACAGACTCACACATTAGGTTACAATTGATTGTCAACATTTACAAAAGCTTATTTCTACTTGTATTTAGAAAGAAATTTATGCTCAGTTTGCAGATGCAGAGCTCTAAAATCATCTCATAGGGCAAACACATTTTTCATTACCTCAGTTTGTGTTGCAACTCCATAGAAAAACAAATGATCTCCATCAAAAATAACACAAAGCTGGTGCCAGTTCTTCTATTACTCAATTCTCACATTTTTTTTCAAACAAGCACCTTCATGCTTGGGAGGAGCTGCATGTAGGCACCTGCAAAACCACCTCATCGTTCCCATCCTCAGTCCCACTCAAATCTCTCAAGATTTTAAGAAATAAAAGGAAAGGCTTGGCTGGTGGGACTTTGTTACTACGTTGATTGTTAAGGGGTTTTGTGCTCCTGTCTTGGTTTGGTTGGGCTGTTACCTTATGAATTTGCACCGTTTGTGCAATACTTGCCATGGTTGCTGTGAATGATTGGGGCAGGATAACACTGGACTACCAAAATATACAAGCACTTCTAATAAGGGTAAAGTTTGACTGGCAGCTGCTTAGTTTCCAAAGAGAGCAATGGATTTTCCTTATGGATGGTACTGGCATGCTCGCTTCCCAAACCTGTTGAATTGCTTTTCTTCTCTGAAAATGTTATTTTGTACTGGGAAAACCACCAGGGGAGATCTTTACTTTTTTCCTCCCTCTTTGTTGCTGGGCTTCGAGGATGGCCAACATGGAGCCATGGGTTAAGCTGGAGAGAAAACCACTGGCACAGCTGTGTGATGGCTCTCACTCCTGCTCTGCGACGCCAGGACAGATCTTGTGGACATCCCTGTTGCTAAAGCTGCTCTCTCCTGAGGACACTCACGGCTGAGGAGTGAGCAGTCATTCCTGAAGGATCAGGGAGGAAACAGTTTGTCTTCTCTGAGTGCAGTGATACTTCCTTGTCATTAATTGATCTCCTAGCGCTGAACATCAGAATGACTTTTTAAGAATGAAACAAGCGGTCAGGACTTTACTCTAGAAGATATTTTAAGTGTTTGTAATATAATCTGTGGTTCGTGGTCTTAGCAGTAGTTTTCCAGAGTAGCAAAGAGTCAATGGAGGGGTCAGTTACACATGCACGGAGAGGAGGAGTTGGGAGAATAAACACAGGAGAAAAATATTGTGTGTTGCAATAAAAATAAGCAAAGTTCTTCTCACGGGCTCTTGGACTCCGGGCCGGGTTTGATGGGCAGCATGAGGTTTGCAGCTGTCATTCTCCATGCTCTTGATGTGACAGCTTCATAACCTGGGAGGTCTTTAAGTGCAAGCAGCAGATCAAAAGCAAGGGGAGGAATTCAAGCTCCGGGCTTGACTCTTGCCCGTTAGGTTATGTTACTTGTTTAAGTCCACCTTTTTTTTTTTTTTTCTTTGGAAGAGAGTGAGGGAACCGTGTGCCGCTAGCACCACAACTGTTCCTGCGGTTGGCAGATGTAAATGCAGCACTCAGTGCTAACAACACTAACCAAAAGGCTCTTGCTGTGATTTATGGCTGGTGCAGATGGCAATGAAACCGAATCCCCAACGAGAGCGCGCCAGAGCGAGCGCTGCACGGGACGTGTCTGCCCGAGAAACAGGTGGTCACCTACTATCTGAGGGCTCCAAATCTCCTGCACTGTGTGTTTTGTGTAGGGTAAACTCCATGTTCAGCTGCTGGCTGCCTTTGATGGCTGTGCTTGGCCACAGGAAGAGTGGCTGGTGCTGTGAAGGCACCGATGATTCTGCTGCTGCAGAATCCTCCACTGGAAGGTTTCCTTTCTGGAGTCCAAACCAATTTTATCTTGGTGCAGCTTGTCAGTAGTAGCTATTTTCCCCTGCAGACAGGACAGAGGGATCAATGACTCCAATAGTTATCCTTATGTTTACATACAGTCCCCTTTCCTAAAAGGGTTAGTGAATTTTATTACCAATGTGCAGCAGAAACCTTATTTGACTTGTGCCATCAAACACCAAAACATTTCTATTCTGCAGCGAACTTCAAAGGGGGAGAAGCAGAACAAGGCTAGAAAGAAGATAAAAACAAACATTCCAACTGTCCAGGATGCTGTAAAGCCTTTATTGATTTTTCAGGTCTTCATAATTCTACCAGACCTGAACTCAAAGCAATAAAATCTTTAAAGGAATCTGTCCCTTCTTATGTTCTCTCTGTACTTGAATTTCATAAGCAGTGTAAACATGGAATTTTAGGCTCTAGTCCCAGAAGAAAGTTTTTACATACACAAATAAGAGCAAGAATATGAGTGCTTTTCCCATTTTTTTTCCTTCCCTTTGCATGTTGTTTATCGTTTAGATTTCATGGACTCGTATATTTTCCTGATTATTATCCAAAGGGAAACCACAGTAATTAGGGAGGTTTTAGTATATACTAACATCCTAGCATGGCTCCATAAAAGAGAAAATTATGATGATATGACTGGGGGACTTGGGGTCAATTAGTGTTGTAAACCTCTGTCTGACAGTCCCTCCCTTGGAGCTGTGCTGTTCATGGTAGGACTATAGCAGCACACTGGGATGTTGCGTGGGGAAGCTCTCAGACTTCTGTCTCCATGATGAATACCACCACCCATCAGGGTACTGTTAGCCAAAGATTAGGGAGTCTGGGAATTGTTTGGGGGGGGGTTGGTTATTTTTTTTTTAATATTTTATATTAAGGAAAAAAACAGATACACTTTGAGATGTGTGTTTATTTATCCAGGACTCTGTTTCCAATTGAGAACATGGTTCAACTGCGTGGTTTAAAGTCTTCTGCAAATATTCATGTTAGGTTTTGTGGCAGGAATGTTGTTGCTCTGAAGTGCACTTTCATGTTCACATTGAGAAATGAGATCTGTGGACTTGCATAGAAAGCGAGTTGCTTTGAGTTCTTGTGATGATAAACTGTGAAAAATGGGGGTTAGAGATCCCTTTATGGTGTAAACCACTGTAATCCTGCAGTGTGAAGTGGACAAACTGTGTGGTATGGGTGAAAGATGAGTGCTTTTCTTGGAAATAACAAGGGAAAAGAGACTCAGACTTCTTGGAGAATGTATTGGTTGGATGTAATCCAGTTGTGGACTTTGAAGAAAGTGAGATGTGCCATGAACTTGGTTTATCGTACTGTAATTAACTATCTATTTCTCGTATTCCTCAGTTGGAATTTTGTCCATTTTTTTAAACATATATAAATGCACAATTTTTGATAGATACAGAAGTGATCTGTCCAGAACCAGATACAAATTCTCATTATGTTTATGCATCAAGGAGTTAACTTTTGTGTAGACAACTTTGAACATCTCTCTCAAATAATAATCTCTTTTATTTGTGCTTTTTGTAAAGTATCTCTCTGAAATGCATGGTTCTGGTCAACCCTGGTTCCTCCTTTGTCTCTTCCTAACCAGCCTCCCTCTAAGGTCTTAAGATCCAGCTGTCATAGTAACTTGAAAGCAGTTTCTATAAAAGCAGGACAAGCCTGCAGGACACGTCTGTCCGGAGCTCTCCAGGGAGCTTTCCTTGAGGTCAAAGCTGAACATGTGTTGTGAAGAACTTGGGTGTGGTTGGGTTGGGGTTTTGCTCCACTGTGTGGGGGTCTTGGGGGGTTGTTTTCCAGTGACAAGATACATGTGGTGTGTCTGTGTTGAAATTACCCAACAGCTGTTTGAGTGCCAGGCGATAAAACGACAGACGAAATGTGGTGCAGATAAATAGTCGTGTGTGTGGGAGATGAGTGAGTAATGATTGGGAAAGACAAGAGACATGGAGGCCTCACCTACATCTTGACACAGTATGTGTTTTCTCCTGTCTCCAAAAGGACCTTGGAAGTGTGCAGAGGAGGGTGAAAAAGATGATGAAAGTTTTGGGACGGCAAGGAACCCTTGAATAGGCTTTTTTTTCAAGTACCTGCCCAAGAGCACGAGGAGTTCCCTGGCTGTTCTGGTTGGCTTGATTTGGGTCCTTAGCCAGGACAGAGTGCAAACACATTTCTCCCCAGCACAGTTCTTAGTTTATTCCCGCCCCCAGGGTAATCACAGGAGTTGGTCCAAGTACACAAGAGATGATCTTGTCAACCTGGGAAAACCATCCTCTCTGTCCCTGCTGTTGGTCGTGGGTTAATAATAAAGAGGAGAATCATCCCACACATGTTCATGTTTCAACCTCTTACTAATGCTGTCGTGTGCACCAGCAGCACTGACAACAGCAGACCCATGTAACACTCTCTTCCCCAGGCTCAGTTGTGCTCCCTTGTGCAGCACAGAATCCTGCTCATACTCATGGCATGCAATATCAACCACCGTAGGGAAAGCTGGATCTGTGGCTTTGGCAGACCATCTGTCATGATGGCATGTGAGCATTTGCCCAGGCAAACCACTTCATAGCTGTGGACCAGCTTAAAAGTGAGCACCTTGCTCCCACCACGGCCTTACCCAGGTTGGCAGCGTTGGAGTAGTAGCTGTCCTTTAGAAAAAGCTTTCATCAGCAAACTTTTGAGGTGGTTGTTTTGGGTATTCACTGAACTTTCTCTTTTCATTTAAATAATCCAATAGTGATTTTCTGATTAGAATTAATCTTTTTTTTTTTTTAAATATGTCTGTAAGTCCTGTTGAGTTTTGTTGAAGCTGTTTTTTGTGTGACTGTGCAACCCAAACCAAGCAAATATTGAAGTTCTCCAATTGATTTCACTAGAACTCGTGGGGTTTGAAGTTACATAAGTGTTTTTTGGTTGGTTGACTTTTTTCATATTTTTTTTTCTCTTAAAAAGACATCTCAAATTAAGGCAGCTGCAGATGAGATTTCCTGGTCTTAATAAAAAAAATCATTAGCAAGACAAATGGTTATGGCTTATGTTGACCCAAGACCTGGTCTTGCTTGTCTGTTTGTGAAAAGAAGTCTTTCCATACCAAAATAAAGGAATAATTTCCAAATCTTCCTGGTGTAAGATACCTGGAGAAATTTAAGACCCATAAGGTTTTTGGACTCTTAAAAACTTGCTTGTATATTGGAAGAAAAAATCCCTTGTTTATAAGTAGTCCTGTGTCGATGATGGTCTCGGAATAATTTCCCATGTGTGTTTTCCTAGGGACGTTTGTTAACAAGAAAATGCCTTCAGTCCTTTCATGTGCTACGTTCATCTTTCTAGTTAATGTTTTCCAATTAAAAGGGCCAGAGATGGGCAGACACTGAGCTGAATTCATCTGCCTAAATGTACACTTTGAGTGCCAAAATGCACCTGTTGCCTGGGTCTGAGTCTTCAGGATAGAGCTGGTTAAAAGTCCATGGCCACCAAGAGAAAATGAGTTGTGACCAATCCTTTGTTTGGACCTCAAAGGGATTGGGATGAGCAACTCTAATGGAAAACTCTCCCTCGAAGCCAAGTCAAGGCAGGTGAGAGAAATCCCACTCTGAAATCCTTATCAAACATGCTGGATTAATTCTGCTTTGCTTTGAGGCTTTCTCTCATAATGTGGTGCCAAAAATAGTGAACTATCTTCAATTTAGTCAAGAATTTAGTTTTTATAACTCCTTTCATACAGAAACATGTGAACACGTTTCATAATTTCCTTTACAACTGTGTGCATCCATCTATGCAAATATACAGGCTGTTTGAATTATTTAACGTTGGAGTGCTTTGAAAATGTAATGTGCTGTGTAAATGCAAAGTATCAACGATATAGTCCCACGATTAATAAGGCCTTTTATTAAATAAATGCTAGTTCTTGCCAAAATTCCAGAGAGACTTGTGGTAGAGCATGTGTACTTAACAGGTCAGAATGTGAAAGTAATAACACACATTCTCAAATAGAAAACACATGTATTTGTTTTTAAACTTGGATATATTATTTTAAATTCTTAATACCCTCACCCTTCTTTGATTAAAGGGCCATAGACTAAGTGGGGTTTTGTAAGAGATTTTCTAACAGATGTTCACTGCTGAGAACATTTCAAACTGAAGACAGAACAGATGAAAATCTGTAGAGGAGAATATAATATTGATCTTTAAACCTAGAAGACTGTGGGAAATAACGAACACAGCTTTCCTTCTCTTTGCAGTTGGTGCTTTGCACTGACTGGGCAGTTGCAGAAATCCACATATAGCAGCAGCAAGAGGAAAAAATGAAGTGAGAATATTGGTCTGAGTATTAAATAATACTCTGATCATAGAAAGAAATGAAGCTGTTTGTGTTAATCCCAATGAATGCCACTTAAGTGAGCAGGTATATAAAACTATACTAAGGTCTCTGTCCCATCTCAGCTGTATCATCTTAAGTGGAAACATTGCTCAGATTGAGGGAGCTCGTGTTATCAAGCACTCCTTTATTAGTGTTGGGCTCAATTCTTGTTTCTGTTCAATTTATCAGCTCTTACTACGAGCAGATTAGAAGCAATAGAAGCTTTATCTGACCTGAAAGCCTCAAGATTTGGCCATGAATAAACCTGTTTTGTTACACAGACCACTGGGGAAAAAATGAACTAATCGAGGAAATAAATTGCGTGGACACTTACAAGCCTTGGGCTTTTGAAGAGAGATTACCTCTGCTATTCAAAGGCATGTGTTGTGGTAAATTACTCTGCAGTGGTTTGGGGGTGGGGAGATGGGGATGTGGGGTGTGATTCAGATCCAGGGCTTCAGCATCCTGGAGAATTTGTTAGGATTCCAAGCATGATGTGAAGGTGCCAAACAACCTCCCTTGCAGCCTGCTTCAAAGTGGGTGTTTTGACAATGCAAAGGAATCTGAGATCAAAATCTGCTGTAGCACAGCTATAGATAACATCAGTATACAAACAGAAAAACAGCGTTAAAAAGGAAAAAGAAGAAATCAACAGCAACAAAAGCACCCCAAAGTAGAGAACGTGTGATCTTCAACGCACCCGACTCCTTTCTCTCTTTTTATTCTAAAAAAACCCCTAAAACAGGGGGAGGGGGGTGCTAAACCTCTCGGAGGGAGAACTTGCTATATTTTACTGGTTCAGCTCTGTGGGATTCCAGCTTGCTCCATCTCAGGAAGGCAGGGTAACCAAAAGGGACGGGGCTGGCACAGAGGAGAACTGCTGAGAGCACAGTTATTGCAATGCAGGCTGGAGCAGCATATTGATTTGGAAATGTACTGCAGATGTGTTTTTAGGGTACACTACCACTGGTGGGATATCTCCTCTCTGTTTTGATGGAAGTGAGATACGTTTTCCCCATCTTGAACTCTTGTTTTCTGTGTTGCTGTGTGAGAGCGTGCAGGGAGCAGCTCTGTGTGTGTTGATCTTTAACCACGATAGAGCACGAGGGTATTGATATTTATTTGTGGCAACTCAACTTCTCTCACAAGTTCATTTTGCATATTAAACTGCTGAGTGGCTGCTAAAAATGGTTAGCACAGGATATGGACAGTCACACTGTACAATATATCTCTTTAATTAGCTTCTACATTTAGGTGCTTTTATTCTTCCTTTTGTTTATCATATGGATTATATTTATCTATGGATTTAAACAGTGAACCAAGGAGTTTAGAACAGCTTGATCTCTCTCTGCTGTCAACCTTCTATACTTCTCTAGTTGTCTTTAGGCTTAGATTTGACTTTATATCCTACAACAAATATAAAACTGGGTTCTGATTCTGCAAAACTTTGGTGTATCTTTAAAGAAAAATTTCCTCTGCTTATTATCTTGTTGCTGTGATGCAGCTATATCTAATGTCTCTATGTTCTTTTTTTTCCCCATTTTTGTTGCTATTCAATATTAATAAACAATATATTAGGGGGAAGCATTTTTCCTGTGTTGAAATTTTGCATCAGCACTGCTGGAGCTCTGTGGTGCATGTCAGGAGCCAGCTGATATGAGGAGAGTCTGGCTTTGGTTTCTATACAAGAATTCGTTAAAAGCAGGGGGCTCATCTTTCATTTCATTTACTAAGGGAAACATGTTTCGCTACAAACCAAGTCTGGAAATAGGAGAATGTAGTTTGTGGAGAAGGAAAATTATCAGGGTTGGGATAGCAAGGGCTTTCTGCTTGGGAGGCAGTGGCCCTGCTGCTCACTCGCTGCTGAAAAATCGTGACATCTATCAATCCATCAAAGGGCAGAGCAGTAAGGTAAACAACAGCCCTAAACAGGGACATCTGGCTCCCATAAATTAATTGGCCATTTACACGGTGAGGGCTGTTTGCATGTAAAAGAAGGCCTTCCTGCTAACACTGTCATACGCTTTTGATTCTCCTGGTTCATCCATGAATTAGGACGGCTTGTTTTAGTCAGCTGGGTTTAATTTATTTTACTTTGTCACTCTTGAAATGAAGAGGAACTGGGCGGTCATGAATCATCTGGCACTGACACTTTGTCTTTTGAACCTCTGGGATCTTGCTTATATTTTTCCCTTATAATAAGAAACTCAAGAAAAGGGGATGATGAGCCTGTCTGCACGAACGTGAGTTCAGACTTCTCTTCCCTTGAGAAATCTCTTTTCCCCCCACTACCACTGCTGTTGAGTGTAATTGATGGTGTCATGGGCTGAAGAGGTTTCCTTCTTGCTAAGAATGTTCTGAACAGTTCCCATATGTGAGAGCAGTCCAGGTTCCCTGAGCCGACGGTGGCAACGCCTCAGGAGTTGCTAACTGGGCATGACGAGCTCCGGGGCCTGGACTTCACTCTGGGGCAATCAAGAAGTTGTAGCTGACCAGACTCTTGAAAAAACGTGAGGAAGGATGGAGGGGTGTGGAGATGCTGCTGTTGGGATGGACAGGGCTTTGGACCGTGTCCAATGGAAAGACTGAAGCAAACTCAATCCAGTGTAAGGAAGAGATTTATGTTCCTGGGCCTGAGGCCAGGACATGCTGAATGCATCCCAGAAGTGTTGTACTACTTATTTAACATGCCTTTTGCAGGGTTAAGAGAAGTTTGCCCTTCAGGGTTGCTCTCCTTGATTCATCCATTAAGTAATGTTGCGCTGGGGGGGAGGGGGGGAGAAGCTCCTAACACGTTTTTTTAGCTCGAGTGAAGTAACCTTTGCTGCCATATGTGGCACTGAGGATTGTCATCCAAGTTTTTTGAGTCTGTTAAATAGTTGAGGCTTCCTTTCTTCTTCACCCTGAGGTGAACAACACATGGTCTGGCTTTTCCAGGAGTGTTGTTGAGCTGAATTGTGGGGGGTTTGGGTTTGGGTTATTTGGTTGCTGTTTTTTTTCAGGCATCTGTCAGCAGTGCTGTGGGGTGGGTGACTGACCCTTTCTGAAGCTCTCAGGGAGAAGATTATTGATTTTAATCATTCCCAGCATAATTGCTGGAGTGTGTTATCTAGGAGGGGGAAAAAATCAAAAAGGTATTATAAAGGGGGGGAGGCAATCTAAAGCTTTGTTTTCAGGTTTGTATTCCTGTTTGTGTTTTAATGGTAATTATTCTTGGCTCCTGACCGTGTCCTTTTCTGTACATATCCCACCCCACCACTGTGCTGCACTGTCAGGTGTCTTCCACCACCCTTTTCCCTCACCCTGCTCCTCCCTGGGACCCGCAGCTTCAGAGCTGATCAGCTTTGTAGGGGCTGGGACCTCCTTGGGGGGTTTTCTGCAGCAACAGGCTGTCAGTGAGCCCAGGGAGCTTAAAACACCTCCATAAACTGCAGCCAGTAAGAGCAAAAGTTATTTCTCTCACATAAGGAACTGGGTTAGTTATGGATTTACTGGTTAAAATTATGTACCTGTAACCCAAGTGCTTCTGTCAAAGTTACCAATGCATTCAGGTTTGAGTTTCTTCTTTAGTTCAGCAGATGCAATTGAGGGGATAAAAGAATAAGTTCTGCTATATGAAGGTACAAACAAAACACACACTGGAGGGGAAGAAGCACTGCTGGCTTAGGGGACAAGATGATCTACAACTGATGGGTCTGAGAGCAAGTGTTTTACTGCTGCTTTTTTCTTTTGATACTATGCAAAGGGGTTTTTTTCCCCTTATGTTTGCCAATCTCTGCCCCAAGGTATCAGGATTTTAAATGCTTAACTGTGTTGTGGTTTGGCTGCGTGGATGGACCCTCTGCAAACCCGTGAGTCTGGGAGATGTGGGTTTCAGGATCAGGACCATCTGGAGTGCAATGAAAAGAAATCTGCCGTTGCATCCAACCGGGGAATCCAGCTTTTCTTGAAAAAGCACTGTGGGATTCTTTTTTTGAGCCAGTCTGTAAGCCACTTGAGAGAGTACTAAATAAATATGTACAGTTGGATCAGGCAGGCTTTGTAGTAAAGAGGGAATTTATTAGAAAGTATTCAGAGAATAATAAACATCACTAAGAATTCCTGGGTTCCTGCCCGTGGATTTATGAGTTTATGCTTCAGCTGGATAAATCTCTGCGCCTTAGTTTTCCCTTTAGGATGGAGTGTCATCTCCAGCCCTCTTTCCTTGTTCTTACCGTGAAACTAAAAAACTGACATAACCAAAAAAGATGTGTTGATTGTTCCTGTAAGTCTTCCATCACATGTCTCTCCATGGATTTCCCTGACTCCTGTTTGAAGTGATGTTGATTGCTAAGTGGCTCTTACCATCAAGGTGGAGATTTAGGGAGATCCCTACAGGATTCAGAACCCTTTTGTACCAAATACAAGCCTCTTTTGGGGGATGTTTTCTGAGGAGAAATGTTCTTTCTTCATGCTGCCAAATATGAGATCAAGTATAGCTGAAGAGTTTGTTTGTAGTTTCATGAGCAGTGGCAGCTTGAGATATGGAGATGTGCCACCCTTGGGGAAATAAGAACTGTCTTGGACCACTTCAGTAGGTGAGACTTGCAGGGAGATAAAAAAACGTATGATGGGAGGTCTGTGTTTGCTTTTCTTTAAGTGAAGGTGAAGTGGAGATAGGAACTCTTCTGCCTGCTTCCCACTTGAGCAGTTTCTTAGTCTCTGAGCCCACCGGACTTCACACTGTGCCTGTGGCTTCTCCAGCCAGTGGTGATGAAGAGTCAGTGTTGAGTTCTCTGCTCTTTTCACCTGGTTCAGGTAAAGCCTTCCATGGTGCAAAGTCTCCAGAGTCCAACCCGAAAACATGTGATGGGACTCCAGGCATGAGATCTCCAGGACTCAGGAGATGCTCCTTTCAGCATGGCCTATCTGCTTCTCCCTTCCTCCCTCTCCAGCTCCAGGAAGAAACTGCCTTAAAAACTGCTGCATTTCCAAGGTTATTTGTTTTGCTGAAACATCTTGTTGCCAGCCCACTGTGATGGTAAATGGAGCAGCGTGTGATTCAGGGAGTGGTGTTGAAGGAGGCTTTCCTCTTGTTTTCTTCTCAAGGGGGTCCAGGTTGAACCCTCTTATCTCCTTTCCTGTGGATTATCAGGAACTTGTTTGTGTGCTCCCAAGCCCTGTCTCTTGGGCTTCATCTGCTTTCCCTAAAATCTAGCAGGCTTTTGAAAGCTGTGAGGCATCGATGACAAAGCACAGGGGAGCTGTATTTGGGTTTTGATGGGAAAGATACAAGCATCAGGACTTCTTTTGTATTTTGGGTTACTTCTGAAGCTCAGAGCAATGAAGAGTTTTCATTTGTGCTTTCAGAAGTTACCTCCAGAAGGAACAATGTAGGTCTTTGTGCATCTATGCATCAATTCCCTCAGTGTGTTTCTACTCATATTTCGTCAATAAAGAAGCATATTCTAATAATGTTTTTCTAGTGACATTAAATAATGCATTCTCTCATGAACAAGTTGAAATTTATCCATAAATTTTAAGCAGACTCCTTGTTAGTCAGGGTTGGCTTGAATATTTCAATCTCTGTCCAGTGCTGTAAAATGTAACAAACGTTTTCAATAAGTAGTTTGGGACTATTTTCTAATTCAGTGTGGATGTTTTTTTTAGTACCTCTAATTTAAAGAATCAAATTGATACTGCTTGCATTTCCTAAGCAGAGACAGTTTTGATGAATGGCATGCTCTGAGAGAGTAAAGTATCAAATGCTTACTTTAATGATGTAGTGAGATGCAGCTTGAAGATACTCCTTATAATTTAGGGTTTGATAAAAGTCTTTCTAGGTTTATAGTGCATTCTTGTAGTCTCATTTCCCATTATCTTGTTGTGGTAGAGGGACTATAACTTACTAAATGAGAAGCTGGAGTTTAATTTATGATGGGTAACTCTCCTAAAATCTACTTTCATGTACAGATGGGCTGCAGCACTTTTAAGTGACTGTTGGACAGAACGATCTATTTATTTTTGTTACTGGTTGATAGAGAAGAATTTTTCCCCAGGGATATGTAGCACTGCACAACTGACCTATTGCATTAAATAAATTCCCTGCTTTCCTTTGGAGTAAGCAAACCAGTCTATTCCCAGAGCAATTATGGATGTGTGCCCCTTCCCCTTGCTGATTCGTACCACATTGGTACAAAGCCTGTAAATAAACAGAGCTGCATTTTTACCTCACTGTTCTACATGGGAACGATGTGTGTCGGGCTGGCTGAGGGCGATGTGATCCATCGGAGCTGTTGCAACTCTGCCTGAGAATTGTCCTGACACGTTGGCTTTGTGAAAGAGGCTTGGAGGAGATGAGTGTCACAGGCACTGGGGGCTGGAGAGATGGTTCACAGCCTTGAGTGGTTATGAAGAAATAAATCAGGAAGCGTGGCATCATGGCTTTGAGGGAGAGACAAGTGCCATATCACACACAGTCTGGAGCTGTCATCAGTGGGAACTGAGGATAGAAAAACAGCACATCTCCATCTCCGTGCCAGTGCTGAGCTGTCTGCTGTACCACGGTGGCATGGGAATGGGTAAATATGAAGCAGGATTTGTTCTGTAGCTGGGATGATTAAAGAAACTCCAATGCTAATTCTCAGCCCTGTTCCAGATTTCCTTTCTAGATTTTACAAACTGCTGTTTGTGGGAGAGCCCAGTTTATCTTGATATCGTCTGAATGCTTGACATGAACACAGATGTTGTCGACAGAAACTCTCAAAGAATTGGCACCAGATTTGCTGCTTTTCCTCTTTATTGTGCCTCTCTTCCCCTAAGGAACAGACACTTTCAGGGGCTGAGGAGCAGTTTGCTCTTCTGTCCTCAGCACACCTGACACATCTGCTGGTGTATTTCTTTAGGGGTGGTTTTCCCCAAGCACACTTTTGTTCTCATCACTGGAGAGGTTTCTTTCCTTTAATTCCCTTTGACTTCCCACCTTCTGAGAAGTGTTTAAAGCAAAGAGTTACACAGTAGAGACATGAGCAACCTAAGCACTGCTCCCAACATATTTTAATGAACAACAGAAAATGAGAAGGAAGTAATGCTACTGCCAAACCCTAATGTATGACATAAGTTCCAGAAAACATCACAAACTCATACATGTAGTCTGAGTCCTTGCACTCAGGCTTAGGGTTTTATGGGAAATTCTACCCCAACATCAGCATTTTTAACACATGGTGTCAGACAACAGTCTAAACTAGTCAAGAAATTGTTCTCCTTTTGCTTCAGGTGGTGACAAAGTTACTTTTAAAGTGAGAACCTGTTAAACATGGATCTGAAGTTGGGTATAGTTACCTTTAATGTACATGTTTGGCCTGTTAAGTTTTGCCTACGGTCACTGGAACTGTATAGGGAAAAACTCTGGAAAATAAATTATTTGCTCCTTGGTTTTGATTACAAAAAACCACCTTGTTTTCTTCTCTTATAGCTTCAAGTCTTGCTTGTACTACATAGTATTTACACTTCGTAATAACTTTATAATATACAAAATTAACTTGGCAAAAGTACTTTGCTTATAAAAAGAACGCTTCAGCTTGCAAGTGCTGGTGTTCCTGAGCCTCAGAGATTTGAGTTATATCAAGGCATGCAATGATTTCTGTCACTCAGCTTTCAACTTACATGCAGAAAGAAGACCTTTCCTAGATGTATTCTCATGTCTTGTCTTTGAAATGGAAGTGTTGCTCCCTGTTACCAAAAGGGACTCTCTGAAAATATTTTTGTATACAGAAACCTCTAACAGTTGGGGTTTGAATGTAAGTATGAGGGCAATCCTCCACAAAGCCCTTATGGTTATGAAGTTGAAGATCACAAAAAAGTAGTGTGAGTTTTTATCTGATGGATCACTGCTGCAGATAAGCCTAAAGCCTTCAATGAAATGCAACAGCCGATTCCCCACCAGCCTTAGTGCTGTATGTTGACTTACTAGCTGCTCTTAATGTGGAGCTTTTGTTGTTGAAAAGCAGGTTTTGATTCTAAAATAGATATCCCACTGTCCTGTCCCACACGGGCCAGTAGAAATCCCATCAGACTCACACTAAACTTCATCCAAGGCTTCTTGGCTTTCCCCAGTGCTGTGGTGTGTGGCTCAATGGGCAGGAAAGCAGAATATTGTGTGGGCTTTAAAAGATAAACAGCTCTCAATCCCAGCTATGTGCTTTTACAAGTGTTGTCTACTTTCTGAATCAAAATCTGGTATTGTGTCAGAGTTGTCTAATTTTCCTTCTGTGAGAAGACAAGACCCACATCTTTGGAGTATTAGAAGGACATAATCACATTGTCGTGATTATTTTCAAAATGAATTATTTACTTTTTTATAGTAAAACATGACAGCTTGAAAGAAACTTGTGCCCTGTCTAGGGATGGCTGGGTCTGCCTCAGTTGCATGTAGAGCCTTGAGCTTTTGTGCAATTACTGAAAAAAAGAGGACAGCTGAGGAGTAGATTAAGTCCATTCCTTGTGTCTATATCCTTTCATTATTAGCAGCAGCATTTAGTTAAGAACTGCAGAGCCTGAGATACTAACCCAAACTGTAGGAAGGTATGCCTTGTGGTGAACAAATCAGTATTTACCAAATAAAAAATGCTTCTAAGGAGAGTAGGCACAGAAAGAAGTGTCTTGCTATGAACTCTTGAATGAACTCTGTCAAGTGATTGCTCTTTGTTTCAAACCCCTCCTGATGGCTTTATTTTCTTCTGTCTCTTTGGAGTTCTGATTTTACTCACTTTCTTTTCATGTACAACGTTTTAAACTGATAAACTGTGCCGTGTTGAAGCATTTCTGAACTGTGCAGGAATTGATTAATCTGAGCACTGGAATGGTGCCATTGCCAGAAGAATATGTGTGCACGTTTTCATCAGTAGAGAAGGCCTAGTAGTCATTAATCATTGGGGTTTTTTTTCCAAAAAAGATTTTAAGAGATGTCAAATAACTCGTGGAGCCAAGGAGAGGTTTGTTCTGAGTCAGCTGAAAAATAAGATTCTAAATACCAGTAGGAGATTTTTCTGATAAGATTTTCTGATCATCTGTGAATGTAGCGTGCTAAAATGGAGCCTTTTGAAACATAGGCTGTTTCTTGCATTACGGTAATTATAGAGCAGAGAAAAACTTAAGCTAGTGGAAAAATAAATTTATACTTCACAATTTACATACTGATGTCCAGAAACAATAAGATGTACTTGATGTGCAAATAAACAGATTCTCCCCTCTGATGAATTCGAGTGGCGCAGCTCCAAGCACAATAGTTTTCCAACAAGGACATTTTCAGAAAAAAAGCCTGGGTGCACTACTTGTTTTCCTTTTCATCCATAGAGAACATACAATTTTGGGAATTACAAGGGTCTTGCTAGAAACTGTGCCAATAAAGGGACCTTGGTGGTGGTGTTGTCTTTGGCGGCTCCCCAGGGAATAATCCTGAATTAGTTTTGAAGGCCCTGTTTCTAAGAAGTCCAGCAGACCAAGGTCAAGGTTTAAATGGCCCAGTAAGGCAGGATACAAAGGACATTTTGTATCTGAAATGATGCCTGTTTTAGCATGCTAATCTTACTTTATGTGTGAAGCTCTGCTGGCTGTGCCCAGGCACCTGCGTGAGCAAGATAGCGCTTGTGTGGGCTGGTGGAAAAGGATGCAGAAATCCTTGGCACGACGACTTTTAAGGAAGAAAGTGATAGTACATGTGGTAGTGATGGGGGGCACTAAATTTTTGTGACATGAATGTCTTGGATAAAATATTCTGATTTAAAGAAGAAATGGTCTGGTTGAAGCCGCTCCAGGAACACACTGCTTCCAACTATCCAGCCAAGAGAAAGGGAGCTGGGCCAGCAGCCTTGGCTGCTCAGCAGCAACAGCAGGGCATCCTGAGGGGCAGTGATGGATGCCTGGAAGTTCAGCACCTTCCTTTTATTCCTCTGGTTGCTCAGAGTCTAATCTTGCAAATGCTAATGGAGAGTACAGAGCAGGAAGCTGTGGAAGGGGAGGAGCCGTGTTGGCTTTTGGGGCTCGCCAGGAAGAGCTTCTGGTGGGAGGTGACCCAAGCTTCAAGTTCTCCATCATTAAGGGTTGGTGGAGGTGATTTTCTTCTCATTGTCCAGGAAAAGGAAGGAAGGAATAATACTCTGCAGCTTTGAATTAATGGATGAAGGATTGAGGTACCATTTTTATCAGCTGAAAGTCAGTTGAAAATGTTTTCAATTCACTACCATCCCCTACCTGAGTGGATCTGCATTGTATTGCAAAGTGTTTCTCTTGCATATGCATATGTGACTTTTTTAATATTTATAGTGGATGCAATTTGTCTGTGTGTGTGTGTGCAGATGAGTTGCATCCAAATATGTGTATTAAAAATATGGATGTTGTAATAAACACCTTTCTAGAAACTGAAAACATTATTTTCCTGCCTTTTTGCTGCTTATTTAGTGCAAGAGGTCTGAGAAAGGTGGAGTGCAGGTGCATGCAGGGGAGTGCTGGCCACAGCCCCAGCTCCACATGTTCCATCACGGGAGGAAACCCCACTGTCCTCATGAACCTCCCTGCAGCTGGTGATCCTCTGTGCAGATCCTGGGTCTGCAGATCTGCTTGCGTGATCCCAGCCCATGTTTCATGTTTGGGACAACTGTAAATTCTGTCATGTGACAAATGTTTTTTTAAAAAAAAATCCCCTCAACATCTTCTATGGAACACTGTGCTGCTTAAATGCTGAAGTCATTTTTGATTTACTACATAATGGAAGTTATACGTGGCTTTGAAATACCGTGTGCGTAGTTTACCAAGAGGTCCTTCCAAACTTTTTTTTTTTTTTTTCAATCTTGCCACAAAGTATCACGGCTGTGGAATGGCTTGTGTTTGGTCTGTGGTTTTGTAAATAGACTCTAAGACTGGAGTTTAAAAGACAACAACAACGAAAACCTCAGAACTTTGAAACACATCCCTCGCTCTATTTTGGGATCCAGCGCTACAAAGGAGAGCGGGAGGAAGCAGGAGCCAAGGTCTGCTCTTGGTTACCCTTCTGAAGAGGGGAGTTATTTCAAGCTGTCATCCAACCAGTGCGTCTCACAGCAGCAATACCAGCAGAAGCAGTGTCTGCTGCTCTGCATGGTGAGATGGGCTGGGAACTGACTTGGTTACTGAAAACAACATGTGGAAAAGGCCCTTCTGAGCCTGGGCCAGGCCCTGGTCGGGTGCCATCAGTGCTGCCACCCAAGGAAGTGCTTCTTGTCTTGAACGCGGGGTAATCACAGCAGCCCTCTTACCACATGGAGTAACCAAGGCTGAATGTGGCCAAGTGCTTGTTTTCTAGACAAAAAACACCTGAAAACCTCAAACTTGCTGCTGTGAAAAAAGAGCAAGGGGATGCATTTTGGAAGGTAGAGAGGGCTTGTCGGGGTGGGCTCTTTGGCCAGTTCTGCTCGTGGATGTAAGTGCTCAGTGCTGGGCTGATGCTCAGCTGTACCAGTGTGAATGGGGTTCTTACACTTGATTTACCCAGGAGAATCCAGCTGAGAAGTTACATCTGGCTTTCAGTTTGCTTTTACTTGGATTTTCAGCTGAGCTGACAAAGGCACAAGGAAGCTCACCACAATCTGCCCTGGGCCATGTGGTGAATTGATGGCTTATTTAGGTTATCAGATGATCACAGATCCTTCTAGGTTGTGGTCCTGGTAGTCATTGCTAGAACTGTATTACCTTTGTTAAAATACACACATGTCCTTCACCTTGATAAGTCAATAATTCTCGTACTGTTTGGAAATGCAGGGAGAGGAATCCAGCTGAATCTCAGTGTTGTTGGAGTATTGCATTTATAATCACTAAATCTGATTTCCTTGAAGCACAGTGTGTTCATGTTTCACACAGTGTGTAAAATATTGCCTGGATTGTGAAACCCAGTGACCCAAGGGATGAACTTTTCCTTACCTGCTGTACCTAAATTAGCAATCTCTGAAACATCTGACTCTTGCATGGGGGATTTGGGAGCTGCTTTTTTTTTTTTTTTTAATTACTAAAAGCTTATTGTTAGCACTGGGGTATCCTGTGTTAAGAGGCATGCTTTTTGTGGTTTTCCTTTTGGAAAGGCTCCCATGTTGCCTGCAAGAACAGACATGCTGCTGTCTAGTTGAGCCTTTCCACCTCGTGGGGCAGGAGGCTGTGCCATGGTGCTGTCAGCTTTCTTCCTGCAGCTCTGAAAAAAAGATCCACAGACCCAAGATATACATACAGAATCACAGGATGTTTTGGGTTGGAAGGGACCTTAAAGATAATGTAGTTTCAACCCCCTGCCATGGGTAGGGACACCTTCCACTAGACCAAGTTGCTCCAAGCTCCATCCAACCTGGCCTTGAACATTTCCAGGGATGGGGCAGCCACAGCTTCTCTGGGCAACCTGTACCAGGGCCTCACCACCCTCACAGTCAAGAATTTCTTCCTGATATCTAACCCTGCCCTCTGACAGTGGGAAGCCATTCCCCTTTGTCCTGTTAATCCAGGCCCTTATCCAAAGTTCCTCTCCAGGTCTTTTGGAGCCTCTTGATGCACCAGAAGGGGCTGTCAGGTCTCCACAGAGCCTTCTCTTCTCCGGGTTGAACACCCCCAGCTCTCTCAGCCTGTCTGTGTAGCAGAGCTGCTCCAGCCCTCTGAGCATCTGTGACCTCCTCTGGTCTCTCTTGAACAGGTCCACATCCTTTTTGTGTTGGTGGCCCCAGCTCTGGACACAGTACTCCACACCTTTGCCTTAGTGTGCCACTGCAAGCAGAGGTGTCTGAGCTCTGTCAGATCTTACAGGGAAATGAGTTTTGACATGGAAATCTGTGTTCCTGCCCCCCCCAGCTGGACTGGGACTCTTGGCTTACCAAAGGATACCATTGGGGGTGGGAAGCACATCTCAACGTCCAGTAATGAAGTGAGCAGTAGCAGGGGGAAGAAAACCCAAGCAACATTGTGTTCTGCTTTCCTCTGGCACGTGGCAGTCTGGGGAGTTCCTGGTGCAGCAGCTATGGGCCTGTCTCGGGTGCTGCTTCGGGTACTGCTGCGTGGCAGAGCCAGAGCTGAGCTGTGCTGTGCATCTCCCCCAGTTCACATAACTCAGATCAGCTATACATGGGTGTTTAGATTGCTCTGAAGTTGGTTTATTGCTTTCACATGCTGCTTTCATTATACCTTACTGCTGTATTCCTTTTCCTCTTTATTTTATTTTGTTTTGTTTTTATTTTGTTTTTCTTTTTTTTAAGGGGAGGGAATAAAAAGAGGAACAAATCCAAAACTAAAATTAGTCATTTGAGAGTCCAAGTTTGGCTTTCATTTGTTTGCAGATAGCATGGGTTTGAGTTGGGGGAAGGAGAGTGCAAAGATGAGTTGTGGGGCTGAGGCATTGCTGTCTCTTCTCCCTAAATGTCTGCAGAGTCCTTGTGCTGTAACACCAAGCTCTTGATGTTTTATTAGCACTTTCCTCCCCTGGCTCTTCTCACCTGTGGTGTTTACATGGTGAAGACGAGTTATGGCCAAGCCACCCACATCAACCCTCACGAGCACCTTGATGCTTGGTGCTGGGGTGGCTGATCTTCCCCTGGGGCTCCTGCTGCTCCATCATTATTTCGTGCTGAAGTGACTGGTGGGACTCCAAGTGAAAAAAACCAGCAAAAATCACATGTGGTGCAGCTGTCATCCCCCGCTGCCTTCCTGGTGCTGGCATGTTTGGGTGGGTATTTCTGCTACTTAGTCAGTGGCACATCTATGTCATCACTGTCCTGTTGGTGCTCAGAAATCATGTGCTCTCCCTTCTCATGCGACTGACTTGGAAATGGTGCTGGTCGTGGGTGAGACAGTGATGGTTTGGTGTGTGCCAGAGTTCTGGCTTGAGCTGGAGCCTTGATTTTGATGGGGTTCCCACTCCCAGGCACCTTTTCCTGCCACCGTGCCACAAACCCTCATCCTGACTCAAAACCAACATTGTTTGTTGGGGTTTTTTTAGCCTTGTAACAAAGATTTTTGCTGCAATTATAAAACTGGCTTTTTCCCAGGGCCTGGCTTCTTCTACATCTCCTACCACTGGGTGTCTTGGCCCTACTAATGGACAGCTCCTCCCTGGCAGTGGGCTCAGGGCCAGGCCCTCATTAACAAGCACTTCCATCTCTACTGAATAGTAAAAAAATACAGTTGTTTCTGATGTATTCTGGCCCCCTACCAATCACCTGGAGGTAAAATGCAAAGTGCCTACTGCTGTTGCTTAATTCTGTGCCTCCCCTGCTGCTCCTCTCCCATTCCCTGTGTAAGGACGGGCTCCATCCAGCACCCTGCACTGTGCTGGGCTGTGCAGGGGAGGCAGCAGGACAACCTGCCCATGTTTCCTGCTGGGGGATATCTCGGCTTGAGAGGTTTCAGAAAGCTGGGTCTTGGTCCTGCCTCGCTTCTGGCTTCTCCTGTGCAGGATCGAGCCCTCCCACAAAGCCATTTATGTGATTTTAAAAGTAGCAAGAAACTGCTTTACTATTTCTCCCTATGTGAGTTCACACATCTTCCTGATGGGAAGTTTCTCCTTGATGCCAACCTGCAGTTTACCTTCTCCATTTTCCCTGGGGGTCAGGTAGCAGCACACACTGGATCACTGCTGTCCTCTTGGTGACTCTGCTTGGTCAATTTGCTACAAGGCCCTTTTCAGGTTTCCTTTATCCACCTCTCAGAGGAACTGGAGAGTGACTCATTGCCACCCTGGTTTCTGGTGGGAAAACACCAAAATGAGAAAACTTGGCTCCTTGTTTGCAGCCTTGTTACATTGCAGCCTTTTTCTAATATATAGATATATTTTTTATTCACGTTTTCCTTGTGCAGTTACTACTTCTCTGATTTCCTTCTTCCTTTGAAGAAGTTGCTAGGAATGATGGTGCTGGCCTTACCTGGCAGTAACCTTAGCACAGGGCTGTGATGTGTTAAGTTGCATCCTGTTGGTGATAAAAATGCATCCTGCTGCACTTTTATGGTGTATCAATTCAAGCATCAGCTATGTTCATATTTTCTTTTAAACGTTGATAAATCTCCTTGTGTAAAATCTAATTTGAGATTTATAAGGAGAGATTTAAAACAGGAAAAACATCTGAGTATAAAGTGAACAAAAATCCTATTAATGATGTGTTACTGAATTTGACGTCAGTCAAGCGGTTGTAAAACACATTACAGTAGAAGTGTGCCGAGAACAAAATTGCTCACTGCTTTTTGGCTCTGCTGATTTTAGTTCCTCAAAGTGAACATAACTTTATAATATTGTGTTTGTACATATTTTTATGGGTTTTTTTTTCTTTTTCAGTGCTGTAGGATATAATACCGGATCCTTACTGATCACTTTTAACCCTTTCAATAATACTCCTAATAGAAATTTCAGGAGAACAGGCTGTTGCATTAGCTGTAAACTGTTTCTGATGGTGTTTTGCTGAGACATAGAACATATGTCCAAGAGCTGTATGAGTGCCCTTTGGGTGGAAACAGGCTCCACTGGGAGTTTACAAAAATTGATCGTGCCTGGGCAGAAAGAGGAGGGAGCAAATGCACTACATATCCTCCTTCCTCCCACCCCCTTTTCCTCTTTGGCATCAAATAAAACGATGTCTCATATGGTAGAGTACACTGTTCCTGATGAGTTTACTGTCTCCATACCACCCAGGGCGGGTCTGGTTCTTATTGTGTGTGCTTGCACACACAGTGTGGAAAACCAGACTCCTTTGCTGAAAAACAAAGATTTCAAAGCGTAGTTAATTGGCAATTATTCACCTATTGCCTTAGGGAGAAGCCTGCAGGTTGGATGTAATTTTCTTCAGGTCAGATTCATGCAGCTTGTGATGGAAAAGGGAATGGGGGAACTCTTTCTTTCTTCAGTGAACAGTCCAGCTCCGATCTCAGTTTTTGTGAGCTCTCCACATCTCTCCTGCTTTTGCCCTTTCACGCACAGGAGTAACCTGTGGGTTTATCCTCTGCTGCTCATGTCCCACTGACAGTCAGTGATAAACAGATGCACAAATGCTGGCAGAGGTGTGCTGCTGATGGGGAAAGGAGAGGGGCTCTGGACTAGAGGAAACAGGAACACTTGGCTTTGGTTTCTACCTCAAGCCCAGTGCGAACAAAGCTTGACAAGCTGTTGTCACTTTGTCTCCTTTCTATAAGGTGCAGAAATTATTTTGCAGCCTCAGGGTAGTGCCTGAGATGCATGGCTTTCATTCATGGCTCTGGTCTGACTCCACTGCATGATCTTCCCAAAAGCAGGGGGAGGACCTTTGAATGAAGTGTCTTCATAAAGAAAGAAATTGCTTCATCCTCAGCGCTGCTGGTTCTCTATAAGTGGAAAAGCCAAGGCAGAAAAGTCAGGCGTTTATCTCTAAGTTGGAAGTGGTGCCATTTGTTAGTGTTTCCTCCAGGCTCAGAAGCCCAGCAATAGCAGCTCCAGGTTGGCTTGGGTTCAGCTTGAAAGCACTGGCCAAGCTGTGACAGCACGTTGCCTCCTCAAAGGCAAGGAAGAGAGATGTGTGTGAAAAACGTCCCAGCTGCGGGCTTGCTTGGCATCATTCACCAGCAATCACCTAAAGTAAATTCTGTGTTCAAAAAAGAGTAATTTTTTTCTCTCACCCACTTCTACATGACAGTTTTGTGACTCAAGAGGCATATGGAGCAGGTCTGTGATTGACTGGACAGCTTGATAGAGCTTTTATCTACTTTTGAATCCAAGATGCTGTAATACTAAAGAGTCAAAGTATGCTGTAAATGACTGGGATGAGGGAACCAGCAGGACTTCAGCTTTTTTTCTCTGATGAAACTTTGGCTTAGAGCAGCTGACTTAGGAACATAATCATGCCCATGCTAAATATTATAACTGTGTAATATACTTCTAGTGAATTAGTTGTCCAGAAACTCTACTCCAGAGAATGTTAACCTTGTCTTGGAGGTGCAAGTATCTATGACATTCACTGTTGTACTTGTGAGAACATGAATCACAGTGGGTATTTGTGGGGTTTATAGGGATCTTTTACAATATGCTTTAGCAATGGGTTTATTACTGGTTCTGGATTTATGTTTGGCACCAAAGTGTTTGGGAGAGTCTCACTGTGAGACTTGCAACATTTGGATAAAACACTAAGCCCATGTTGAGTGGTTTTTCCAGCTAAGTTAAAGATTAAAGATTACTGTGGGATACTTGGAAAAGATGGGGAAGCACCTCTCCATCCTGTTTTCATGCTGGGAGGGCCCCCCCCACATAATGACAACTCTGTCTGCTGTGCTGCCACTGAGAGCTGGCACTGGCACCGCTCGTGTGCTACGGGAAGCACAACTATGCAGGACAGAACAGCTTAACAGCCCACAGAGATCTCGTAGATGCCAATACACTTCATCAGCCAATGTTTTCATGAGGATTAGGTTTGGCTGTTTGATAAAACGTGCTGGGTGCATACAAGAGCCATTGTGTGTTACCCTCTGGTCCACCAGGACCGGGTCGGTGACGTGTGAACGTGCCATGAAAAGCAGCCTCAGTGACTCTTCAGATGTCGGGGGAGGCTGATGACAAGTGAGCTCACTCAGACCCCTGCAATAAAGCCACTCGTGGGTTGTGGCATTCCCTCTGTGGGCAGTGCACTCAGATGGGGCTGTGGCTGGCAGGAGGAGCAGCCACAGCTGATGGGAAACCCTACGAGGGCTCCAGAGTGGAGTGAAGAAGAAATTAGAGACATGGGCAGAAAACTTTAGATAAACAGAGATTATGCTTAAGACATTTTCCTTTCATTTTGATTTATGACAGCTGCACAGCTAAATCCACATAAGTTAATCTTGCCTAATACAAACACAGAGTCGTTTATCCCATGAGAGAAGGTGATGCTGGAGGAGGGATGGGGCGTGACGGTATAGGGACTCCAGGCTGTGAATGTTCCCTGGTTTTCATGAGCTTGGGGTGTTTGCTTCACTGTTGGGGATGGTGGTGTAAAAAGTTTGCTGTTTTGAGGCCACGTCCTAGATCTGTAAATACTGCCTTGGAAAGGAAGGAGGAGGAAAGGACTTGATGTAAGCAACATGCTCCTGCTGCAGCTTGTGGTGTTGGGTGCACCCAAGGGGGTTAGTGGCTGTTCATATTGGCCTAGTCAGATCTTCTTATCCTGGCCATATACAAGGACTTGTGGGCATGTGCCAAAAGGAAAAAACAAAAATTTTTCTGGTCAGAGCAAAATCAGAGCTTCAGTTGTACATCTCTGACACATCTCATGTGCTGAGCTCCTTCCTCTCTGAGCAGAGTAAATCCAGACTGACACCTACCAGCAGGTCTCCCAGGATTGTCCTTTCTCAGCCAGGTTTTTGGTGTAGCAGAAATGAGGAGCTGGAGTGTTGGGAAGCAGCTGAAGGAATTAGCTCTCTGAAGCAGTAGATCCGTAGCCCTGCTGCTCATGAGTTCTGCAGGGAGGATTTTTGCTCTGCTTTGAGCCACTGGTTTTGCTAGTGAGGGGAATAAAGCTTAGCAGCTCTCCTCAGCTGTGGTTTGAACTCTCAAATGAAAAAATAGCTTATTTAAATTTGTGTTTTAATAATGCTCTTAACATACCCTTTTCAAGAACAAAAATCTGCCTTCTTTGAAAATGACACTGGGGTATTGCATCTGCTGCACAAACACATTAATAAATTCCATATTTAAGTCTCAGCACAAGCCCCTGGGCTGTTGTGTTTTCTTCTTTCCTGCGTTTCAAATATCTGTGTGCTCCACCATGGTGTGTCTAGTCCCATTTAAAAGCTTTAATGGTATCTCTGGGAGAAATGTGGAATGGTTTTTACTTTGTAATGAGGTTTAAACCCATGCGCACAAATTATTTAGTGTCAAGTACTGAAGAAGATAATACTACTTAAAGAACAACCAAAGCTTGTGCTAGAGGGGAATAAGGGAAGGTGTTACTGGTTAAAAGAAAAGGGTGAAACTTTGATCTTTCCAAACAGTTCCTGATGGTGCAAATCATCAGGGCTACTGAGTTACACACACGCATTCCCTAACCCCAAGTTATTAAAAGTGCAATGGCTGCTATGTGCAGGCACAGCATGTGAAATGAGACCCGAGTTCTGAAAGGCATCTGGAGACTTGAAAAATCAGATGGGTGAAACTGAACCCCCGACAGTGATGCACTGAGGCTGTGAGGGTCTGGGCAGCACTGGCTGTGCAACTTCTTGGCTCAGTACTAGTCACCAAAGCAGCCTCTAAAGGGAAAATATCTAAGGGATGCTCATGTTGGCTTTGATAGTGTCAGTCACTATGAGAAAGGGAGCAAATTCCACATTGTGATAAACTTCTGCCGTGCAGGCGGGAAGTTCTGTGCTGACTGCAGATAAAATTATCTCTTCAGATGACTTTCTAGCTGACTCCTTCAATCACTTCAGTGCTCTTTTTAAACCCAGCAGTTACAAACTCCAAATTACTGTTCTTTTACAGGATTCTTCACTCTAATGTGCCATTTCCTTGGGCTTGGAAACTTTTCCCTCTTTAAACTCGGTAGTAGGAGGCAATGGGAGTTTTTGAGGAGAAATGACTGTGGTGGATCCCTTGATAATAAGGGTTTGCTGCCAGCAACTTGCTGCTTCTGAACTCCTTTGGGACAGAAGTTCCTTTCTGGTCTGTCTGGAAAGCCAGCAGGTCATTCCCACACGTGTTAGCACTCAGGCTTTTCGGGCACCATGTCTCTCATTGACAGTGACAAATGGGGAATTTTCTACATTTCCTGTTGACATCAAATAGCCAACCCCCCCTTCCTTTGGAAGTGGATTTGGGGGGCGTGTGGCAGCACAGTGGGCTGGGGGCAGTGGCAGGGTCATGTGGATGGGACATGAAGCTGGGAGTTTGAAGAGCTGGTTTCAGGTCTCAATGTGTAGATTATAATATCTGTCTGTGAATCCACTGCTCTCTGAGGGTAAAAAAAAAAAATCACATAAATGTTCCATTGTGGGGTTTCCGCTTCCACAAAGGCGTGTGAAGGTGCTAACTGGTGTTGTTGGTGTTAAAAGTGGTAATTAGTGCTTAAATTCATCACTCACCTGGACTTGCAATTGCCTCCTAAGTTGCAAGTGAGCTTTCCCTGCTTTTGAGCAACCTGTGCCATAAAGCCTAAACCAGAATGTGTTACAGCAGACATCACTCACAATCTGTTCTTAATCCTAACCTGGGGCAAGAGAACCTCTGCTGGAAATGAGTCTTCAAGTAATTGTGACAGTTTGGCAAAAGAGGGAGAGCATGTTAAATCTTGCATTACACAACCTACCATTCTTATTGAATCATCTACTGCTTTAGTCACTTCTTGGAAAGGAGGCTGTTATTTTTCTTCTACTGGGCGCTTAGCAGAGGTTCAAATACTAGCAGATACTACTGATATGGAAACTTCTTTTTCCTGTGTGTCTCCTGGTATTTCACAAGCTGCACCAGTTTGTTCATGAGCCTGCTTTTGTTAGGGTTGTTACTTTGGATAACAATGAATGTTTGGAGTTCCTTGGGTTGTAACTGGATGTTAATGTAGTTACAAGACTAAATTCCTCATTTGCTTTTATGTAGAAACAATTGAAACTGTTAAACTTTCTGGTCCTGAAGGACAGGATCATACCTAGGTTAAGTGCAAAGTCTTGTAAAGGCAGTTTGGCTTTATGGTGTCATTTGAACCTTGTAAGACACCAAAAGACTTTTCAAAACTGACAGTTGAAAACCCAAAGGAAAACATAATTCCACAGTGATTTATTCCCATTAGGGCACTCAGATATTTTGTGCCTGACCTACAAGTCTATTTTTATTTTACAAACAACTGGGTATCAACCACAACCAACACGTAAGGGTGGAAGAGTGGTAAAAGGCTGATGGATTAGTGCTTTCCTTCCCCTTTTGAAGCCTTAGAAATTGGAATATTGCAGTGAATGATAGAAAATAGTATCTTGTAAGACATTTTTGGGAGTTGGAAAGTCTTTCTAGGGATGAAAGGTCAAAGGCTGGTGTTCAGAGGAAGGACATCAGAGTAAGTGTCATACAGACATTCTTAAGAAGCCTCCACAACTTCAAAGCCCAGACAACTGGGTGTTCCTGCCAGAGGGTCACTTCCTCTATGAATTGCTAAGATGCACTAAGAAACCCTTTAGAGAAATTCATGGTACGGTGCCAGAAGTTTAATACTCACAGGGTCATCTTTGTTGTTTGGTTTGGGTTTTTTTCCTCCTTATAAAAATATTTTGGGAAGAGAAATACTGCTTTTCAGGATCTTATTTTTACTTGAGTTTTTTCAGCCCCTGGTAATAGCTTGCAAGTCTTTATTCTTTCATGCAGAGATAGTGTTAGGTTTGTTTATTTTATTTTCACATCTCACTGGAATGTTTTATTCCCAGTTGGTAATTAGAGCTTTTGCATTTGTTTCTTAGCTCATTGCTTACCCTGGTGTCTGTGTGTAGGCCTGTGTGGTTGGGAACAGCAGGCTGGGAGGAGGGAAGGAAGGGCAGAGAGTGGGAAGTTTTCTCTGTTGGCTTCTGTGGTGGTCCTGGAGGGCAGCTGGGAAGGGTCTGGGGAGGAGTTTTCCCTTGGATGTACCAATATCACAGCCCCTTGTCTTGCATCAAAGACCAGGTTTTTCACCAGCTTTGCCTTGGGCTTTTTGGGTAGGGGACAGTCCAACCACTGGATATTCCCTGTTTTATCATCATTTGAATGGCAGCAGCTACTTGAATTCCCAACCTAGCAGTGTGAAGAGAACACAACCAGTCCTTACTGAGAAAGAAGTGGGAGTTGGGAGCAATAAAACCAGGCCTGTTGTTTAGGGGCTTGTTTTAGCCCAGCTGGCATTTGTGACTGCAGACAACAGGATCTCTTGTTGGGGACGCTTATTTTAGACTAACATTTTTGTGGGGATGAATTGTCTTTGTCCCTTCTGCCCCCGCTCAGATGCTTGCTGATAGTGTGATTTCAATAGCTGGGATGCCATGGCTGTGAGTGTGAGCAGCTCTGTGCAAGTGCTCAAGCTTAAATTGCACTGGTTTGGGCAGCCCTGTGCAAAGCACCCCCACCTGCTGTTCCCCTGGTACCTGTGATTCTGAAGTGTGAAAAAACAACTTTGAAATAAACTGTTGCTGAGGAGAAAGAATGGTTTGGGCTAACCTTGAAAGGTTGCTGCATTTGCCAGCTACTGGGCTTGTTTTATGAGCAGTACGTAGATCTGATGGAATTCTTTTTAGAAATCTCACTTTCATCTGTGCTTGTTCAGCTTTCCAAGAACTGTTGTGCTGGCAGACTCTGAGAGTTGTTCGGATTCAAGCTAGACCAAGCTTGCAGGAAGATGGTTTCTCCTACAAGAGCTGTGCAAACAGGTTTGAAGTTAGTTTAAATAAATTTAAAAAAAAAAATTCACCTGTTCCCGGAAAGGGGAGGAACATAAACCCCTTTGCCAGCAGCCTCCTTATTTGGTGTTTTGTGCTTCCCTGCAGTCCTGTTTGGACCAGCAAATACTTTCTTTATAGGGCAGACAGATCCTGATGTGATTTTGGTTAAATGTCTCGCAGCCACTAAAGCACAAAGAGCTGTAAAGAGTTTGTGTAAGAGCAGAAGAGCAGCTCCCTGCATGGCCTGAAGCTGGTGGGTTGTCAGACAGTCTGGGAGAGCATCTGCCCCACATTGCTTTCTCTAAACTGGAACTTAGTTGAATTATGTGGTTTTTTGAACTTCTTTCTAAATTCAAGAACAGCTCTAGAGTGTGCAATGTTTCAGTAGCTGCATAAGAGAGAAATCAAGTTTTTGGCAAATAGGGCAAAACCTTTTGTGTGTGGTGTGGACTTTGTTCTGTCCCAAATGGGCCATTTTATGTCTGTTGGTGTGATAAAAATCATTTCAAGATTGATGGTAAATCTTGCCCCTGCAGTGAGTATCAGAAGCAGTTAGTGTTTTATGTACAGTGTAAACAAAAGGATGATCATTAGCCATAATTAGATTTTTATGGGTTTGTAAGATGACTCATGCCCCCTGGAACTTTTGCACAGAGCTAAAGACATGCCAAGGTTTAGAAAAGCGTGATTGCTCTTTGGCTTGTAAAAATATCAAGCTTGGATGTACAGCTGTTGTGTGTCCTTAATAATAATAAGACAACTATGTTGTAACCTTTACTCATCCCTTCTTCCAGCAAACTTTCCATGGGATTGAGTAAGAGCTTCAGGATGTCGTTTGTGGACACTGGCTGTTAATACTAGTTTGGAAAGCCAGTGGCAAAAATAACCAAACTCTGATGTTTCCTCAATTTTGGGGGATGCCAAAGATAGCAGGCTTCTGAGAGGGTACCAAATCTCAGCCCAAGCTTTGAAGTGTTGAACAGTATCAACCATAACATCAGGTCCTGGCCTTTTGGAGGACCTAAACCACGTGGGGTGTTGTGGTTGAGGAGCAAGAGATTCTGTGGGGTGCTCCTGAAGATCCTGAAAGAGCTGTGGAGAAGATCCCTCTGAAAATCAGCAGGTGACTGAGTCCTGAGAGTGCCATGTGAGTCTGTGTCTTCCGCCTGTGCTTTTACAGCTTCTCACTTGGGCACAGAGCATGCTGGATTAGACAATTCTTCTTTCGAGCTGCAAATCTGTTGGCATTAATTTCTACCTTAAATACCATTCACAAAAAATATCTTCTCCAAATGCATCTTGCCCTGAGGGTGATCCCTGAGGCAAGTGGGTATCACTGAGCTTTTCTGGCTCCTTTGGGATCAGAAGTTCAGTCTGGCACTCAAAGTTTTCCAGGTTGAATGTGCTGGGCAAGATTCAGGGACAGTACCAGTGTCCCTTCTCCCTCTGCTGCCTGTGGTCTCCTGTCATCACTCTTCCTCTGTCATCACAGCTGTGCCTGGATAAGGCACATGCTAAACCCGGACTCTGACTGTCCACATGACTGTTTGTGGGGCTGGTGGGTTTGGATGCTGTTTTCCATTGTCAGTGTGTGTGTACCTCACACCTTGCTCAGCTTCTCATGTTTCTTTCCAATAAATTTAAACAGCATACGTAAGAGACAGGGAAGTTCTTTTCCTGGTTGACGAAATAATTGCATAATTTTTCAGAGGGAAACTGGAAAATTTATCAATATGGAATTTAAAATTACTGATCCCTCTGATTTTGGGTTTTTTTTTTTAGCACATGGAGAAGGCTTCCTGCACAGTTATGGGATATTGAGATGGTTTGAATGAAGGTATGCATGTCCTCAGAGGGCTGAGCACATGGATATGGGTAAATTAGGGAATTAAGCAGATTAGCTTGTCAATGCTGATCTCCCTGTTACAAGGTGTAGAGGCCGCAAAGCACAGAGTCACTTCTACAGCTCTGGCAAAATGCATGAACTGGCCTAAGATGATGAAGTACTGAGTCTGTTCATGCTGAAATCATATAGATGCATTGGGATAGATGCTGCTCACTCAGAAGAAGGGGGCTGGTTTAGCATATTAATAATAAAGCAGCATAAAGCATTTTTTTTTAATTAACCCTGTTGATGTTGCTGCTTATAACTTTAAATTGGACAAAACACCTCATAAGACAGCATGGGAAGGAAACGGTCCTGTGTCATTTGTGGGGGGAAAAAAAAGGACAAGAGAACTGACTAGCATTTTTATACTTCTAAAATGTGTCATTCTGGAAGCCCTTAATCAGAAACAGGAGCTTTGAGCTGTGCAGGGTCTGAATTCTTGATCTTTTACTTGTCCTTCCTCACCCCCTTGCCCAGTGGCTGCTGGGCAATGCTGAAGGTTGGGAGCCAGATGCCTGTGAGGGGCTCGTGGCTGTTTGCAAGTTTGCTGTTGACTTCAGGAGTGGCTGCTGTGCTACCTCGATGGAGCTTTTTTTTATTATTTTTTTTTATTTTTTTTTTATTTTTTTTTAACATCTGTTGTGCATTTGTCTATGGCAAGAATTACAATCCCCGAAGGAATTGCTGGCTGATGTATAGATGATGCCAGATGAGGAAAAGCACCGTTTGGCACATTCCAAATTAAGCAGCTCTCCGTGTATGACACTGTCATTTGGAGATGATTTACACGGCCGTGTTTGCCATCAGGATGTCATCTGCCCTCTCTGCGCTGTTGAGCTTTAAGGCTTGGATGCAGCCTGACTACTTAAACACACTGCTGTGATTGGAAACACACCGAGGAAAGCACATGCATGCGCTTGCCTTTTGTTGCAAACTGTTTTATTTCAATGGAAAGCAGAAGTAGTGGAGTCATTCCCCTCCCTTCCCCCCCCCCCCCCGATGTTGATGTCAGGATTTCAAGCCTGACTGCCTGGATGACGAGAGCCCTGCTATTTGCACAGGACAGAGCTGCTGTCAGGTTTCTATGTGTTCCTGCTAATGTGGGTCCCATTCCCCTCTTGGCCAGATGTTTCCCTGCATTAGCATCGGTGTCCTGCATGTTCCCCCAGCTGCATTTTGTCCTGAGGAGATTTTGTTTTCCATCCTTTCCTCTTAATTTTGCACAATGTGAAAAAATAAGCATGGGCAGGTTGTGGTGATTAGCACTTCTCCCCAGAAAAGGTGCAGATCCTGTGCTGGTGTAAATCAGCATAGCTCTGTTGACTTCTACAAGGTGGCTAAGCCTGATCTCCTCACTGTTTTTTGGCCATGTGTTTTGTAGAGGGGGTTTGTGTTTTGTAGAGGGGGTTTGTGTTTTGTAGAGGGGGTTTGT